>NW_008708692.1:0-120981 GCF_000327385.1 Lottia gigantea | reverse complement strand
AATTTGCTTCTTATAACAAATGGTCTAGATTCAATAGATTTTTTCTCACAGAATATTGGCATGCCTCGTGTATAGATAAACCCATCTTCACAATGTCAAGCTATTACGAACCTATAACCTTTTTTGTATCACAGAATGCAGCGATTTGATTGGATTGCACGACCTTAAACATTATGGCTTATTTTTACAGACATTCTATCGACAACTCCGATTGTCTGCATTCGATAACACATAATTAATCTGCATTTACAAATACAAACTTCCACAATACAAGAAAAGTGACTCTTGCAGTCAAGGTATCAGACAAAGTTCGTTATATCTTGACATTGTCAAGATGAAATAAACCTACCATCTCCATCAGTAGGTCCTCGTTTACATTGTAATCTCGGTCTTCTTTGCCTTATGAATTTTAATGTTTCATCCTCCATTTTAGCTTTCACTTTTCGTTGTAGCAATGTTCCCTGCGAAGGAAAAACGGAAATTTCAATCAAAACAGAAAGGATCAAAAACCTTACTTTTTCTGAAAAGCAATCAGTAACGGAAATCGTAGTGCAGCTACAATTTAATCTAGCTTAACTTATTAGAAAAACCACAAATAAATATGTTTTTTTTAAAGAATTTGTAAGGATGGAAAATCATATGAGAAAATTCATTTGATTTCAATATATGACAAAAATTTAATCCGTTTCTTAGAAACTTGAACTTCTTATAGTGAAGCGGATAGTGAGCATAATATTTCATTAGATGAGAAAAGCACCAATATTAGCATGAATGTTCCTTATGAAGTACTTGAATAAAAAATATCTGCTTGTTATGAAAAAGACCCAAGTTGTTTTTAAGCCGAATGCGCCATTGTACTTCAGTGGCAGTCATTATGAAAATGGCAAAAGTCGCGCTGGCCAGCTATGGTTTTTGCATCAGTACCGACATATTGTGAGCTAAATTTCTCACCAAGTGAGACTTGGGTGACCTTTTGCGTTTATCCGCTCCACTATTATAGTAATCACTGTAGTGGCCATTGCTAATAATTATATGTTTTTAAAATTTGTATAAGACATGGATATTTTGCTATAGTATAAGCTATATATCATCGAACATTAATAAATAGTGAGTAAAAAAGGAACGAGATTAAAACAAACAAAAGAGTAACTTTGTAGAAAATGAAATTGAAATAAAAGATAAATGAAAGAGTTTTGCAATAAGTATGATAGCTAGTTCTGTATTTACCACCATATTTTATCACAGTTGAACTATCCTATTCGAGAGATATGTTCACGATATTGTAGTTATGTGCCATTTTGGGATGTTCTCGACACATATGGATTATCATGTGTCAATGTTTTATTAGGTGAACATTTAATCATGCTCATTAATTACAAAAAAAAATATTTAATTTGACAAGTCTAATCCCAAAAAAAAAAAAAAAAGGAAAAAAAGAAAAAAGTTCCAAATATCTTTTGTGCTTTAGTGCAATGAATATAATGTAAGTGATATGGTCCCATGATGATTCTGAATCTAGTCCAGCAATCAGCGTATTAGCCACCAGGAGAATGTGCAAAATTTACTGTATTGATCTCCTTCAAAAGCAGTCGTTTGGGCAGACGATGTTTCAGAGCTTTAACCATGTTTGCCTAAGACGATCACCAAGATTTCGTACAAATATTCGAATTACGCTTTTACACGTTGACCAGATCACTTTATATGGCAAAACTTACCTCAGCCTAGGGAAATAAACAAAACAAAGATATATTCCTTCTGATTTAATATATATGGTACCACGAATAGTATGCAAAGGCACTGAAGAATGCTTGGTCAATGGAAAAATCAAATGCAACATGTAAGGTGTCTTCACAATGCCAAGCTATTACGAACTTCGTACCTGTATCTTTACTGCAATAGTCACCCTTCCAGAATGCAGCGATTTGATTGGAATGTCCGCCAGCGAATACAGACAATTAGAGCCCTCGACTGTAAACATGATGACTTTCTGTCGAGGCATTTGATTGGCTGTATACAATCTAAACACATAGCTTCATTACAAATTTTCATGAAATAAAGAAAGGTAACTATTGGAGTCAATGTAAGTACGAAGTTCGTATTAGCTTGCCTTTCGAAGAGAGTGTAGGGTTTAAGCTCAAGCTATGCTTGATAGGATAGTTGTAACAATACAAATAATGAACAAACTTATATAATAATCAAGCTGAACTTCTAATTTGAATACGTCATACTCAAATATTGGATAAAATGTGACAAGGCAACGTAAAAGCGACAATAAGCAGCGAATAAGTTCTAACTTGTAGTTAGTAATATAGTAGTCCATGCATGCATTCTAATGTGATTTCATGGTAAAAACCTTATACGCATCCCACAAACGGAGTTTTGAACATTAATGTATAAGCTCTACAAAAAGAATTAGCACATTGTCTATAGCTAAAACAGGAATGGGATAACGTTTTTATATACTAACCTTACGTAAGTTAAAAGTAACCTGGAATTGTTGTTTGAAAGTTTCTGAGAATTCGGGATATGTTTGAAGAATTTCTTTAAAATCGTGAAGTTCGATTTTATTGATATCACAGTAAGATAAAGCTCTAACGCTATACATTGACTTTCCTACGCCTATACTATTCTTTATATCTTCACCAAATATATCATCTTTACCTGGAAGGTGAGAAGACATTGTTGGCATCCAAACATGTGAACACTGAAGCAAAAATGAGTCGAACACAACAAGCATTTTTCAGGTCGACTTCCTTTACCAACCCTGGCCCCATACAGTGGATTTAAATAAATCAAAGAAACAATAGGAGAAATATTTATCATATCGTATTGCACTACCAAGAAGATTGAGTCAAATTCATTCAAAGACCTTTCCAAAATCATAAAATTTTTGCATCATCAACTCGTGATTTACATTCATATTTGAAGGAAAGTTAATGTTTAATGGAGAAGAGGGGGTTGCGATGTTCCTATTTTGCAAGACACTAAACTAAATCGAAACTCTTCGGGATCCTTCAGGTGCTGGTTAAAAGCAAACCAAATTCAATCAAAAGCCTTGGCAAAATCACCAAACGTTAACCACGCATTGGCCCTAGTCTGTCTATTCTAGAATACCATAGGTCTGCAACTAGACGCAAAGAATATTTATTTTCCTTTCATGTATATTTGTGCCTACGTACATACTTATATTGAATTCCGTTATATACGATCTAAGACGTTATTTACCTAATATAGCCATAACAATATCGTCTTTTAATATTTCTATAGAGCCACGAGCTATAAAATATATTGCTGTTATAATATCACCAGGGTGAACCAGTGTGTCTGCTGGTGGCGCGTGTGTTGACTTGAACTTTAGTGATAAAGCTCGCAAACAACCTGAAATAAATAAATATTCGGTAGATTTCAGATATAGATTACCACTTCCAAAGATCTTTCCAAAGGTTTTGTCGTATATGCAGGTTTTCAAGTAACATTTTAACTTACGACAATTGGAGAAACCTAAATAAATGCTAGGGACTTAACGACCAGTTTTTTTGTTTCAGTTTTCGCTTTACAGCAATGGGTGTATGGCTTGGGTGTTCATGCCCGCTTCACCGTGAGTAATATACAGGAAAACAAAGTTTGTACCCTACGTGCACGTTATGCAAGTCGATCCTCGTGAGAATTGTCAACGCTAAAATAAATAGAGACTGTGTCACAAAAGTTTGTAAATGCTGCTATTTGTGGGGTCGTAAGCTAGCAAATACAACCAATCAGAGGCCTCGATAGTAAGTCTGTAACACTAATGTCATAATGTTAACGACTTTCTGTCGAAGACTATGATTGGCTGTATTTGCTAGCGTACAAATCGCTACCTTCCATGATACAAGATAGTGGCTATTGCTTATAAGACGAAGTTCGTAATAGCTTGATATTGTGATGCTAAAGCACGAGTCAAAGGCTATTAATTATATTTGGAATTAATAATATTGCTGGATAAAGTTCTGACATTACCTGGACTGGCGCCTTTAAATGCTGAACAATTATTCAATAAATTACGGTTTAAATGAAGACATATATCAGCTTGTAAACAATCTGGAAAACCCTTTAATACCTAAAATATACAAAATTGACATATTATAGTAAAAGCAATACAGATGGGATATCTCGTCCGACAGGCGGATAGGGCAAGATTTGTCAGAATAGCAAAGGACCTTCTTGAGATCCTCATGTATAATTGGATATTTTACTAGGATAGTAAAGATTCGACATCGCTTCCTATAGACCTACAAGCTATCTTTTCATACCGCCATCTCGATAGACTTGAACCGCCTAGAATATGGAAGGTTGAAATTGAGGTGATGCATGCTCATGGACTCTCTTGATGGCCACTCTTCAATACTTCACTCGTCAACCAATGGCAGTCCCAGAAAGCAGAGAAGAATACGTCGTTTTTATACAAAACTAATTTGAATATTTCAAACGAAGACAAAGTTGACATAAGTTTAAATTAAAGACAAGCATTAGATAAAGGATTAGTGTGCCTTGGTATTAAATCTTTTTATCTAACAGAGTTGAAATCTGGGCAGAAAAGTAATTTCCTTTTGACAAGGAAATGTTGACGTAGACTGTATATTAATTGAGTCTTGGGGATGTAAAGACGTGTGATTTATTAACCAAACGATTTTCAGGATCGGTCGAGATAACTGACAGTTTTAATATTGACACAAAGCGGCTAACAACGGAAGCTCATGTCGTCTTTCTCTGACAAACTTCTGATTAGGCGCCAGACAATACTGCGATCTTCCTAAATAATTTTCACTGTTATAATTACACAAGATTACGTTTGTTTTCTCATAATAATTTCTTGGTTTATTGTTCTTCACCAATTTCCTTACAGCTTCTACGTTCTTAGATATATAAATATATAGAGTTATTCTTCCATACATTCTAATTCTAATGAAAAAGACCCCATGTTTAAGCCTACAACCTTCATCTAATCACATTTCCTACAAGCGACCAGGAAGTGTAGAAGCGTAATTCTTTTCCTATCCAACATGAAACACAACCAGCGTTCATAGATATGTATTTAATTTCCCGTTTATCCGAAAGATTCAAAAATGTGGCTCATTCTGCTGGATTGAGGCCTTACTTAATCTAATGTTGTATCTGTATCAATTGAATGGTTACCACCTTTTCAGACACATCTGTACTTGGGCTACATACATTTTCATACAGTACAGTTTCATTTTTACTCATTGCATCTTAAGTGTGACTTCTCTCCCCCATTGTATTGATGCTGTTATCACGCAAGATTGGTCTGAGACTCACAACCAGGAATTATGATGCTGTTATCACGTAAGTTTAGACTGAGTACGACTAACAACCAGGACAGTTGATTCTGTTATCACACAAGATTGAACGAGTTCGACTCACAACGATAGTTGACGCTGTCATCAATTCCACAGGATTTTAAAGGATAAACATTTAAAAAAGGTTCTTACGTTGTTCATATCAATACCATTAGTATACGTCCAGGAATGTTGAAAGGATTCTTGAAGACGGTTGGCGAGGGTTTTTGGAATTTGGTGAAATGCTATAAATTCTTTAATACTTTGTACATTTTCGTGATATTCATCGGAGCCTTGATACAACCTCAACATAATGGAAGAAACGTTACCAAATATAGCAGCACTCAACAGAGCTGAAAACACAAACCGAAACAGATTTAAAACACATCATAATCAGACTATGTTAGTATTCCTTGCCCTTAAAAGTCGTTTATTTTCAATTATATCATTGGAAAAAAGGCAGAAAACCTATTTGTATAATGTGTCTATTCCAGTTTGTCTACATTTAAATTGCGGTAATTAACACATTATAAAAAACACAATGGTTCAGTTCAGCTAATTGGTTTTACTGACTGAAAACGATATCTTTTTCGCCTACAAATTCATAACAATAGAAATGGGTTATCGCGAGGTTAATATTTGGATATTCATGTCATTAATTTTAAGCGAAAAATATTAATGACTTATGTTAATGTTTTAAATTTCCAAAGAGTTATATGAAGCTTAATATTTGCATAGATCTATTTCAATTTATTAGCCGTTTACTATTAAATTTTTCTTCCACTTTCGCAGATTGAACTAATCTTGCGGGTTCCAAAACTTTCAACAAAACCACTGAAGACTGTCGTTAATTTCAGTGTTTCATAATCGAAAGGGGACAAGTAGTCCTATTTTATTTATAAAAAGTGTTATGTATAGCGGAAATTACTCTCTATCACTTTGTAAACAAATAAAATATATCTCAATGTTATAAAGGGACAGATGCCATTTTTTTGAACAATCATACCTTAATCTCAGAAACGGGAATATTTTAGCTAAGCCAATCAGAAAGTGTTCATAGCTCACCGTCAAAGTATGAGCCTTCGTCTTTTCTTGAAACACTGCCACAGATAGAAGACATCTATAGGAAAAGAATTTCTTGGTTTGAGATGTTTTTGAAGGAATTATGCGATTTTCGTACATTTCTAGTACTTCTGAAGACTATTTACATGCATACAAGACTCAACACAACCTCCCAAAATGGCATTTGTCCCTTTAACATATTCTTTACGCCGTTAAACGACATCGAGCACAGATTTAAGATGTTTTCAGCAAAAACCCGTGACGAGTAAGTTGACATCGTGCATTAATTTGGTTGTAAAATAACACGTTTAAGGTAATTTCGACAAATCATGTTACACTTGATCGATGATGGAGCATGATAATTATTTCAATGTTACGACTTATATTAAATTAAATCACTCAGAAGAAGAATATTGCTTCCACATCAAATAAAATCAGGGTGGAAGGTTCAAATTGTCGTTCATATTCACTGCTCTCTAATTGTACTTTATTAAGTTATTAAATCATCAAAGACAAATTATACATTAACATGCATAATAAAGACATTCTGTGTACACTCTACAGGTTCTATTGATATAATCGACGTTAAAATAGAAAATTTGTATAAGTTTCATAAATAGATATTGAATTGCGCAATGCTAGCTGCAGGCTAGGCTAGATTTTTGTTCTATGAATGATGTTGCTATATTAGAAGGGTTTATGTGTTATATTCAGTCCTTTATCCTACACAACCAATGCAGATACATTGTTACTATTTTTACCAAGCGGAAAGGATCGAGCAAATCGAACAGAAATAACCGAAGTACTACTACCACTACTGACACAAACATATCTGTTAACGATTTTAACGCACGAATTTGTTAAAATAAAGTTGACAAAATAATTTTCTTGAATCGCATAAAAATCAAAGTGAAATAATATTTGAGCAAAAACACTCTGCATTATTATTGATGCAAACTAACGATGGACAAACTTAATTGAGCTCCAATCTACATGTATGCAACATCAAGTTAGGCATCTTCAGGTGTCAATTATCGAAATCGCGCTTTGTAACTACCAAGAAAATTGGCAAAAAGCAAATACTGACTGTCAAAATGAATGAAAAGTTGTGAATATGCGAACAATGTATATTTTTTTCTCGCACAAAGAAATCATTATCCTTGAATCGATTTGATTTCCTGAAATATCTGGTCGATACCAAAAATTCATACCATAACGTTCAAGTGTTTTAGAAAAAAAAAATAGATTCCTTGGCAATAATTAACTAGCAAAAACATCGAAAAATGACATATTACGTTCTAATTAACTCTTTAAGAACACAATACACCATGAAGTGATCACATCAGGCCACGACTACCTAAGTCAGTATTCAACCTTTCAGATCGCGAGTAATTTCCTAAGGAAATTGAACACGGCAATGATGTGAAGATGGCCACGGGAAATTAGAAACTCAGTGTCAGGCTTTGAATGAATTGAAATGAGAGATCATTCGGATTCCTATTATCAATATAAATCTTAAAACGGAATTGCGTTTTCTATTAAAGCCTTAACAGATAGGAAGCCATTTTCGTGTAAAGTTGCAGAAAGCAAAGCTAAAAGGAAACATAATGAAAAGTGAAACATTAGAAGGATAATCTTGTTCGCTTTACGCAAAGATCTTGTCGGGATTCCAAATGAAAGATTATTCCTAATGTATCTTTATCGCTTTCCTCGAAATCATTGTTTACGATTGATCAACATTGCTGAACATACTGAAAAATAAGGGGTTTTTTTTCTACCCACAAAAGCTTTTAATTTCATGCAAAGTTGTATTTTTTTTAATGAAATGTTATCGCACAATTATGCAAGACTCTTGAAGTGTGATTTGTGTAAAAGTTAATCTCAATAAGATTCTATTAAGATTATATCTATTCTTCAAATGAATTCTTCATTCTTCAAACGCTTCAGTATACAGTTATACTGATTTCATATCTAAGTATAGCTCTTTTGGATTGTTACAAATTAACCGAAGGGTTGATATTTATATTCTGTAGACTCGACCAACTCAGCAATTTCAAACCAACATGAAAACGAAAGGATGTCTATGTCATCAACCTTTCAGAAAATCGAACGAAGCATATTATTCATGCCAGTTATGTTGTTTAAACCATTCGGAATATTGGAACCCCAATATAGTATATTTATATACAATTTGGGTTCAAAGTACGGACCCGAAGAGCACCAAGAAAGGCATTAAACATTAAGAAAAAGGAAAAGCTTTTAACAACATCATAACCGGATGTACTCAAGTAAAATTTGGGTTCAAAGTACGGACCCGAAAAGCACCAAGAAAGGCATCAAGCATTAAGAAAAGATAAAAGCTTTTATCGAATGTATCGTGTACGGATAATTAGACAGTGTTTTATAATAACAGGGTGGGTTTAGACTTGTAAATACGGTATAATAATAGATAATTGGTAGTGTAATTTGTTGTATACGACATTCTCTATCATTATCCTGTCATTAAACACAGCATCTTACACTATTCTAATAGCGTGACTAAATATTGACTAAACAATGCCACTTTATTCCAATTAATGCCAATTTTTCTGTTTAGTTCCAGCCTTTGATGAAGTTTTAATGCCAATGGACGTTACATTGTTCATTCAACCCAATGTATTTCTTAAAGAGGAACGTTATACAATCATACGGTCACCTGTATATCGCCGCGTTGGATGGTTAAATGAAATGAAATGAAATGAAAACTTTTCTGCACCATGTGGGCTAATGAAGACGGGCAACGCCATGCAGGGTGCAATGAGGGAAATTTTGCCAGGACAGCGGCATTAGCCTGCTCTTTTTCGATTTACAACTGTCGAGGGATCTTTAACGTGCACAGCCTGTAGCACACGGGGCCTCGGTTTATTGTCCCATCCGAACGACTAGATGCTTTTTCCATGTCAGCCCCTCGTACCTGCATCACTGACAGGGGGAAACCGGGTTGAAAAATCCGAAGGTATTATCTCGACCTATGCCGGGATTGAACCCTGGTCCTTCAGGTTAGCGTCTAACTCACTGAGCCACCGCGGCTCCCGTTGGATGGTTAAAGTTTTTACCAACGGGTCGAAATCCGCCGATAAACCTGATCAAATTAAGTTGATATCATGAAACCATTTTTTATCACTGTTAATTTTTCTGAAAACTGTCGACTGTCACTTTAAGCACTTTAATTATGGCCTGAATAAATATTTAATGAATAAGTCAGAAACTTTGACCTCGGAATTCATTCATAAAAGAATCATGAAAGTAAAAATTAACGGCTTCAATACACATTGTTTCGATTCACTCATGGACCTATCATGGTATATTTAACGGTATGATCTGTTTCGATTCACTCATGGACCTATCATGGTATATTTAACGGTATGATCTGTCTAGTGTTAACAGCGAAATACTGTTAATTGTGCATTTTCTGTTTTGAGGCTTTGTCTCAATTATGGACCATTGTATGCACCATTCTTATTGAGCCATATTTTGCCAGTAATTCCTTTTGGGCCATATTTGCAATTGAACGTTCAGATGGTCATATTTTGAATTGAGCGTTCAGCCATATTTTGACGGTATTGTGGCAGCATCAGATATATATGAGATTGCTGCTGTGAAGATTTTCTAAGATTTGATAGTGTTTGTCAGTGGTCTCTAGTTGTTTTATAAAATACGATGGGCATCTAAAAATGTGAAGCAATGATTGGCAATGAAAGACACTCTACTTTTTGTAAAGTAGAGCACAATTCTTAATGTCATGCCAACTCCAACACATTTGAAAATCGTTTGAGGAAAACATGGAACAAGAGCAGTTCTTGAAACATTCTGTAATCACCTCAAGTGCAATACATCAGTTTCAAGTAGCAAAATTTAGAGAATCTTTCAATTTCTGTCGTGTAATAAGACCAATTTATTTCAAGATGGTAGTAATTGTGTTAGGCTAAAGACAATTTCAACGTCTTTATCACCCATATGAACTATATTTTGATATCTAACATGTCATTTTAAGGACTTCAATTACATGGTCGAAGTCAGAAATGAAACTTTTGATCGACGAAAAATCTTTAAAATTAGCATTATTAGCAATCTGATTAAAGAGCGAGTCTTCTAACTTCCCCTTTTACCCGTAGTCTACAATCAATTTTAACTAGCAATGACATTTGGAGATATAAAAATCTTTCTTCCGTTCAGTTCTCTTATCAAAATCATCATCGGTTTTTGTTACCAATCAATACATTTACTTGATTACTATTTGCTTTTTATATACGATACATTTGAATTATTTCTTTTATTGTGTTTCCGAGAATATTTTTGTAATTTTATAAACACTTTACTGCACACGGAAATAAGTTATTACCTCGAAAAAACTATCCATTTGCAATACTAAGTTTTCGCAACGTTAACGTTCGTTTTGTAAAAAGTCAGATCACGACAATGTAATGGCAACACTAGGGATGTAAGGGATGTAAATGTAAAGCGCATCGTGGCCTCATATGTACACAATGTTTACTCGATAGTCTCTGCTGTTAGCTTTCTTAAATGTGTAACTGCCACTCGTTATTGATTGAAAACCAATGTTATGCACTGACGCAGTATTTTTTATCAATGCCAAAGCATTGCTCTTGCATTCCAACAAAAACGTTTTCAACATTAATCTCGACATAACCAGGTTTTCATTCGACTGAAAGCCAATGCACACTTTCTGACATAAAAGCATAAACATTTGGCAATTCTTTACAAAAGGCAGAGAGAGTCGAGGTATACTTACATCCTAACATCATAGCAAATATAGAAAATATCTTCTCAGCATTCGTATTGGGTGCCACATTACCAAAACCTATACTGGTTAAACTTGTAAATGTGAAATATAATGCAGTTATATATTTTGACCTTATCGTAGGTCCACTTGTAGTGTCATTGGGAAAATATGGTCTTTTAGTTGTGTCAGCAAGACCATCTAACCAACTGATCCTAGCATGAAGATCAGCTCGTTCCATATTAGCTATAGCATAAAATATACAGGCTAGCCAATGTCCTATAAGTGTAAAAGTCACCATTAACAGCAGTAAGACAGCCACACCATATTGGGCAAATTGTTCAATTCTTCTAATAACACGTAATAAACGCAATAATCTGGCTGTTTTTAAAACACCGGTCACCGTCATTGTCTAAAATAGAAAAACAAAACATCCCAGTAAGTATTTGAAAAAATTAATAAGGTGAAAAGAAAAATGCCTTATGTGTCCTATTACTGTTGAAATATCTGATATAAGTTCTTAACCACTGGTTCTCGCTGTTTTGTTCCCTGACCTGTTTTATGTTATCCCCTGTACCACAAGATTGATGTCAAGCAGTATGGTTTATAGAGGACTCTGTAACTGATACTTCCCAATACCCCAATTTTATATTCACTAAAATGTTGTCACTATCCAGTTTGAATCACTTGCTGCTGGCAACATAAAAAGAAGATTCTCGACCATGTTCTCAGTAGCCTAAAGATTTTAGAGTCTAGTTTCTCAAAAGAAACGGGAACCCTGCCTTGCTTAAAATCGAAACAAATCCAAAAACGTGTTTATCTCGCCAAAGAGAAATGGAGCTCATTCTGGTGATCAGACAGATGATGAGTTATTATCACAGAAGAAAATTCTTCACACTTTTTTTTCATTTATGAAGATGGATATGTTTCGATTTGAAGCGAGTATAAAAATCACTAGGGTAGAAGTAATTGATAGTTTAGTTTGTTTGTGCTCCAGTAGACAAGACATCATCTAACTAATGTCAATCACCTATTTAACAAATTGATTTTACCTAATAAATCAAGCCAATCTTGACATGTTTGTTATGCAACTTAATCCATTTCATTTTCTTCAAATAACAAAATTGAAAACTTTGGCTCGATTCAACAACTTGAGTTAATAAATCAACCGAAGAAAAATCTTGTAAAAAGCCAGATGTTGACAACCGACCCAAAAGACTTGGCTTCGAATGAGGAAAGAGATTTTAATCCAATAAGATTTCCAATTCTTTAAAACCACAAAAAATATAGCATCTATTTCAAGTCCACTTATCACAATTTCGGAAATTGATTTCCATCTTGAAATTCGTGTTCCATACGTTTTTAGCATTCATCATGGAACCTCCATATGAGAGTATTTGATTTACCCTTGAGTTTTATTTAGCTGAAGTAGTCTGTAGAGAATGAATGAGAATTCCCATTGTATTTAGTTAATATTGTTTTATTATTCAAGCTGAATTCCTATTGAATTGATGATGATGTATTCAAATGTTCTCAACTTAAGTATTTATGTCTATCAGTACATGAAAACTTGGGTTGGGGCTGGAATTGACATAGATACATGATATAGATACTGAACCATTAACGAGTCCATCTAGACATCGCCGGGCATATATTACAATATGCCTGTGTCCCAGAAGGTACCAAAATACAGTCGAGGGGTCACTTAACTTACGGAGTTGTACGAAGTATGGAAAACCCTGCCCCTTGGTTGTTTTATATTACCATGTGGGGCACAGGGATATTGTAATATTTATCAGGCAATTTCTTAATGGCCTCTTTAATGGTTCAGCTTTGTATATATACCAAAATTTATGCGAAAGTTCTCAAAAACTCTATTATCACGTCTAAGGAACGAGTAGGGCCAGATTTGTCAGGTTTACAAATTATATAGTCCGATCGTATTCTTATCAAATCAAAAGCCATCCACATTACAAAACCTCCCAATAGATTGTAATATAATAGAAAATAAAATAAACAATTTAATTTAATTTAAATTTAATGATAATAGGTCTGAACAGATCGATATTGAAATCGAAAAGATTTAACGATAGGCGCCATACTTTATTTCACCTTATCAATCACTTTAGAACAAGTAATACCCCAAGGAGTTGCTACCATATCAAGTCTATTGATAATGTCTGTATAAAATTAACCCGGGTTTTCGAGTGATTTGTGGAAAAAATCAATTTCTATTCAAGTTGATAGTGTATAGGGAAAACTGATGTTTCAATCTGTTTCTTTTTTAATTGACATTTCACTTTTAACATGAAGTTTCTTCCTTTTATACTTAAAATCACTCTGATTTACTGGCATAGCTTCACATGTACAATCCCCTTAGTAAATGTCCGAAGGTGAAAAGAGACGAGGTGCGGTGTCAGATGCGTTGTACGGTGCGGGATTATCGATATATTCAGCACTCTCCTTTTTGTTCCTTCAGTTCGGTGCCAAATGTACCAATTGTTATTTCTGAAACTTTATGGCCTATGAGTCCAATCTCTTTTTGACAGACACCATATTATGTGAAAAAAAAATTCTATTCCGCAAATTTTTTTACAAATTTGTAATTTGAGAAATTTTAGTCATTTTAAAGTTTAATCAGGCAATTTTTATCTTTTAACACCATAACTTTCAAGCTACTTTATTAGTTACAAAATAAAACTTGTTAATTTTGTAGTGGAATTACATTTGAATACTATGAAAGTTTTTGAAATTATTCAGAATAAGCTCTTCAATATCACAAACCTATACATTATTTGATATTACAATTATTTTAAAGCCAGACAGATTGGATTGTGTTGGCGTTGAGCATGAAGGAATATCAGAGTGAAAAACGAGAACTGGAGACAGTGAAACTATGAAAAAAGAATGATTACTTACGTCACTGGTTCCTGAACCAAACAGTAGTAAATCAAATGGTATAGCAGCGATGGCGTCAATAACAAACCACCCTTTAACATACTGAATGGCGATTTTTTGTTGATCACTAACAACTTCACCATTTTGAATGTATGTAGTTCGAAAATTGATTAAAATATCAGCTATGAACATTATATCCACTATTAAATCTACTATTACCAAAGGGTCTGCCATAGTTTTATCGGCATTCTGATTTCTAGTAGCAGCATCGCGGTTCAGTTTCATGCGAATTTCATCTTCGTTCAGAAGAAAAGCAGCAGAATACGGTGTTAATACTGCCGTATATAATACTAATAATAATATAATCCAATCCCAAACAGCTTTAAACGGAGAATAATGTAGAATGATAAATTTCTGTTGTCCACCACGGTTTTTAAACATGTCTGGGTCTGGTTCTGGTGAACTGGTTAATTCATCAGTATCTTTATCATCACTTTTACCAGATATCTAAAAAAAATACAAAATAGATCTTCATCATTTTGAATAGATGGATAGATAGAAAGATATAAACATAGATTGATAGATAGAGAAATAGATAGATTGATACATAGATGGATGCAAACTTAGCCATTACTGAAACCTATTTACTAGGAGTAAAATAGTAAAATTTGTTAATCTTATGTTTCAACAAACATCTCAATTAAAACTGTTGGATTATGAAGTTTAAACGAAAAATAAAGCTACTATCAGAATGTCGGATTTCATCAATGGTATCGTTCGGACAGATAGATGAAGTACCACAGGTTTGAATCCCTTTCAAAATAAGTTTAAAGACAAATTGTTACGGGATCAAACGCATCTCATATTGAACAGAATAACCTTTTTAACCTCTGAGAATGCATTTTTTTACTCAGGCTACCATTTCTCCTCTTTCGTACAAACCTTTGAGACAGTGCTAACCAAATCTAGATAAGAACAAACTACATTTCTAGACACAAGTTGTTAATTCATAAAAAGGAAATAAAAATCTTTCTGAGTTTCTATCAGTTGTTCAAAATTAGGACTACTTATTTTCCGAAAAGTAACCTTTCTGGAATCGTCAGCACCTAAGACCGCAGTTATCATCCATTCCACAAGAAAGAACAAATTGTTACGAACTTGCACAATACACATAATCACAAGACTTTAGCAATGAGGACATAAGGATCTATGAAAAGGACGTAAAGGCCTCCTCATCCATTCCAAACCTCAAGACAGCACTGTTACCAAACCAAAAATGAATAATGAACTGATATGTTTAAAGACGATATAAGCCCTATGCAACCTCCGTTCCACAAGATTAACACAATCTCTTAAATGTCATAGCCATATTTAGCAATAAGCTGCAGATTAGGAGAAAATCTGCGTGATTATGGATGCTCTGTACAGGTTATTCTTTGAAGAGACGGTGTAATTAATAAGATCTCAAAGTAAACACATTCATGATTTACCGTCATCTTTACAAGAAACCAGAAATCAGATTAAGTTGACTTGTTCACACCTGCATTGTTATTAGCTGCATTGTTATCAATACCTTTGACGTTACCCAGACATTATGACAGTGTGTAGATTTAATTACATTTATTGTCAAACAAAATGGGATGTGGCCAAATAAGGATTTAGAATTCACAGATGTGTTATGTAGTTTTGATATTACTAACTACTAGATTCTACATATGTGTTATGTACTGTCAGTATTACTAACTGCTAGATTCTACAGATGTGTTATATACTGTCAGTATACCTACTAATAGATTCTACTGATGTGTTATATACTGTCAGTATTACTTACTACAAGATTCAATAGATGTGTTATATACTGTCAGTATTACTTACAATTAGATTCTACAGATGTGTTATATACTGTCAGTATTACTTACTACTAGATTCTACAGATGTGTTATATACTGTCAGTATTACTTACTACTAGATTCTACAGATGTGTTATGTACTGTTAGTATAACTAACTACTAGATTCTACAGATGTGTTATATACTGTCAGTTTTATTTACTACCAGATTCTACAGATGTGTTATATACTGTCAGTATTACTTACTACTAGATTCTACAGATGTGTTATATACTGTCAGTATTACTTACTACTAGATTCTACAGATGTGTTATATACCGTTAGTATTACTTACTACTAGATTCTACAAATGTGTTATATACTGTATGTATTACTTACTACTAGATTCTACAGATGTGTTATACACTGTCAATATTACTTACTACTAGATTCTACAGATGTGTTATATACTGTCAGTATTACTTACTACTAGATTCTACAGATGTGTTATATACTGTATGTATTACTTACTACTAGATTCTACAGATGTGTTATATACTGCCGATATTACCAACTAGTAGATTCTACAGATGTGTTAAATACTGTCAGTATTACCTACTACTAGATTCTACAGATGTGTTATATACTGCCGATATTACCAACTAGTAGATTCTACAGATGTGTTATATACTGTATGTATTACTTACTACTAGATTCTACAGATGGGTTATATACTGTCAGTATTACTTACTACTAGATTCTACAGATGTGTTATATACTGTCAGTATTACTAACTGCTAGATTCAGTAGATGTGTTATGTACTGTTAGTATAACTAACTACTAGATTCTACAGATGTGTTATGTGCTATCAGTATTACTAACTATTAGATTCTACAGATGTGTTGTGTGCTGTCAGTATAACTAACTACTAGATTCAGTAGATGTGTTATGTGCTGTATGTATTACTTACTACTAGATTCAGTAGATGTGTTATATACTGTCAGTATTACTAACTACTAGATTCAGTAGATGTGTTATGTGCTGCAAATATTACTCACTACTAGATTCTGCAGATGTGTTATGTGCTGTCAGTATTACTTACTACTAGATTCTACAGATGTGTTATATACTGTCAGTATTACTAACTACTGTAGATGTGTTATGTGCTGTCAGTATTACTTACTACTAGATTCTGCAGATGTGTTATATACTGTCAGTATTACTAACTACTGCAGATGTGTTATGTGCTGTCAGTATTACTTACTACTAGATTCTGCAGATGTGTTATATACTGTCAGTATTACTAACTACTAGATTCTACAGATGTGTTATGTGCTGTCAGTATTACTTACTACTAGATTCTGCAGATGTGTTATGTGCTGTCAGTAGTACTAACTACTAGATTCTGCAGATGTGTTATGTGCTGTCAGTATTACTAACTACTAGATTCTGCAGATGTGTTATGTGCTGTCAGTATTGCTAACTACTAGATTCAGTGAATGCGTTATGTACTGTCAGTATAACTAACTACTAGATTCTACAGATGTGTTATGTGCTGTCAGTAATACCAATTACTAGATTCCACAGATGTGTTAATTATTACACAAACTGTTACTTTGTTAAAGTGTTCAAGCTCCGAAATATAAATAATGACAAAGCAAAAATGTTATGAACGTTGACACGTAAATATTAAATTTTACAATACCTTCAATTAAAAATGAAACTAATCTAATGTAAGCCGAACAGATTCACACGAAATGTAGCCAAGCAAATGTCGGAATTTCTTGACTTATTTAACTTTTATAAGACGAGTGGATAATGGATGTGTAATTTATACGATAATATATCAATATAAGTTAACACCACATTCCTCTTGTACAAACTCTTTATATTACAGTAACTCTATCTCCATCCAGTCAAATAACCGGAATGAAACAACATTAAATTGATTTAGGATAATGGACTCTATTTAAACTTTAAAGATAGACTCTAAACAATCATCTCTGCCATTTTTAGAATTCAATTGTTTAACAGTCAGGTATCAAAGAACCACACAAATAATCCATTTTTTCTGTTATTTTAGAAACAAATCGATGATGAAAAATAAAGATACCGAAACCTTTTCCAATTTACTTCAAGGAAGAAAAAGAATTGAGAACAGACGTTGAAATGTTTTCTCTAAAAGCATGATTTTCTGAAAATAAATATTATTTTTTGTCATACATTGTCGTTTCTTTTTATTACGTCGATAATATAGGTTTTCTGTTGTTCAGAGCTCAATATAATAGAATACTCAATAAGATTAGCCAAGGGTGATAACTCACATCAATATAATTATAGCAATACGTTTATATACTATATTGAGATACTCGTGACGTCTCTATTTCCGAAATGGCTGGTTGGTTTACTATCTAAACATCAGATATAATTGTAAAGTAGGGATTTCGAAGAATTGCATGGACAAAAATAAAATGATTATTTTCAAAGATTTTCGAAAAGAAATATTTGGCAAACTGAAGACAACCTGCTTTTAAAGACAGATTTATTTTGACATTTCCTTCAAAAATAGAGGTTATATTATACTAGGAATTCGAAATATATTAATATGGACAGTTTTTACTCAGTAATTAAATTTAGACACGACTGTTTTTGATTTCAAACCTCTAGTGATTCGCCAGCATGTCAAGTTGAACCTTGGCAACCACTGATCATGGAAAATAAATTGACATTGTTACAATTTGATAGCAAGCACAAGTCGTGCACGTATGATTTTTATTGTTTTATCATAAAAAGGAAATTAATAAAATACGAAAAAACAACGCTTCTAACACAAAAATCTAAACTTTCGTCCTTCTGAATTGACGCCCACAAGGCATAAATTCTTATTTCCGTATAGCAAATAAATCTGCACAGTTAGCCAATTACAAGAGCTTTCTGCAATATTTGTTTTAATAAATGTTTATATATCTTATTGATAACCATACAGATAGAAACACATATAATTGTTATTAACGACCAATTTGCCACAATCACTATATCTTCTGGATCTCTATCTTTGTTTCTTGTGTTTCCACATGCCATCCATGGTCTGCCAAATTTGTTATGAAGCTCGTGTTCTGGGTCATTTTATATTTAACAGTTTTCCTTACTCGTAAAAAGCAAATTCAAACATTGTCTGAAAAGACCCCACCCCACCGCTACCATTCCTATTGTAAAAAATCTGATCTAAACATTGCTTGATCCATGTAATTGTTATGTGAAAGAATAAACTTACTTTGTCTCCTGTACATTAACTCCAAATAATAAGCATAAAAATAGATTATAGTAACAATTGTGTTTTTCAGGCAACGATCATGTTAAGCGAAAGGCACTCGCTTATCAATGCAGTAGTCTAGTGGTCATTAAGCATATCGTATAGATATAGCCACCATTCTCAATGGTGTTTGAAGATAATAGAAGGAGAGAAAGAGAGTTTCTATGTAATGTATTGTTTAATGATTCCTAGATTAATGGAACAGACAAAAAGAACAGTAGAATCTACTCTTAACTTGCCAACCTACTACAAGCCATTATAAAAGATTTCCATACAGAATATTAATTATACACTACAAGTAAGATGTCTGAAGGCATTTCCGGCCTGCTGGAGCTCGGTATTAAATTGTTTTCCTCAGTAAAGCAAGACGTATGAATGTGGATAATAGCTGTAAGGAATTTCATGTACTTAACATTGAATCCTATTGATCACGAAGAATTAACAGTCGATAACTGTGCTGGAGAAAGACAATTAAGCATTACGCTTTGTCAACATAAACTGAATGCAGATCAAATAGTCGTTAGTTGAGTAAGTCCGAAACACTGTTTAAAATGCAACTATTGCCCGTTTTATCGCCTTTAATACAATGGTTGATTCAGTACACCGAAAAACTTAACTTATCTAGTTATGCACCGAAATTCACGATTGAAACTGATCTCGTAGTTAAATATCTAGATTTGTCTACATGGAGGACCAATTTCTAGATTGATCTACCAAATAAATATAAAAAGCACAGATTGATCTACAGGGAAATATAAAAATACCAGTATCTAGATTGAACTGCTGTTAAAGAAAACATGTAATAGAAAAACATATAAGAGACCATCTTTTAGATTATTCTAGATTGATCAACTGAAAAACATATTTTCAAACAGTACAGATGTCCAGCATCTAGAAAAATGTGCTACAAAATTTTATCAGTTAGATTTATGGACTGGATCGCTTGGATCGAAGTTTAAATATTACCTAAAAAAATCATCCTAATTTCTAAGAATTGACATTTTGTATTAATTCAATAAAGAATTCTATATAGATTCTAGACAAGTCAATATGCTTTCCATATAGAGTTAAAAGCTGTTAGATTTTTCATCATATTTAAATAAATATTACCTTATCTACTGTTAATTTATACATAAATACATTTGAATAGAATATATCGACAAGGCCTACATGTCAAGGACACGCACAACTAGTCCCAAAAATATTGCAATTTAATCTTAATATCCTTTCATTAAAAATTAATGAAATAAACATTATGATGCCTTTCAACGTGTATTTGCGGAAACAAACCTCGATCGAGGTAGAATGCGTTCGATTCTTTTATTGGAATCTCTGAATGCTAGAATGCTTGTAAATGTACAACGATGTAAAATCGATTCCTATAAGCGTAAATTGTCCATTCAGTGATAAATAACTTTTCTTAGAATGAAAACCCCCATTTACAGAATAACCCGAAAAGTGACAACACGATCTCCGCCTTGTGGTCATAATTTCTAAACATATATAATTCAATTATTCAACAGTCTGGTTTTTTTTTTAAATTGCTGATGATTGCGATATCTTGGGAGATGAAACATCATTTTACTTTGCCAGGTCATATATGTCAAATCACTTTGATTTGAGCTCTGGTTTGTCTCGAGGTTTTTCGAGTCACAAAATTTACTAGACCTGACATTCACTTTATTTTGAGAGTAATCATGGCCACAAGGAATGCCCATATGTTTAAAAGTGACCCTATATTGCCTAAAATATATTGCCATTCCAATGGGAAAGATAATTACGTCATTTCTCTCTAGCTCGACCATAGAGGATCAATCAAAGTCACCTATGTTTACTCACCTCATCCTTGTCCTTTTCCATCTTCATCTTTGCTGTTTTATCTTCTATTGGTCTGGTCTGAGATCTTCCTCGAAACTCCCTTAGTACCTTCAGCATGATGATCTTACTTTTAGCCTGAAATGCATACAAATGAACAATGTTACAGTTATTCAGGCCTAATGGTGTTATGTCATTTTTTTTCTGGAAATTGAGGAACCACAAAAACCACCTGCTAAATTCGAACAGAGAAAATAGAACAAGTCAGTGACGCTATACACAGACATACAGATTTTCAATGATTTATTACGTTTTTGAATATATCATTTACAAATACTGACAAGGCCCATCCAAAACTCTGGTTTCAAACTTTGCTTTTTGCTATCAATCGACATTGAAATCACCAGTTTTTAATATTTCAGGTATAAACTAAGTTTATCGATAATTTGATTTAGGAAGAATACTTCAGAAAATATCAAATAGATTTTGTACGTAAGAATCGAATATTCAACTTCTTAGCCTAAAACGTAAAATGAGGGTGTTTGAAATTTCTTATCTTTTCTTATAAGAATTATCCAGTTTATATTAAATTATACACGCTTAAACAAAAAATAAATTTCTCAGTAAAATTCAATAAGTGGAAATTTCGATCAATTGTCTGTTGTTTTATTTATCTTCTTTAGCTTCTATCTTCCATTTTTTTATATCATATGCAGATCAGAATGACGTATTTTACAAAGTACATTTTATACTCTAGATGCAAATCGTCTTCACCAGACGGGAAATAATCCTATAACGACAAAAACAATATAAGTGCAGCAAAAGTCTACAGATTACTAGTAAGGTGTAGATTCCAAGGATAAATTATTACTCCTAATCTTCACAGGGGAATCTGGAAGCTGAGGTCGGACGAATGTAAATGCTTGCTCCCAAACCCTGGGTTATCGCGGCATAGGTCGAGGCGATATCTTCGGATTTTTTAACCCAATGCCCCTGCTGGTGATGTAGGTCTGAATTGTTGAGTAGTTTGAAGCCCCATGTGCAACAAGCAGTGCATGTTAAATATTTTTGTAAAGTAATAAAGCAGCTGAATTTCCCTGTTTGAGGTTTTTCGTAGGAATTTTGCAATTTCCGTACATTCTAGTGCTTCTGAAGACTAATAATATATATTAAAATGATTTAATGTTATAGATATTTTAATATGGATAGCACTTACAGTTGGTCTTCCTGTTACTCTATACTGAAAGGCGTCTGTGCACTTTGTTATAACTAGACCATGGTTTAATTTAAGTGAATATCTCTATTGGACTGTGATGAAAGCCAGGAATCTGGTTTTCTATCAACCTAATTAGTTATTGTCTATGACATACTGATCCATATGTCCATATTTTGTGATGAAAGACGAGAGCAATCCGTCTCAAGATGGAATTGAATCAAGAAAATAAGACGTTTGGTTTAATTCTGATCACTCACTGTCAACAATCATGTGTGAAGGATTTACACGTTGGAAATTGGAAACTGTCGGAATTGAGCTTTCCGCCATCTTTAGCCTACACAAATAAAATTGATCTTCTTTAAGAACGTCTGTAATTTGTTTTACAACTTTTTTTTGTTTCAGTTTTGGTTTGCTACATCAACTTTATCTTCGTTCCAATAATTATTTATTTTACGAGGCGTTAAGAAGAAACGTTACCGCACGCAATCGTTATTAAGAGTGTTCTTAAAGAAAATCTGTTTGCGTGGTCAGGTTACACAGGTTATTGCTCTAAATTTCATAGATGGTATCCAACGACCGAACCAAAACGTACTATTGAAATACATTTTGCTGTCATTTAAAACTGAAAGATGGCACATGCTATACAGTATACTCCACACTTCAAGGAACTTCCAACTCTTTAATAACAATATATTTCAGACTCGGACTAAATATTTCTACTTTTCTACCTAAACAAGAACAATGTCGATAAACATGAAACAGAAACATCCGATATTAATTACAAGTTCACATGACATGTTACACAGACAGAGTGCCACGTTGTTGACAGTTAGTTGGTGCTACATGTCAACATAACAAGTTACAGGTTGCAGTAGCTGCCAAATTATTCCGTGCCATTGTTCAGCACCATCGAATTTTAAACAGCGTAAAAAGAATTTTCAGCAATGAAGGCATATTGAAGATATAAGGCATCTTATGTTTATATGACAACTTTCTGAGAGCCAGCATTCTAAGATCACTTCTAAGCAAAATCTTAAAATAGTGTTATTCAAAGGTTTATTATCCCAATGCCGAGACATTCTAGATCTGAATGTGTCAATACTTATCTACAATGTATTTGCTTATAACAGGAACCATGAATAAATTTACATTTTCACCCCGGGTTGTAAATGAGGTTATAATGAACTTGTGGCTATAGCCGACACTTTATTTGTACGGTCTCGCAATCCTTAAGCAACAAATTCTCAATTATCTGCGAGAAATGACGGATCATTTTGACATGCCTCTAGACGACACTTCAATCAAAAAGGAGTTTTCAACTGACAAGAGTGGAGAAAAACAACACTCTTTTGAAGAGCTGGGAGATATCGTGATGCCGACCATACAAATTTTGAATTGAGACTTGCGTAAGTAGAACAGAATATTGGCTATATAAAGGTTTTTGAATCAGTTGAGAGATATACTTGCCATAGGCTAATGATTCAAGGATGCTGCTATTAAAAATTATAAGTCAAAAGAAGCTTTGCCATATTTGCATTCATGACCTTCTCTAAATTCTAGAGAGTTTGTGTTCACTATGACATTCTAAGGTGAAAACGAATACAGTATATACTTTACATTCTTGATCGTGACGAACATTGCGTGACTTTGATTTTACGATTCCATTTCTTATGCAATAATAAAAAAATGTCATTTTTAAAACTGTTTTATTGACAACATTTTGACACGTGAGCATCCTGTTTTATCTATAGCATATCCCAATAGAATTCCAGAGGATCTTAAGAGGCATTTGATATTTTAAACACAATAACCCATAGATTATCAGTTTCTTTCTGCTTCTCCGTTGCACCAGGTGATTATATTGGAATGAAGAAGCAGAAGGATAGGGAGAGTGAATAAATATGGATGCGTTGCTGTCCGATTTGTTCCATTATTTAATGTGATCTCTTTTAAATGTCACTTAAGGACTATAAAGTTATAACTTATGTTTAAAAAAAACGCAACTACCAAAATATTTAATAATATTTTAATGAAACCAAACAAGCCCAGATCACGAAGAGATTCTAAAGGCTAGGGCACACGAGAGCACCCAGCTGAGCAAAATTTCATTCGTGTCTTCCAGGTCAGCTCGCAGCTTTCGTCGGTTTCCCCCTCAAACGCTAAGCTTTGAGCTTTCGTAAACGGGGTGTCTAAAAATAACTAGATCACGTAACATTTCACGCGACTTAAACAAAATCTCGGACGCCGACAACCCTGCGAATGATTCAGAATATGAAGAAATTTTACTTCTTCTTTTGTTGTTGCGTCGTCGCTGATGGAGAATACGTGCAAGCTCTCGTAAGCTTGGCACCATCGAATTTTAAACAGCGTAAAAAGAATTTTCAGCAATGAAGGCATATTGAAGATATAAGGCATCTTATGTTTATATGACAACTTTCTGAGAGCCAGCATTCTAAGATCACTTCTAAGCAAAATCTTAAAATAGTGTTATTCAAAGGTTTATTATCCCAATGCCGAGACATTCTAGATCTGAATGTGTCAATACTTATCTACAATGTATTTGCTTATAACAGGAACCATGAATAAATTTACATTTTCACCCCGGGTTGTAAATGAGGTTATAATGAACTTGTGGCTATAGCCGACACTTTATTTGTACGGTCTCGCAATCCTTAAGCAACAAATTCTCAATTATCTGCGAGAAATGACGGATCATTTTGACATGCCTCTAGACGACACTTCAATCAAAAAGGAGTTTTCAACTGACAAGAGTGGGGAAAAACAACATTCTTTTTAAACAGCGTAAAAAGAATTTTCAGCAATGAAAATGATATTTTTTATTTTCAGCAATGACAATGATATTTTTTGGACTGTGCAGACGTTTTTGGATGGGCATCGAAGGAACAATGCGATGAATAGACTGCTGACAGTCATGGAGTAATTTACATACATTGTTCAGTTAGTCCATTTGGATTAAACTTTGAAGCGGACTCTATCGTAATCATTCCTTTGGACGTGCAAGTAGCTTATTGAATGTCTAAAAATATCTATATGATATTTAAAGATTAGTTCATTGAATACATATTTGCTTGGCTTTATGGACCGGAAATGACGTGAGCATCGTACGTCCATAATACAGGAGTTGATTGCAGTAAACTTACTGTATAGTGATATAAAAAAAAATACTCAATATTTCCTTTATCCAGATATAAAAATCTGAGGACAATAACACGATTCCGGTTTGTAATGTTGATAAGGATTTTGTTCTCATACACTATCAAAGGCATATTGATTTAAAAGTATTCTTACCATAAAATATGACACCTATTGGGCTGTATTGATCCCTATAACTAATGTCGTATTGCTTCCGATGTATTTGTTCTTCTAAGACAAATCCGTGAGGTCACGTTATAGAACGCATGCAAGTTGACAAGATTTCCATAGGTATTTTGTTCTATTGTTACAGAATTCCGATATCCGGAAACAACAATAAACCTGATAGTCTTTAGTATACGCTGATACACAATGATGTCAGGAATATTCCGAATCACATATAGGTTCAAAATTTAAACAAGCCGTGAGACCAGATATTAGTGCAATTCTTTGAATTCATTAAAATACATCTTTAAAAGCATCAGTGAGCATACATCAGTTCTAATCAAAATACCACATAGACTTGATTTGTTTCCACTGAAATTGTGATCGACATGGATCAAGTAGCATTCTCTATTATCACTAGCGAAAACAAGAATTGACGAATAAGTAGAATTCCCATCACTATCATATGTTATGTTTAAATAAGTTATTTGGTTGATTTCCTAGTCTATATAACGAGAAAAGGAAATGAAATCATCGCTACAGATTTGTATCAACATAAGTCCAATTAGTAAAGGAACATTAATACACATTTAAAACCTATTATACACAAGCCTTTTTCATCAATATTTATAACTTGAACATGTTTATATAACCTTATCTTTTATTAAACCACATCTAAATTTTATATGTTCTGTAATAAAAACACTTTTCAGACATCGCTCGACAAATATATATTGATTTATTTATTGTTATATAAAATGATGATATTTTCATGATGTACAGAATAATAATTATCATTATGTTAGTCGTAATCAAAGTGATAGCATGAATGGCAGAAGTAATATTACTGGCTGATATTATCCGAACAAATGCAAATCAGTTGACAAGAAACGTGAAATATTGTGTGGTGTTAAAGGTATATATCCGTTTAATTATGCTGTTCAGGCCAAAACATCATAATCAGCTACCCATGGAACATCTATACAATGTCTAGCTATTACGAACTGCGTCTATATTTGACATCTTTCTTGTAGTAACGATTTGATTGGATTGTGTGCTAGAGAATACAACCAATCAGGGCCCTTGGTTTGGTTTATAGACTTTCTCCAACAACAACACAGCATCATCCAATTTGTACCAAAGAAACTACTAACTACGACTACTAACAACTACCTAGTTTTGGATATCAGCATCCGCAGGAAACGAACGTTAACTTGTCATCTTACAACCAACCAGCTCTGACAATCGGTAGCGTACAATCAAATTGTTGCATTTCCAAACTTACATGACACTAGAAAAGGGGCTATTACAGTCAAGGTATTAGACGCAGTTCTTAATAACTTGACGTAGAATGCGCTACTTGGTTCCAGGTTTATTTACAGTTATATAGGCCTAGAAATGAACTACTTTAATCGACGAATTATAGGTTCTACATTTTTTTAATCAATTACTTTGACCATAGTCTTCTATATATTTTATTCCAGGCAAATTAAAAGTCAGATGTTTATTCTTAAAAGCGATGCAGATATAAGGCATCTTAGACATGTTTATATGACAACTTTCTGAGAGCCAGCATTCTAAGATCACTTCTAAGCAAAATCTTAAAATAGTGTTATTCAAAGGTTTATTATCCCAATGCCGAGACATTCTAGATCTGAATGTGTCAATACTTATCTACAATGTATTTGCTTATAACAGGAACCATGAATAAATTTACATTTTCACCCCGGGTTGTAAATGAGGTTATAATGAACTTGTGGCTATAGCCGACACTTTATTTGTACGGTCTCGCAATCCTTAAGCAACAAATTCTCAATTATCTGCGAGAAATGACGGATCATTTTGACATGCCTCTAGACGACACTTCAATCAAAAAGGAGTTTTCAACTGACAAAAGTGGAGAAAAACAACACTCTTTTGAAGAGCTGGGAGATATCGTGATGCCGACCATACAAATTTTGAATTGAGACTTGCGTAAGTAGAACAGAATATTGGCTATATAAAGGTTTTTGAATCAGTTGAGAGATATACTTGCCATAGGCTAATGATTCAAGGATGCTGCTATTAAAAATTATAAGTCAAAAGAAGCTTTGCCATATTTGCATTCATGACCTTCTCTAAATTCTAGAGAGTTTGTGTTCACTATGACATTCTAAGGTGAAAACGAATACAGTATATACTTTACATTCTTGATCGTGACGAACATTGCGTGACTTTGATTTTACGATTCCATTTCTAATGCAATAATAAAAAAATGTCATTTTTAAAACTGTTTTATTGACAACATTTTGACACGTGAGCATCCTATTTTATCTATAGCATATCCCAATAGAATTCCAGAGGATCTTAAGAGGCATTTGATATTTTAAACACAATAACCCATAGATTATCAGTTTCTTTCTGCTTCTCCGTTGCACCAGGTGATTATATTGGAATGAAGAAGCAGAAGGATAGGGAGAGTGAATAAATATGGATGCGTTGCTGTCCGATTTGTTCCATTATTTAATGTGATCTCTTTTAAATGTCACTTAAGGACTATAAAGTTATAACTTATGTTTAAAGATAACGCAACTACCAAAATATTTAATAATATTTTAATGAAACCAAACAAGCCCAGATCACGAAGAGATTCTAAAGGCTAGGGCACACGAGAGCTCCCAGCTGAGCAAAATTTCATTCGTGTCTTCCAGGTCAGCTCGCAGCTTTCGTCGGTTTCCCCCTCAAACGCTAAGCTTTGAGCTTTTGTAAACGGGGTGTCTAAAAATAACTAGATCACGTAACATTTCACGCGACTTAAACAAAATCTCGGACGCCGACAACCCTGCGAATGATTCAGAATATGAAGAAATTTTACTTCTTCTTTTGTTGTTGCGTCGTCGCTGATGGAGAATACTTGCAAGCTCTCGTAAGCTATGGATACACCGATGGATTCAAAGACCATACGTCCACCAACTTGTCTTTAATAATTGCTTCAGATACAAATTCGTATTCACCGATGAGCGCTCGAGTGCGCACACGGTAAGGTATTTTTCGTTCGAGGAAAAAATTATCAAACATGACAGATAATTTCCTTAACGCCTCGAATGAAAAAACCTTACGTAAACTCCGCACACACGAGAGCTACGAGCTGAGCTGAGAGGCACGAATGAAAGTTTGCTCAGCTGGGAGCTCTCGTGTGTGCTAGCCTTAAAACAGGCATTCAGAAAACGCCGAAACTCATTTATTAGCACATCATTACAAAGATAATGGCTACATGTCATATCATAAGGTCATTGTGTCAGTGGAACTAAAGTAAGAATAACACTGAAATCAACTAATGGTATTGATGTTACTAATCCTCAAGAGGAGTCAAACCATTTCTGATTGACTAACCATCCCCAAGTTATAATACTGAACTATACATGTTATTAAGTATTAAAGTCTAACCATATAGTAAGTCTGGAAGCATCAACAATGTTGAAGGAGCAGTGACACATGTAGACTTACAAATCTCAATGCATGCTCCCCATAAAAAGCCATGGTTCAGAACAAGGTGTCATAAAATATGAATATGAATGTGGATTTTTTAGTTGTTCTAAACCTTACAATACACATAAAGAAACTATCTTAAAGGGGGTTCCTTTCCGGTAAAACAAGGGCGCTGTGCATTGATGTTTACTTGTTATTTCTCTTCAAAAGACTATACACAGACAGACCAAGATATCACGACAGAATGTGCACAAAACCTACTTTGTAGATTCCTCAAAAAAGACGATTGTAATTAATAAATTTAATATATTTTGTCCAATTACAATAATAACACGACATGACACCGAGCTCGATAAGACCCCAACATCAGTAATGACTTTATTCAAGTTTGAAAGTATCGATACTTGAAGGCGACATATTGATGCCATCTTTCTCCAATTCAATGATATTTGACGAGTAATTCATTTACAAGAATTTTCCAATAAAAGCAGAATCTAGTAATAGAGGTTTACAGCTAAAAGCAGTTTAAGATTTATTTGATTTGGCTTCATGTTACTGTACAAGTTACAACACATGTCAACAAATAATTTAATATCTATCCTCGTATAAACCATCATCCACTCACTCATGTACACTTCTTTTCTTGTTCAGCCGTAAGCCAAAACACTCCACATCGGAATGACCAAGAGAAATTCTTCACTCTAATGATGTTTTCACTATGGAGACTGTTTCAAGAGCAGTACTCATTATCAACTTGAGAATGGAACTAAGAAAGTGTTTCAGCATGAAGTGTGTGTCTTGTAAAACATATAAATGTCATTAAAACTTGGGTTGTCGGAAAGAGTTCCTCTAGGTGGTCTTAAAAATAGATCTTTCAATTAGGTATTGAAAACTATGAAAAATTTTATAGTAAAATATTAGGTTTAAATTTGAAATGGTATCTAAGGGAACATTTATTATATTCAAGGGAGCTCTTTACGTCTTCGATATCCCTATATAGACCTTAGACCTAACATAACTATATGTTAATAATACCTCACAATTTTATGGTATACTACTCCTGGTACTACTACTCCTGTATACCACAAATTGTGTTCCACTTTTCACGATCTCTTCCCCTAAATGTCCATGTACCTTCCTCAAGAAACATTTTTGCCCCTTTAAGTTTGCATATTCCGTGTCAGAGAAGTAAAACTCAATTTCATTTAAATATTTGTAACACATAATCCACATAAACCCGTAGGTAATATCCATTAGTATTGCATGTGTGTTTCCAGAATTGCTATTAGAAATAGCATCAAACAAAAAATAACTTGTTACACGAAGGTTCAGAAATAATCATCCCATGAGTACATAACAATTCAATTTCTATTATCAAATAAAACATAAAATCAACAACAACGTTAGTTTCTGAAGCGTTACACAATAAGGAGCGGTAATTGGTGTTTGAGGATTCCAAAAAAAACCCCTGATATTCGGGAAAGAAAAATCAATGTTGGAGAAAGCATTGGTTAAATTGTCAGAATAATTGACGGGTTCATATTAGTTAAAGAACTTTCTCAAAGTGTCAACAAATTCCTTTGGAATCGACAGATTTTTAATGAATTTATGAGGAAGAGGGAATATTATCATTAATAACACGGTGGGAATTTTGTCAATAAAAGTTAAAATATTGCTCAAAAATAAACTTTAATTTATTTCTCATAAATAACAAGCACGAGTTTTTTTTAAAAAAACTATTAGGACGATCTGACATTCCATGATCAATGAATACAATAAATGATTTTCTATTCCAGTTCTATAAATGATAACCAGCATGAGAGGAAGCTGATAAGTTATGACTTGAATTTCAACAAAAAATTAGTGTCAAATTTCTAAGGAGCTTCTGATATGAATTTATGATTGAAGAATCCGTACAGTTTATAAACAACACATGATAAACTTATCTCGTTTGCATTTGTATGGCCATCACATATTGCACGAATTGCGTCGCTGAGGAAAACATTACTGGGACAGCAACACTACCCTATTGTTTTTAATTTACATATTTCCAAGAGATCTTTTACGTGCACACGAGATTAAAATAACCATCTTAGCTTCTTGAAACCTTCTCTATCAAAATAATCACCCTGGTTTGTGGAAACAACTGATCTGTAAAATGTGAGGTCAGAATAACTTTGCCTTATTCCTATGAGGTGAAGATACCATTGTGGTTCACAGAAACACACGGTCGTGCATGAGATCAGAGTACCTTCCATGGTTTTCGCAGTGTTACGATATATGTAGTACAGAACAACCTTCCTGATTGATAGAAACATGTGGCATGTAAGTAGAGGTCACAATAACCATCATGCTTCATGTAGATTTGTACAATATGTGATCAAAAGAACCATTTTGCTCCATTGACCACAGCAGATAGATCTGACATGGAATACACTATCATTGAAAGCAGCGAGTGAAATAAAAACATCACGTAGTCTGTCTCCAATAGGCAAAATTGATCCAATTCATTGAGGCATGTTAGTGCTTATCGCAACTTTTGGTCTTGATTATTTCCAGACTGACGACTCTGGTTCCTGGAATCTTAAAAGATAACAAGGTTGGTCTAGCATCTCTTTTCACGTTTACTGTAGTGAAAGGGAAATTCATTAAAGCGATGATGTGAAGTTGATGAGAATAGTATGTTTATCACCCATCAATCACACTTACTAGTAAGATACTTTTACAGCATACCAGTCTACTAGTCAATATAGTCATTAACTACATCTTATAGTACCCAGGTTTCTATTATCTCCTTTATTATTAACAATTTCAGCACAATAACTGTTACCCGAAACTCGTACATCATCAGTAAACGCTTCAGCATCACGACAACAGATTACAGTTTAGCTGATGGAACTTTTAGTTTTAAACACATTGTAATTCACGTAGTCCAAGCGTACACCGCATTAAACCGTCCACATCTTCAGTTACTGGGGCAATTTTAAGGGCTGAAATTCTATAAGTTATATTGCAATTGACGGTATTGCTAAAAGCAACGACAAAAGTTCTCGCTATCAACTATTAAGATAGTCAAGAAAACTCTACTTGAATGGAATCACACGTGGAAATAGTAACATGTCGTTAGGTTTGAAATTGAAATGATCGTGGAAGCTCTTCGTTTAAACAAAGTAAACAAACCAAATATTTAAAATCAAATACCAGGGTTAAAATCATTATTTTCAGAGACAAGTGAAGAGTTGAAGTTTTAATTGAAAGCATAATTATGATGGGCTGATGACAGTAGGAAGGCTTGTTTGATAATAGAACCAATTTGATACAAGTACAGCGTCTAGACTTTCTACACTCTTCTTACCGTATATAATAGATAGAATGTATTGAAAACCACGTAAACACAAATAAAACCCTTCTATTGAAAATCAGATCGGTATTTCAACAGTCAAGCTTCTGAAAGGCTGATGAACTGAAAGTTAGTGGTAGAATATAAAGGAATTAAATGTGATTAACTAATGATATCTGTATAGTCGTCTCAGCTTTCTTTCTGGCTTTCTTCTATCTATTGACGATAAAACGTTCAATAGACGTTGGGGGAAATTGGTTATTAATTAGGTCAAAACAGTATTGGTGGTATTGTAACTTATCACGAAGTGCTTGGCATAAGGTTATTATATCTAACACGTTTACACTAACCCTTTCTCAAGTCACGAACATTCTTTTACACAGACTTACAAGATTCATTGAACTTTGAAAGAATAGAAACGTAGGTAATTTGTTAGTCCCGCCGATTCATGAAAGATTGCCTTTACAAAAGCATGCCTTGACGAAGACAAATTTTTTCCCCGTAATGTATTTCATGCCGCTTAGAATTGAAGATGTGACTGATCGGTAAAAGGCTACGTTGAACCTTGAAAACAAAAACAATGTTTAATTCAAAAAATATATCTCAAAGTTGCATCGGGCAATGTGGAATGTTAGTATCCAAATAATGTTCTAGACCTCTGCCAACTGTCACTAAATCGAACGCTAGCAGCAAAGAAAGGTATATTTTTGATTAGGGTTATATGCTTTTATGGGTTGACGTATCATCCAATTGGTAGTTATACCCTTTTACGCACGTCACAACTTGTGGTATCATTTTCAAGGAGGATTTAAATCTTAAGATACATTTTATAAATTTATTGGAATAAAATAAAATAAAACACATATTATCTCTCTTGCTACATTGTATATTTTGAAAGAAAACAGAAAGATTTCTAGTTAAATATAGCCTAGTAGACAATATTATAGTCGCCATATTCTATATCAAAAATGATAAAACATAAATTACCTGTCATACAATAACTCTTTATATACTACTGAAAATAGCAATATTCGACATGTGTCAGTTAAAATGGCAAATGCAAATTCGGCTTATTTCGTAATGTGTCTAGCGACATGAAAATAAACTGAAAGCCTTATTTGACTTTCTTGTCAAAGAGTAAATCGTGAAATAATTATGTTTGTAATCACTGTTTGTCACAAGATTTATTTCTATTGTGATATAATAATGACGTCGTAATTATTTCAATTTTAAAGTTATCAGTCGACTTCTTTCTAAATTGTTATTAAATAGTTTGTGGGGGAAATTCGATTATCGTTATTTTCAGTTTTCATCCAAATTCATTCATTTGTTTGTACAGGAAAGTGCTATTAGGACTAAACGTAGATATTTTCCTTAATCCATCCTTGTCTTTTATGAAGGTCGTGAAATGTGGATCGAATAATCGCATGTCACTTGTATTTTTGACGTTTCAGACAATCAGAACAAAACAACTTTTTCTAAGAATAATAATATGACTAGTATACCTTATCGTGTTTGTTTCAAACACAAAAGAGTCTTATCTGGTTTATAAATTCCCCCTGGGAGTATCAATTCAAGTAATATTATATGAAAATAAACACGACATTAAAGTGATACAGTAGAAATATTATTCGCTTCACCAATTCGTCATGAATATCCAAAATTTGAATTGTCTACAATTATAATTTTGTTGACTTGCGAACTGTGATTTTTTTGATAGCGGTTTGGATATGTATATGCCAGTTTTCTCTCTCTTGAGTAACTTTTAAACTTGTTCTATTATTCATCTTATATTATCAGTTGGACCACATTCGTAATTCCCAATTCAACTCTGGGCTGATTTAATTGATAAGAACCTTATGTTTAAAGTCTTCTAGGACTTGAACGACTATCAATTAAGAGAATCGTCTCGGAATGCGGTCTCTATCAATTGGCAACTACCAACTTTACAATTTGAAGGAAAAGTCTAGAAATAGTAGTTAATGATGTTGGTCCACGTAACGGAAATCATTACAACTTTGTCAATACGTCATCAGAGATGAAAGAGAATTGGACTGTAAAGTAATTAACTTGTGCTTCTCAAAGTTCAAATTGTTGAATACTATCTCATTAAGACTAATTTTATTTAGCAAACTTAATCGACTCTACTATACACAGTTTATCATAAAATTGCCGAGTATTAAATCATTGCTGTAATTTGTTTGTAGATTTATGAAAAGCAAATACATCTAAGCAAAGCATGATCTTCTTTTCCATACATAAATGATATCATTTTATCCCTTTTATCTGTTTTATCCTTAAGTGCATTTTATCTCGATTTTGACTTAGTTTATTGAATTTGGACTTCGAGCCAACAATTGGTCCAGTTACCTTGACATAACGTTGAATAAAAACCATACAAAACCTAACAAATCAACCGTTTGACGAGACTACGGCGTATAAGATATACAATATTTCTGCCTCGCTAGCATCTGAAATGTAGAACTGAAACCAGTGAAATATGTCGATGTAATATGAAGAAGTAGTTTCATGCCTTGTTAGTTTTTACAAGTATTTGCTGTTACTATCAAATAAAACGTTGTTTGTGTAACAGACTTATCTCTGAATGGATAATTACTTCCTATATAATATGATATTAAGCCCTCGCTTTCATTTGCTATTGACAAAATACGTAGAGTAACAGCGTCATTGACGAAAACATTCAAACCAAAAGCGCATCGAATATCGTTGTAAATAAGTGGAATTCCTCAGTTTTTTCATTATATATCTTGTTAAATAATGCATAATAAAGTTATTCAAGAAATGTACAGAATGAAACATGTTTTATATGCATAGATACGTTTTGATATAACCTTTTTTTTCTTCTCATTACGACCTTGGACTGATTACACTGTAAGCATACCATTGTAAGCAGGAAAAGAACTATGAACGATACACGCGCGTTAACTTTTTAATTTTGCTGGCAAGTATTATAGAAAAATAAAGTCCAAAAATTTAAACTCATTAAAACTTATATCTCTCTTGGGATTTATGTTTTAAGTAGGTTCGTCTGAAATCCACATCAACATAATTATAGACTTTCATACCCCTTTCGTTCATTAAAATTGAAAATCGTTCCGATCCATTAAAAATATCACAAAAGTAGTTTAAGGGACAGATTCATCATATGTTTGACCAATCGTACCTTTGTCTCAGAAACAGGATTTGTTTAGCTTAGCTAATCAGTAATAGTGATCACAGCTCACCGTCGAAATTTGAACCTTCAGATCCATGTGTGTCAAGAATTGTCAGCGTTTGATATAGTTAAGTTGACGACTCGTCTTTTCTTTATGTCATGTCATATATAGAAAAGACATATATAGAAAAAGAAAGCGAAATTCCTGGTTTGGGTATTTTTGAAGAGATTTTCGTACTTTTCTAGAATGTATTTACATATACAAGAGACCCGGAAAATCTATAATAATTATGAAAATTATTTCTTACGATAATGTTCAGGTTAATGATGAAAACATTAAAACGGTGTATCATTCTAATATTTGTTTTATTATTTCGATATGAATTCTTATTGATTATCAATATTAATATCTTTCAAAATAGCAAATAATGAAACAACAGAAATTATAGAATATCCGATCGGTGCTGTTTAAATTTAGAATAAGATAATGAAATGAAAGAATGCATCCTTTCTGTACCTGATATGGCTAATGAAGGCGCGTAATACCATGTTTAGTGGGAGAAGGGAAATTTTGCTTAGTTAGACATCTGCATAAGCCTATGCGATCCCTATAAATGTATTTTTAAGGTAGCAAACTGGGATTAGGTTCATTATTTCATCCAAAAGATACAAAATGGTACAGTACAAATTTTTATTTATGATAGAAAAATGACGCAAAAATATCTAGGATTGGCGATCGAATATACGTGCGATACCTACTCTTTTCAAAATCAATATAATTACCGATACATATCAATATATCTATGTCAATAATATTTATAATTGATGAAAGGTAATACAAAGATGTTCTATATACAGATATGAAGTGGTAACAGTGGTATAATGAAGGATAACAGAATAACACACAATTCAAGAATTTGACAGACAAAAATTCCAATCATAACTTTTTATCATATGGTATGTAAGGCCATGGGATAACAGGATAACACACAATTTAAGAATTTGTCAGACGAGAATCCCAATCACAATTTGTAACTATATTTTAAACCCCGTGATAACAAGATAACATAAATAAAAAAAAATGACGGGCAAGAATCTCAATCCCAACTTATATCAAGTGGTATGTAAAACAGGTATATGATAACAGACAAATCAAAAATCCCAATCCCAACTGTATCAACTGATATTTAAAGCCTAGGGATTACAGGTTCACAGACAAATCAGTAATTTTTTTGAAAGAATCCCAATCCCAATTTGATTCAAGTGATATATAAGGCCTTAAGAACAGAGGAACACACAAATCAAGAATTAGACGGACAAGAACCCAACTTGTATCAAGTGGTAAATCAGCTACAGACTAACAGGATAACAGGCAAATTTGAAGAACAGAGATCGCAATACAATATAGTATTGTACTATTTCTGTTATTTGTAGGAATTCCCTACAGTGCATCACAAATGACTCGATGGTGAAAAAATATTACTCAAAATGATAATTTTACTTTTAATGTATATCAAATAATAATTATTAAAATTTAAAAAAAATATTGAACTCATGAACAAGGCACTACTTAAACCAAATATTGTTGGCGAGGAATTTTTGAATTTTAATATACATAAATGCATATCATCAGAATTAGCTATTTGCCAATTTGTTAACTCTTAATAATATATTCCAAACACATCCTTCTCTATCACTGAAACTGACAACTTACCTGTCAACGAAACTTAAGAATAACAAATTATTCCGCTTAGAATATCTAAACCATGCAACGTATGAAATCCGTTATATTATCCAGATTATGTCCAGATGTACACCAAAATCGCTTACATGTTCATTTGATACAAAAATGTATTCCACACTCTTTCCGTTTTGTAAAGTGAAGTGACAACTTACCTGTGAACTAAGGTACAAAATATCGTATTATTCCACTAATTTACTTGGTCACAAACTTTCGACATAATAAATCCGTCAAAATATCCAATGTAATGATTTAATTTGGTGTTAACATGCGATTCACTGATTCAAATTTATAATCCCATCACTAAGATAGCGCCTCTTATCGTCAGATGTTCGTGGATAAAAAAGGGTATTTGAGGAATCACCTAGAAATCTTACAGATTTAGCATACTGAATAATGTGTGAGTTGAGTCCACTTTGGTATTGATCACTCGATATTCTTAAAGAAACCGATCGCTTGCTTCTGCTTAACTCCCATTGATCCTAAGGCCATAATGTGTAGACCTAATCAAATGCCATCTGAATGAAAGAAAAGCGAGTAAAAGCTCTTGGCACTAACATATGTGTAGTTCCCACGAACTAATTTGAGATCTTCGCTTTTCTGATTGTGTCGAAATCAGAGACAAGCTTCCCGCTGGATGTAAGAAAAATATTGAAATATATTCCAATTTACCAGACATAAATGAAATTTGAATTGATTAGTAGAGATATTTGTTAAGACGTTAGGTGATATAGTTATATCGTATTGTCTAGAAGTACTGAAAGTTACTTGTATTATTAACCATTAATTTGAATTTATGTTTTTAATGCCGTCTAACAGCATGATTTCACCATTTCGGGCTAGAGTACAGCAGAGCTAATATTGAAAATCGACAGACATATGAAATCCATGAAAATTATCAACTTTTAACGACATTGCTTAAATAAGTCGAAAAATTCAAAATAGGATCAGCAAAACACAATTTGCAGCGTGAATTGAAGCAGTTTTAATCATTTTGAATAATTGTCGGTAATCGGATCCAAAAATCATGCATTTGATTATTCTTTTTAATAACGCAAGTATCATCTTGACTTTTTACATGGTTTCGAGTAAAAGCATCATGTCTCAATAAAAAACAATGGGTATTGTTGAAGCCATAGGAATACTGACGATAATAATAATGTTTTTCTTTTACATAATATCATATAACTATTACTCATACCAACTTTCTAACTCAATTCTAAAGGCTTCAACAGCACGAATTAGGAAAATTAAAGAAGATGAAAGTGTGAATTGTCAATAATTTTATGGCTTGACAAGCATCTTAAATAAACATGAGCAGATCTCACAAAACATACAATGTGTAATTTTCCTGAATTATTTATTATACAAGACCTTTGTTTAAGAATGCAATAATCCATAGCTGTCTACTGATCAATGGAAAACAGATATATTCCATTTTAAAAAAAAAAGCAACTGTTGAAATAAGAAGGCACAAAGCAATTACGGAATAATTTTCTTTGGAATGTTCAAATAATGACAATTCTAAAAATTTAATTGATCATGATTTAAAGTACATTGATATTTCCTGTTCCAATTGTTAGCTTAAGAACCTAAGACGCGTATATTTTTTGGAATGAACCAAGAATCCTAGAGCCTTAACGGCTGCATCTTATGCAACTAAGATAGTAAGTATCACATGCCTTACTGTTTTAAAAATGTTTTTAATCCTGTTGTTGGTGAAACAAACATAATAATTTTATTAAATGAAGTTCTAAGTTTAAGAAATGCATAATATTATTTCCTGTGTTCATATGCAGATATGCAGTCATCTATTGCTTGGACATTTTCAACCGTCAACCGATGAACCGCAGAACCAACGTAAGCCATGTAAGAACCAAACGTAGTTTCGTATGCGATATAACAAGACATTAATATTATAATAAGGAACTATCAATAAGTTTTCCCTTTCACCAAATATAAATGTTATCTTATACAATAACTCAATATTTTTCCATGAACAGCATAAATGTTGTCTCCAATATGGTAACTAATTTGACCATATCATCTAGAATTATATTACCGGATATAGTAATACAATCTTTACACGGACCTTATGAATAACTAAACGAACCAGATAATAGACTCGGGAACTAAAGCTTTCATTTTATCCATTTAGTGGTTCTTTACGGAAATGTACTTAAAGAATCGACCATATAAATGCTTTAGCACATGCTCCCTGAGTAAATTAAAAAGCCAAGTTAATTTTGAATTATCGAAAATATATATATAAATTTAAAAAATCAGAAAAAAATACTAGCGGATTTTATATACTGATTTTTAAAAAAAATCGGTTACTGGTTCTCTCGACCATTAACATTACTGCTTTTCTGACCAAGTGCACCCTTTCAAGATTAAAAGAGTAGCAGAAAGTCGCCGGTAAAGGCCAATGCGTCTTTCGTCGGTTTCGACATTTACAGCACAAAGAATATTGACGCTAATATTAAAAAAAGCCAGTTTCTCGTGGTCATTCAACTCCTAAATTCATTGTTAAGAAAACATTGACAAGCCACAGTTCTCTATTCTGATTTGGCGATAAGCTACCAATGCAACCTGCAAATATCTCCAAGGTCGGAATAAAAGCAGACCTGTACTTGAGTTATTGTCGTTATCTTGGAGAATTTTTGTCGTCGTTTACTGCATGACGTAGTAGACTAATAATGCAGAGTTGAGGGCAAAGATAAATTTAATTAAGTTTTTCAAGAAGACGAATAAAATATAATAAAAAGTTGATGAAAAGTATTTGCTGAATGATTAGCAAATGAAAGATATATTTTCTTGAAAGCCATAAGATAACATCAAACAAATACATCTTTTCAAATCGACAAATAAAATACTGAGCAGTTAATTAGGAAAATGAAAAATGGTTGGAAATAGTTCTCGTAACCTTCTCAAAACCTTTTTATAATTTTATTAGGCTGTAGATTGATGAGAGCTTTTCATATTCTTTTCTCGGCTCTATGATAGAATAAAATTTGATACTGTAGATAAAAGCCTTCGATTTTACTCTTGTCTGTCCAAACATCATATCTTCCCGGATGAAATGAGAAGCTATTGACAACAAACTTCGTCGTATCGTCGGATTTATTTAAACGAAGTCTTGTAGAAAACTTGGATCGAATTTATCCGTAATGCCTTCAGAAATCTGAGGTGATAAGGGTGTAGAAATTCGATTTGGCTATTTACTGAATACTGTATTCACCAAAATCAAATAGCCGTTTTGATACGGACATGACTGTTAATAGAATCAGACTTCCTCTGACATGTTTCTCTTGTTTATTTTCAATTTTAAGTCTAGCAAGGATCGAAACTTATTCAGCTTTTCATCAATACTGAAGTTCTTGTGAAGGAATGTATTTAACGTCAAGAAGTGCCACTAGGCAAACTGTTTTGGTGAAAGCCTAGACAAGATTATCATTTAGAAGATTACAAGTTCCTAGGGTAAATAATATAGAATTTCTTCCAGCTAGGTTGAATTGAGCGGGGCTCCAACATCTTATAATTAACTTATATTTAGTCTCCGTATCTCACCAGACTTTCAAATCCTAAACAGAAGTTATTTCAGATCGCAGGAAGAAGGTTAGTCGTGTAAGAAAATTGAAGGTAATTGGACATGATTATCTGCCACGATGTTTTTGACAGAATGTAAACCAAGATATCAGAAAGATGATTTTAACTTTACTCATTGTAAATTAACAAGTATAACCATATTTAAAATAGTACCAGTGTCATCTGAACATCATCACTCACCTCCGTCTTCATCAGCCCACATGGTGCAGAAAAGTAGGACGTTCATTTTATTTCATTTTGTACATCATCATACATGACGTTTAAGGGGGGCAAAATTAAAATTGCAGAAAACTAAGTAATGCATCCTTCTTTTCGGAAATAATAAGATATCAGGTAAATGTTACGTTCTACTCTACAGATATCGACAGAAAAATGACGACGGGCAACGCCATACGTTCTAGAATTAGGTAAATTTCACGGCTTCCAAAGTTTACCCTTCCATTTCTAAATTGTGAAGGGATCATTAATCTACGCTTGAATCGAAACTAGCTAGCATCTCGCCAATCGATGCATGATAGACCCCATTTTCTACACGAAATTGGAATTGAGTTGACAAGTACATGTTTACAGATGCATCGGGTATTAAAATCTCATATTTTGTTAATGTTTTTCAGCGGAACCAAATTAAAAAAAGAAAATTTTTATCGAAAAAAACTGGACAAGTAGTTTTCCAACCAAAATGGGGGTTGCGATATCTAAAACGATATTTTTACCGTACAAAAATAATCATTATTGGAATAACTCACAGTAATCCATCAACCGTTTCCACTTTACTATACGGGCAATATGATGGATCAGACAAACAGTTTCTAGCGCTTCAGCAGCTAAAAGTTCAATCTATTTAATTCAGAATTGACATCACATTAGTTGGAATAAAAATATGGCGGAGATCGCCGATATTACATAGTTTCGGATCAATCTTAAAGCACGATAAATAACCATTTATCTTTCAATTATTGAACATAAATCTGTAGTAATTTTTATTTAATTTTCGTTCAACACTTTAATGCCATCTTCTTAACGTCTCGAATAGAATGAAGTGGAAAGGTCATAACAGGTTTTAAACCGTATGATTTATACTCGTCTTTTAGCAAAAAAAAAAATGTTCAAACGTTTCAATCATTGCTGATAAAATAATTTTTTTTCTTACAGTAGGTATCAGTGCTGATTGCAAAATTGTCGAATAATCAAAAGTCTAATTTTAGAAATTTCTTTTAAAAATTCACATCTGAGCAATATTGCAAACTCGGACTATCGACAACAGATGACTAAAAACACATAATTCCTAATACCCGACCAACCCTAGTCATTGGAACGCTCTTTTCAAGTTATTTAATACGTTTTCTAGCGTTGCCGATTTGTTTTCAGAATAAATCGACTAATTTGGTTGCAAAGAGAAGCTTTTTGTTTTACCAACACCTTTTTACAAAATCCCTTTCCTGATAAAGTGTTTATTCCAATTTGGGTAACTGCAAACTCTGTATTTATTTCCATCATTGGTTTTGAACCTCTCAACCTTTTCCTGTCACATCTCAGGATTTCAAGATAATTGAAGTGAAGACTGTGGTAATGACAACTGATCTGATTGTTGACATGGTATTGATAACCGGATAGAACTTCCCATTTCCTGTATCTCTTAGAGTGGTAAACACTGGTTTGGTAACAAACAACCACGTATAGTGGTCACTAATTGCATGGTTTCGATTTAATTAGGGGGATGCTTGTGCTCGTTTATAGTATATAGTAAAAACTCCCAAACATGAATTAATGGGGTACATAAACAAAGCCAATAATGGGAGCAAATCTCCCAAAACTGAGAAGCAAGAGTTAATTGGTTTTTTTTTATAAAATTAATATATATGAGTCATAGCAATAACTAATACTTCATAAACTCTTTCAATTGCGCAACAAAATATTTGAAGTTCGATTGAAGGGGATAGAAGGTATCATGATACTAACATGTCTGGAAGCAACAGACTGAGAAGAACTGAATATGTAAAATTGTTGCCAGGAATCAATATATATTTCAATATGTAAACATATATTCTGAGAATAATTAGAACCCAAGCGACCTCTTGATATTTTGGTAATCATTGTGAAGTATAGAAACCTTTCACCATAGAAATGAAGTGTTTATTTTAGTAGCTATTTATCTGTAAAACCAAGTAGCTTATTGAATACAGAAGGATATATTAGCTCGATATAAACATTGATCTGGAGGGCGCCATTAAACTTTATATTCCATAGTAAATTGAAAGGATTTGTACTTTGTAATTGTATATGCACTACACTTTCTTGGTTATTTGTTTATCGTATAAGTAGTCGCAACTCCATACAGAGAGTAATATTTCTCGAATACCGGCATTAGCCTTTCATTTTTCGATTTTCGAAAGGTCTTTGATGTCAACAGTCTATAACACACGGGGCCTAATTGTCCCATTCAAACTTTTTTCAATATCAGTTCCCGAGTCCTGCATAACTGACATTGAAAAATCGGTAATATATGCCTGGATCGAATCCTCGACTTGTAAGTTAGCGAATGAATGTGTCACACGAGCTACTCTAGCTCCTGAAGTAACAAGTATTATATACTTCAATAGCCTATAACATTCCTGATACAATTCCAAGAAGGAAGGCCTTTAAGATTAATATGGCTGTATAAAATAAGATTCTACTGTCGCCGGTTAAAATTTATTGTGGTAATTCCATCACAAAAACAGCATGAACATTATTTACAAGTCTGATGTTGAGTGATTTGAGAAAGTCTCCAGTAATATTACTAACAAACAATCTAACAACTTTATGGGCTGTATATAATTGAATAAGTGTGTTTTATTGGGGGAATTTATCTAAATCTATTGTTATTACCATTGTAGACAGAAGACCGACTAGTTTCTATCAATTCCATCTGATTTTTCATATCTTCAGATTCTACCGGATAACGCTAGTGTTAAATATAATCTTCATTTATTATTAGATTTCTTGGAAGGAACATGCCAGATCGTGATAGTCGATATGCACTGATAGTCAGTTCTTGCACTTAAGGTCATGAATATGCTAATTAGTGATCAATGCACAATATTTAATGTGATTAAAGAAACATATAAACGAAGTCAGAGAACTTCAAGGAAGGGAATTAATGATATTCCTCAATGAAATCGGGCCATGAATGATTCGATACATAACCAGACGAGTCCGTACGTGTGGGTATTTTCATAATGAATGATATCTAGAATTCCGTTAATAAAATGAGTTTGTTAGCTTTCTGGACACTGAAAAATCATCTAAGATATGTACATTACACATAAATCTATTCTCAAAAGTAAGACATATCGATCATTTCTTCCTAATCATATTCAGTTATTCAATACATCTACCAGATGCGACCGTCGGGTTTCTGGACACCCCAAATCATAAAAGATAAAGTACATCGCATTGTGTACATTGCACTGCCCATCAAAATGGGATGATCATTAAAGACATCGGCTACTCTTCAATCACCAGCAGTTCATCAATACCCTTACCAGATGCGATCGTCAGTTTTCTGGACACTCAAAAATCATTAAAAGATATTATAATAGTGTGTGTAATGACGAGTGAGTTATTGTTGTGGTAAAGAGGTGGGTAATGATGTGAAGCGATATCTATTGTGTTATCAACAATAAGATCAATGTATGATCATTAAGCCTCTTATTATCAACAGTAATACTGGATAACGTCCCGATTAATTCACTTCGATTTTTCTCTCCTTCAGCGAGTTTAGACTGATGCCACCGAGCATGAAATACCGGACGTAAGCACCAAACATCTACCAGACTAAGTCATTTTTTAGAGAATTCTCTAAATAATTCTGTCTACTTATTATAATTCAGCTTATCGTTATCCAGATGCGTTTTTGGCTGGATGTTTTCTGACAAATATTTTTTCTGTAAGTACTCTCACGAAACCGAGGAAGCGTTTTGTTGTTTGCAACATGATCTGTGTGTAGGACTTGTCAATCAAGAGTTCAACAAACTGTGTTTGCTGTCTTGACAATATTTCTTTTAGCTTATTGCACGACTGCTCGTCAAAATTTGAACTATTATGTAGAGATGAAAAGAATGCAAAAGAATGTTTCATTGTGTTCAAACGTTCATCTGTACCAGAAAGTTTCTAACGTTCTCAAATTAGTGCTGAAACGACCTTTCACATTTCTGAAGGGTCTAGATTTGTTAAAGGAATTCTAATTACATGTCATTATGTGACTTTAATGCTCTTCTGATTTTCCTATTTTGTTCTGAAATGTTACATTTATATTCATGAGCGATGTTTTTATTTGCTTGTCTTGAGTCTTATGCATGTCAATTACATTAAAATGGCTTCCGTGTCTCTTAAAATACACTGATTATCGTGATTTCACTAGTTGGTAGAAAATTAGAGAGACAAGCGTAAGGAAACTTGTCTTAATTACAGGAAAATCAGTATTGGAGATCGATGGTGGACATGATGTGAAAAGGTTACTTATTTTACCTTTTACAGACTACCATAGCTATGAAAGTGTTGCTGAAGCTAGGGGTTTTAGAAACCGAGTGAGGTTTATATCCTACTGATATTTGAAAAGGTATGTAGTGAATATTGTAAGAGAATGAAAAAGATCACTTGTCTCAAGATCTGAGTAACAACATGTTTCAGGATTTAATATTTATAAATCGCTTTACAATCGATGTTTTAATTGACTGTTTTAACAGTGAAAATATTTGTTATGTATTAAAATTCATATATTAAATTCAATAATGCCCTTATATTTTCCACATGACCAAAGGATATTAAAAAAGTCTGTCGACATACACCACTGCAGACAGTTGTCGAAGCATTTCTCGATATAAATCTAAAAATACACCTACTTCAAATACCCAAATTATATTTGGACCACCTGATTTTAATAAAGAAATTGACAGCCAAAATATACCGGTGTCCTTAAAAGAAAAGAAACAATTATGCAAATTTAAATATTAGCCGAATACATCTAACACCAATATGTGATATAAAATTGAAAGTTTTAGTTGTAGAAGTTTTCATTGATATTCCAAATTTGATTTAAATGAACAGGATTTATTCCAAATCTAGACTGCAGATAAGAAGGGGTTGTGATCTCATTTAACTTATGTCATTCTAGCAGATTGAACATGTCTTTATAATGTCGATATAATGACAGTGAAAAACTTCCATATGGAATTTTCAGTTTAATGAGATACCGAGACATTCCAATTTTTTATAACAATTTAACAAATTGGTAAAATTGCATTAGCTACAAGTAAGTTAGCGGTAAGTACGTTATAATTGATAAACATAAGATATGTAACGCATAAAGATATGTAATAAAGTTAGACATTAGGTAACCACAGATTTGAAATGTTCAAATTTCAAATTATATAACGTCCCAAATCCCATAGTACTGAGAAAAGCCTTTCGATCAACGATATGAGCTTAACCACCTTCGACATGCTTGGTAGAATCGTCATGTTGCCAAATCAAACTTTGTCTACTCAGCTCGTTAGCTTAGCAATACAATCCTCATCATAGTATAAGTGGCATTTTAAGGATCTCCAACTAAGTGTAATAAGAAGAGGGGAATTAAGCCTGATCTATGACCGGATATGTAATTTATTAACTGCTTGTCAGTCAGTGGTTCGTTAATTACCATCAAAACATGGAAATGGTTAATGTCTGTGAACACATGAGCTTTTCAACAACACGTATGACATCTTGAACTGTGGGCATCCAGAGTTCGGCACATAGATCTAGAAAGTGGCTGGAGAAACACTTTTTAATTACGTGAGCCACCTGAGCATAATAGGGAAACTTCAAATATCAGGGAAAAAATTCAACATGTTCCAAACTACTCTGAACTGAACTGAACTGAACAAGCATAAAGATTTTAATGCAATATTGATCAAAAGAAAAAAAACTGACATATACCTATCCACTATATTTAGGACAAATTGGAACCACATACTCATAATATGGGGCAAAAAAAGATCTTGAGCTTTCTTGATGTCTTGCCAACTGGTGATTTGTCTGAACAATAAACTGTAAATACCACATCAATACAATTTCTATACGATATGGAATATTAATAGAAAAATATGAATAATATTACCGAGTAGAATATAAAGACATCATTGATAAATCAGTCTTGATTCCAAGCTCTCATCTCTAAATTAACTCAGCTTAATTTTAACGTCAAGTTGATTTGTCTTTTCAGACTGAACCTGCCTAAGGCTCTATATGATTACTGAGACGAGGAAAGACTAATTCTCTACAATCAATGAAATTTGAATAATCATATCATATAATACAACTGATGTATTGGTGAATTCTGTGTCTGATTTGATGATGGTTGTTTTAATGTATATTTTGAAAAGTCCACTACGATCTCAAGGAAATACAATGTAGTTTTGATCCTCTGTCCCTGCACCTTACTAGTATAATGAAGACCGCCAACGCACTGGTAGATGCAATGAGTGACATTTCGGCAAATCAAGGCATAAGCCTAATCTTGTGTGATTCCCGACGTGTCATAGGATCTTAAGAGGGTCTCGATTTATTGAAGGCAAGACGCCATTTTCTACGGCAACACATCTGCATCTTGTAATTAAAGACCGAAAAAACCCCATTTTCATATTGTGACTAGGTCTCATTTGTCGTATTAATGATGTCATATGTATATCAATGAAAGTTATTCATTAGGAATATGAAATGAATTTGAATTCCCGCTTCTAATTCAGCTAATGAAAGTAATGTCATGCAGTGAGAAGTAAAGAAAAATTGCCATATCAGCAACAGAAAAGTACACTTTTCAATTTCCAATTATTAAGGAATATTTTACATGCACAACATGCAGCAGGAAATTGCAAACCAGATGTCCTGAAAAGTGACATAGTAGCAGTAGAGTTATTAAGAAGAGTGTTCTGAATCGTAGAAAATTGTTTTTACTACAAGAAGTACTTCAGTACTAACATGTCATTACTGATAGAAATATCAATGCAAGTCATCAAGGCAATGAGACAGTCGATGTCGTCGGATCATTGTCCAGCTTGACACACTGTCATTACTATCTTGATAGTGTCCACTTCATTTAATGTTTTGGTATTCATCATTTATAGATTATCAAATTAAGTCTATTACATTGACTAGTATTTACTATTCTTTGAACGTTCTAGGCTTGTCTTGATTAATTTACTTGATGACTGACGATTCGGATTTATTTAACAATGTTAAAGGCTCACACAACCGCAACGAAAGACGACGTCAATAGATTGCATGCTATGGCTTTTTTAAGGTTCTTGTATAGTACTTAAGCAAAATACCTCGACGTGGATGATGAAAGGACAACACTTGTTTTAATACACGAATTAGGGATGGTATAAATAACTTAGTCCAATGCCAATGCAGTAAAAGGTTTCCTGGATATGTATTTTGAAACGATCTTAGCGCTAGGACATCCTAGAAACAGTGTCAGAATATAAGGACTTAGTACATCCTAGAACTAAGATCGTTTCGTGAATACACGGACTGGATCATCCATTCAAGAATTCAACATTCAAGAATGTAGTACGTGTAGATATCTCGATGTCGATTTAACAAGGAAAGAGATCTTACCGACAACACGATATCTCAATAAGTTGTCCTAAGACAACGTATGAATTGATAATTTGAGTTCCCATAGAGGAGAATTTAGAAATAAATCAAATAATACCGTCACCATTAAATTAAGTGAAATGCATCGCAAACAACCTTGACATGAACTAGACATTAAAATTTGGATCTAAATACACACATCTGGAAAAGGTTTTACCAAAATGGTTTGTTTGTTAGTTGCAACAGCCGCGCTGTATCTGCTTTTGTAATTTGCACGTGGGTAAATTCTTATCTAACTTTAGACCGATCATCAGATTTCACCGAGGACTGAGGAACAATCAATACATTTCTAAGAATGAAGATGATACTTTGCTTCAAACATCTTGTCAAGCGTTCATAATGAAGGGTTGAGGTCAACCTTCCAGATTGGATTAATCAAGATCTGTGTGTATTTTGTGTAAGAATTTATTGGTACGTCCATGTTTATTGACAGCAATATGGGTTGCCGACATGGTGAGGGTACCAATATTAATCAGTCTATATGTTCTTACTGAATGGTTTATTGGACAGCTCTAATATCGCATTTGTTCAAACTGCCAAACTTTCAATTCATCAGAAGTATGAGTGATCAAGTGTAGGTCTAGAGAATTCCCACACTGACGGGGCTTTAATAAATGAGGCGAAAAGATGTTAGAATATTAATTCCAAGGTCCACTTATTTTAAATGAAAGACATTAATCAAATGAAATTCTATTAGCTTATAGTGAACAGTATTGTAGTCTGGAGAGAAACTGATGGAATACAAAAACTTTAATATTAAAGACATCGAAAAATGTCTTAAAATATCACAAAAGTGATCGATGTGGAAGAGCTATAGACGTGCTGATCAGTTATATGTCGCTTTACAGACTTTAACTTTTAGCAGGATCGTTCAAGACTTTTGGATAGAATTAAGATTTTTTCTACAGTGGGTTGATGCCCCGAAATGCATTAGTCCAAAGGTGGGTTCAGGACGACCGACGAATCTAAACATCTCATCGTGTCCATAGCAACGCTCATATCGCATACTAGACTGACTACTAGAAACTGCTATCAACTGGATGGTCGAAGTTTCAAACCATCGAGAAAATGTAAAACACGAGCAAATTGCGGTCCCTTCGATTTTTCATCTGTCGGCCTGTGTGCTTTGTTATGAGTCAATTCAGCTTCAAGTTGCTAGCAGTCGTTGAAAATACAGTTGCACCCACATTCTGCAAGTCGGAAGGTTAACCTGACCATAGTATTTAAAACCCTAAGTAACAGCATATTATATACTCGCGAAACCTGTTTTTTTTTTGGCTACAAATGCTGTGCGTCTACAGATACGGCTGACTGAAATAATGCCAAAATGCGCGTTATCCGCTCACAACACATCGATGCTACGGAATGGAAATATGGAGAGCTCATTCATATGGGAACTTGTACACTATAATGAGCTTGTACAAGACAGTAAATACAAAAAGTTTGCAAATATGTAGACTGCAATTTAAAATGGTTACCTCCCTTTTTCTGTTTTTTTTTTCAGTTACGCTCAGATGAAAACACCGTGTTGAGTTTAACCTGTTATTGATAAGGGATATCATGTCATGAACTAAGAAAACTAATTGCGGAAGTGACATAGCTAGGAGGTTTTACTCCGGGGTAATCAGTCTAAAATAAATATAGCAGGTCTTAATGAGGTACGTGATCAACAATTACAATCAGCAAGAGAAGCTGAATTAACTGAAAGGAGGATCGGGGAATAATGAAATAGACTCTGCAAACTTTGTAGTCATTGGAGGTTTACTCTTCCAAGGAATTTGGGGATGAAGTTCAAATACCCTTGTAGCTAAGAATAATTGCTTGTGGGAATACAAAATGAGTCCACCAGGAAATTAGTATACCATATATACACTAAAGCTACGTGGACTCCTGGAAGGGAATGTCATGTTGCTCTATGGGCAAAGTTTCAGCATGTGTCCGAGACGGATGAACATGTCTACCACGCTAGCGAAACTGGCTGCACAAGTTAACCTCATAATCCAGTTTGCAGATATTAAGCTTAAAGCTAATCGGTGGGAGCATGGCCCCTAGGGTTTAACCACCAACAAGATCAACGGCCTGTTGTTGGGCTCTAAATTTAATTTGTGAAACACTATTTATAAGCTACCCAACCTCTCTGTAGACATCCCTTACCTTCAAAACGAAATTCAAAAGCTGCTGTTAATATAATCTAAGTGACATTTCGCAATAAAAAAATAAACTAAGTTGCATATACCTGAGCTATTAATCATTAGTTTAACTGCTAAAAAAAATATAATATTTCAATTGAATATCCATCTACTTCGGGATGGAATAGACGAGTACGTGATATCATATTAAGGAGTGTGACTTTATTATTCAGGGAAATCTACGGCTTTCTCTTATATAAGAACACGGCACGTATCTCGCTTATTTCAAATGATCCCAAATCACTCTATACTTTTCTTTACTTTTCAACAATTTTAAAGACGTCCATCCAATCTATTATCTGGAAATTCTAAGCACAACTTCAGAATAATTAGTAAGACCCGGGCTAGCTTTATGTACTTGTCGATTAATAGACCTTCTGTTATTTGTAATGATCGAGGTTAATCAATCGTTTAGATATACAGAGTGATTTGTTTATCTTAGTAATTACGTTGATCTCAATTTTATGGAAGAAAAAGTCGGAAACAGTAATGTACACAGAATAATTATAAGTCACATCTTTTCTAAAATTATTTCTGAAATAGATCATCGTTAGCGGCCATTTAATAAACGGGCAGAATGCAACAGATTTTGATCACCATCAGGTTGCAATTGGGCATTTACAAATGCTGGAATGAATCGGACGACAGGTAGTCGCAAACATGCGAATTCTGGTAATTATTGGTCGTACATTTGCATGCATGTATTGTGCTAGTGATAAGGGCACACCAATGATAACACTTTTAAAATAGGGTGCATTTCGATATGTTGCATACTTGTATGCACACCTTTTTTTTTATATTTTACTTAACTTATAAAATATCTAGTGATTCTCTACGTTAGGAGTATGAACAACTAATATTGAAAACCCACAAAAGCTTTATACGTCATTGTAATTGCTTTCTGAAAATAATCTGAATTCCACATTACATGTCTATGTGAAAATATCTATCTTGGATTTACTGGTAAGCAATAACATAACATTGTAAGAGCCAGTTAAAATTTCTGGAATAAGGGACATAACTCTACATTAAATATTTCATTCCTTTCCGAGTTTTAGCTTTATTCAACTCAAAATCAACAAATAATGTGAAATTTCATTTAATAGCTAACATGGAATAATCGAATATACAATAATATATAACAGTAATTTTGAGGATACGTTTTTTTTTCATACTTAATAACAAGAGGCGAGAGACCTTATGAATACATTACTTTAATGTTGTCTGAAAATTTGAAGTGTAATTGTCTCCCTTCTGTCATGTTCAGTTGAAAAATATTTTTTATTTAAATACATCATTTTCCGAAAAACACTAGTTAATAAGATATAGGGTACACTTCTGAATATACATTAAACGCCAAAAACAAAGTGTGGAAAATGTTTTTTTTTTCTTTACCAAAATTACATGATAAATGATGGTTAAAAGCAAATATGTTTTAAGCTTTCTTATTCATATTTTCGTTTCCATGAATCTTTTCTACAGGATTTATAGCATCGGCTTACGCCCACAGGACATAATATACAGGCGCCACAGATGCCATGAATAATTTCTAGAGTCGTTAAAATTTAAATAATTTGGTATCAGATATTTTCTTATAGGTTCAACTTGACAAAATATCGGATAGCTGTAAAAGAAAATTACCATTTGTTTTTTTTAAATGTTAAATATGCACGAGAAATTAAATAAAAATAATAGACCCGATGTTTATAATGTAAGTAAATGTAATTCAATATAAATAAACGAAAATAAGTTAAACTTCGTACTAGGGTGATGAGACTGACGATATGCAGTGTAAAATAAAGACAATTTTACCTTGATAATTATCCTACTCATTTTTTTTTCTGAGTGGTCGAAGGATCAGCCTGACATTTGGCCAACCGTCGAAGCCCCTATCAAAACTCGCGCGAAAGCCCCTCTATTACTCAATATAACTAGCATACTCTGCCGAACAAAAGAGCAAAGAATGTTATGGTGTGGACAAATACTTTCCATCTGATCTTTATGCTAGTACCACCAGCTGAAGGAAATCAAAGAACTTTCCTCGCTTTAGTGATTTAATTTTGTTTCATTTTTAATCGAAAATGTGTTGAGTGTGAAAAGATATAATTGTTGAGGAGTGTTATCCCAGGGTATATATGATACATGGGTGATGTAGAGATTAATCACGATAAAAATTTGTTCAGCTTAGTTTTTTAATTCAAAATGAAAAGAAATGTCCCATTTTTCTGCACCATGTGGAATAATGACGGGAAACGCCATGCGGGGTGCGGAAAATTTGCCAGGACAACGGCATTAGACTGCTCTTTTTTTTTATTTCAAACTGTCGAGGGATCTTTAGTGTGCACACGGGGCCCAGGTTTTTAATTAAAAAATAATCTAGAAAATAAATGATTAATGATCTGATACTTGATTATCGGTTAAGTTTTGGCAATCAACCAACCATATTCTATGTGACAATGAAGTGTATGGAATACGCCTTAGGTAAACTAGTGCTGTTCCTGACGAATTTACAATCTCTGTTGCTTGCAAAAAAGACGAATAACAGCATATATATTCTTGCATAGAACAGAAATGTTTTGGTTGCATTAGCTTTGTCAGAAATTAGAAAATTTTTCTTGTTCTTTGATTTTTTGTATATCTAGTTGAACATGGAGAGCCATTACCACATCAAAGAAACTCTGTTGTCTATCGAATATTACATAAACCAGAAATTCTGTCTTTTCTCAAGTTCAATTGATTTGTAACGGGTAAAATATCTTCAAACCCAACAATAACTCTATCAGCTATTGAACAAACTTCTTACCAAAACACATCAAAGTGCACTTGTAAAGTCTTCATTTATCAATCTTAAGAAACAGGAAAGAAAAATCGAACTCTTATCCAATGTTCTACTTGTTGAAAATAAAGTAATAAACGATTGAATATATAGAAAAAGATGTCCCAGTTTTATTGAAACGCTCCTCGAAACTCCATTTTCTTTCAATTTGTTTGCATGAAGAGGATTAAATGACCTTATACAGTCCAATATTATTTCCAATACTTGGTAGTCAAATAGGATTTTCTTTCTTTATACTCTTCAACGCAAATTATGAATTCATCGGCAGTCGACTTCAGATAAATTTCAATCGGATATTGCAGTTGCTGCACTTGACTTGTCTGAAAATCGTATTATTATCCAATGAATAATGGAGGTTTTACGTGCATCTGCGATGAAGCGCTTCTACTTTGTCTTAAATTCAACTTTGCCTTAAGTAACACTTTTGCCTATTCCATGTAGTATAGGTTGAAAGTCTGTCTTAAGTAGAAAAATGTAAACGTACACATAATGTTCTTCTTTATTTAGTCGAAAGTAACACTGAGGTGAACTTGTACAAGAGTCTAAAAATATAGGATGGGAGGGGAAGGGGTATAGATCGACTATTCGAATAACAGAATCATAGAGTAACTAGATTTTTAACGAATCTCTTGGATCCATGAAATTAATCACACCAACAACGTCAAAGCCACAGTTGCTCACAAACAATGAATCATGGCGTCGATCTGAAGTAGTCAGAATCTGCTAGTTCATAAGGCTTTTCTACCAGTCGGACAGTTTCAGCACTCGACCTTGTCACTGTTTTTAACCACGTATTAGATTTTATTACATTGATGAAGAATATGAATAGCCACTACGGACAGGAATGGGTCACGACAAGGAAGCTCATCTACAGCACTTACGTCAAGTTCTTTACAGATTTTAATATTAAAAGTTGTTGACATCTAGTTAGTACCGTTTGAAATTTATGTGTTTCACCACGGGCATAGTAATCATCGTTATCATTTATCATAATGTTTATGCTTGTATCTCCGGGGACACCCGTTATCATAGAACGTGTATTCTTCAATTAGAGCCAAATCACACTATATTATACATCATCAACTCATAATTGTCATTGCCTTTTCTTATCTGATGTAATGCGAAGCTTGTATGATCTCACTAATTGATGATGTGTCAGGCAATGTCAGAAAACTGCGAGAAGGTCACCAATCAATATATCATCTTTCAACTACCAATTTTCTTTAATAAACCGCACTGAGAATTCAATTACTAAAATATCGACATCAAGAGAAAATAAGTTTCATGAAGTTGTCAATCCACGAGAATTTATCGTCATAATTCACTGCCGCTGATATTCAATATCTCGTCTATTTCAAAAACGCTATGCTCATGTAATTGCATAATATTCGTAGATGATAGCGATAAATTCTGAATAATTTACCTTGACCGACCGACCGAAGTAGTGTGAGTGCCGTGGCCCCCTTCATTGTTTAGAAAATTAAAAAAAAAAATGATTTTATACGTTTTAGCCCCAAAATATGTGCCAGAATGCACCAACAATAATTTTTTTTAACAAATTTTCTGATGGAAGAACCCTTTCAGACGCTCCTCTGGCGCTTTCACAGAGCTACCGCAATTTGAATTCAACGTTGCCCGGTATTAAATCAGTCTGTCACCTTGTCTTGATAGACTGACACCGTGAGTGCGAGATACAGAACAATTATTTAGACATTGGCCCTACAATTCTAAACCAATAAGAACATTGTGTTGTGCTTTGTCACAATTCTTGGCTAACATGGTTTGACTTATATTTCCACCGATAGACAGCCGTATATATTTTAGAACATAATAAGATGTTGCTAGCTGTATGCGATAGCGTAAACAGTTTTTTGTTTGGCAGGTTTGGTAGCGGCCGAATAAATATCGGCCATCAACCTTAAAATAAACAACATTACAGATGAAATTCGTGGGAAAATTTCGGGCAAACCAGCCTGCCCCTTAACAAGCCTTCGGTCCGTACACCCATGACAGTTTCTCACGCCACTTATATAAAATTACAGAGTGTTCTTAGGTAAAAGTCTTCAATGGACCAACCGTAGCAGTTTAGTTCGAGATCTATGAAATACGTCATTCACTTCTCTCTAGATAAGATATTAGTGTGAAAATTAATCTAGTTTCAACGAAGTTTCAAGTGCTTTTTATTTTTTCTTACAAAATTGAGATAGTTTCCTAGACTTATCAAAGTACTTGTTGATCAGAAATGCCTTATGATCTGCATCTTTTAATGGAGTCAATAAGAACAAGCCTCAAAATATGTGCTAGTTAATTTAGTTTTATTGCAAATTATAATTCTACCAATTTCTGAAAGTCTATTCCGAAAATCTTCATACGGATTACTACCCACTTTCCCATTCAGACGTTTATTATTAGTATTTCTTACCATTACATGACTGTCTAATTACATTTATTTATAATAACAGACAATAACTCAATCTGAAATCCCTCGTGTATAGAACATAATAAGATTTATACATATAATCTCCCTGTAGAATTTAACATCAATTTGAGCCGAGAATTAGCTGTGGTTGACAAAGTGGTTCTAATCGGAAACGCTGTGATAATTCTCAAGGCGAGACATACTCTGCAATAACCTTCATCAAGAGATTGATCGAGGTCTGCACCCTTTGTATGAAATGATTTAATACTTGTATCTAATGAACGAGCTGCTCTGTTAATACGTTTCAGATCTTGGCTTAGATACAAGCTACATGTGACAGACAGACAGTTGAATGCAGAGCTGGTTACTTTTTTTTCTAAAATCGTTTATAAAAGAGAGCAAATGAACGTTGAGTTAACTTATGTAAGTAATTGTGGTGTATGGGAAGATTGTGTATTGGTTATGCGTTTTCGGGGATGGTGTCTTCAGTGTTTGACCTACCTTCTGGATAAGCAAGGCTTTAGTACCACCAGTTCTTTTCTTAGTAACATCAGACTTTTCATCAGGTGTAGTAGCTGTACTGTTTAAACGGTCGGATGGTGTAGTAATGTTACTACCAGGGGTCTTCATCATTTGAGAGTCTCGGAAGAAATGTTGAAGTGACTTAGACAATGGCAGAGATATGCGAGAACCTTTCTTAGCTTTACTTGTTCCAACTTTCTCTTTGCCCTTTCCTTTATCTTTTAACTTTTCACTGTTTGAGCGAAAACAGCTGCTCATAGAACTTAAGTTCCCACTCGACATACGTTGCTTAATACTTTTCATAGAATTTTGGCTTTTGCTATGCGATAAAAAGGATTCAGAAGCAAATTTTCCATTAGTTAGAACAGCACTCTTGACAGTTTGTTGAGAGTCCGAGGAATCACGAAATGTCTGATCGTCAGGCACATCATCAGACGAAGTTATGGTTATCGACCGGGGTAATTCTCTCACAGCATATCTACTCCTTGATGTTTCCGACGCTGGCGGAGTAGTAAACGTATCGGTGGAGACACTCCGGAAGCTGTCAAATGTCATACTTCTAAACTGATCAGAACATATCGTGGAACCATCATGGGCCGTCACAAAACTGTCAGACAAAGAAAGATTAAGGCTTTCAGAGTGAGCCAAATCACCATTACTTCTAACGGGTTTTGATTCTGCATCATCAAATGGAGGAAAAGGAATTTCCGGTATTCTTTCCATTTTTAAACTTCAACAGCTGAGAGTCATTTCCGAGACATCAATCTGAAAATAAAATAAATGACTTTTTATTGTTCTGAAGACAATTGGAACGTCAAGGAACTGAGAAGATAAATGCGTGTTATGGAAAATGCTTCCACGTATATTTTCATCAGCTAAAATAAATCTGAGTATGGGATATTTTATGGAAATCGTAAGACATTAAAGGTACTGAGCTGTATCTGTAACAAATGAGACCAGACTCTTAAATTGTGATTGTCATTATCACTCCAGTTGTTTGCTTTTGTATATGAATAACGAAATAGTTTGCTCCCTGACCTTCCTAGCCGGAGCAATAATAGTTACATTCTACTAGTCTACCACAAAACATAAAATACAGATTATTTTTTTTTATTAATGTTCAACAATTTACTAAGCTGAGAGCGGACAACTTCGTTTACTTGGGAAATTGTTCGTGGCATTGTGATAAATCATGACAAAGGACGAAGTACATCAAAGCCCTATTTGAACAAGTTTTCTTGCACCCGAGAACATGAGAACCACAAGGTGTTATATTAATATGCGACATGGAATGAACTAGTGAGAACTAACAAAAATACTAGTATTACATATTGCACATATCAGGGGTAAAGTTAACTACATACTATATAAATTATTCAACATTTACCAAGTTGAAAAACTAATTAACCTGGTTCGTCCATGATATACTCGGTTCAATCTCTCTTGTATCTACCTCTTATGGTATCGTACAATGGTGTTTAATATCAGTTGATATCCAATGAAAGATATTCAGAAGTTTTTGAAGCAAGCAAAGGAGAAAATGATGACTGAAGGCAAAAGATTTGGCAGCGCACTGGGAACATCTGGAACACCTGATGATACTTTGGTTTTACCATCGACATCCTTTTTGTTATTTAGTATATATAAACAAAAAATACGTACTTTGGTATATACTTTTAACAAGACATCATTTTATACCATTCCCTCATATAGTCTGGGTTATCATTCATCTGGAAACAGAAAATTCAACATCTTGAATAATTATAAGTACATACGATTCCTTACAGATATATGTACACTATCAACAACACACGTACATAGAATCAATCAGTCTCGATTATCCACTGACAAAAATAAAACTGAACGATTAAATAAACAGAAATAGGAGTGATCACAAATATTCAAGAAGCCAATTGTATTTGCTTTTCATATAAAAAACCTTTCACCTTTTTCCACTTGATGTTGGAAAGGAAAATGTGAATACGAAGACATGCTCCGATGTTAAAGCGAAGCCTTGTCTTTCTTGTCATGTACAGCTTTATTATAGTATCTTCCAATTTGAAGCCAAACAACTCATGAAAAGTTACCCAATTGTAAGGAACAAAACGTGTCTTAGCATTTAGATTGAGGGATATTTTATGGTGTCATTATGTCCTTCTTGAATATCAGTTCATTTTGATATTTTAATATACAATGTACGGGAAATTGAACAGCTGTATTATTAGCTATTCAACGTATCACATGCTTGTATGAACTCTAATATGGAACCTAGAATATCTTTAAACTTAGTTGTTCTTAAAATGTCATCCTGTTTCACATCTGAGTGCATTTCAATCATATTAAAATTGTTGAAACATTTTTTTCCTGGGTTAAAAACGCTCCATTATGTTCTATGCGCTAATATTTCATGTTGCCATGGGACAAAAAGAATATCGATATCTCATTCCATCATAATCCTGCAAGTTTTTAAGATGCCCTGGAGAAATCTTTTTAAAAACTTGTAGTTTAGGTTCATCTTTCTCGTGCCTCGTAAATCGTTTTAAGTAGCGCAGATATTGCATCTGTGGAGAGGTTTTCAAGATTAAACACCTCTTCTGGGAAGAAGAAACCACGGTATTATTATCCTTTATATAAAAGCAGACTCTATAACTTTGTCATTTACTGTCGAATTTGAGCCAAGTTTCCAACACGAATGATGGTCTCTTGATGGTTTGTAGACGAACCAGGGCTGTATTTAATAAGTTTATAATGATAATAACTATCTAAACCAGTCTACATCAATATATCATATCATAATGATACACCTTCAGAGGTTAAAGATAACTTAGTGTCACGACTTTTAATAGACAAAGGCTGACAATCAGAAAAGACAATGCAACCTAGAACACCTGATGCCAGTCGGCTATTCAGTTAATTCATCAGGAATATATTAAACTAAATTAAATGGAGCAAACTAATTTGTTTGACATAAAATGAACGAAACAAAAAATGGTTAAGCATATGGACCACGGGATCTTGTAAACTTTTTTGTATAGAGGGGCATCCCATTCTAATTTTAATCCGACGCCTGTAGCTTTCGAATAAAACGCTTAGTTTAAGGGAAATGGCAAGAACCACAGACCTCCGATTAAAAATTGGAATGGTATAAATCAATACCAAAAATGTCACCGATACACATAGAAAGTTTTGAAAACCTCTTTACAATGACTTTAAGATCAGATATTTTGTTACAACAATTTGGTTATTTGAAAAAAAGATCACACACTTCCGCTCATTGTCTTCTTGCAATTTCCTTGCCATTTTGAAACCTGTCAACATGCAACTTGAGTATGGCTTTTTGGTATAACAGGAAATGAACAATTTATGCAAAACGAAAGTACCATAGTACGACAACATGAGTACACGTGTAACTTTAAATATCAAACCGCCAGATACAATCGATAGTAAGACAATAAAATACAGATCACTGTCTCTAGTTTCACCGTAACTATCAACAACCTATCAATATTTCAAGTTGAAGATTTTAATTTAGTACCTATTATTTATTGACTTAGTGAAAATGAAACGTTACATTAAGCTTTCATCAATTTCACGCGCTAGGGGATTTAATAAAATAAGTCTACTTCATTAACAACAAAGTGTATTTTAACAAGCAATATCACAGTTGTTCTCATTGTGATCTTAAGACATTTTCAATAATCATTCAGTATTCCTTTTCAATAATTCTTTATTCTTTTCAAAACCTAGACATCGATAAATTCAATACTATATATATATATTAAAAGGTGCACCAGTAAAAAGACTGTTGTTAGAGTATGTCTTTCAGAAAAGTCAATTTTTCTTTCCTTTGAATTCGTATGGATCCATTGATTACCGTCGCTACTTCTTCAAAATATAAACATCATATTTGAATCAAATACTGAAAGCATACAAGCTTCATTCTTCTATAGATCGATGGAACTTGTTGAATTTCACTTCCGCTTTTTCCTCTCGATATCGTAGTTTCTGTAATATTACAGTACAACGTATGCAACATTTCCACATTTCTGAGTACTAGGCACCGTAAGCTTGCTCTTCACAAAGATTTAGATCGTAATATTGTAACTTGTACAATAAATATATCGTTGATTCAGCTTGTATTTTCGATGCACACCGCATGGCGTTGATTGTGCATTATAGCCAAAATCAGATGCCAATAAGTAGGACGTAAAACTCCGGTTCACTTCTGATTCCAATAATGTACGAATTTAGGACAGAATATATAAATAATAAGATACATGTATGTTTAAATCTGTACTCTACAGGATCTTTCGTCATTTGTGCATCATATGACAACGTTTTGATTACGCTACATTGTAAGCAATTTGTCACGTACAAGGTACTCTTTATGACTAATGTAACTTGCATTTATAAGAGCTATCGAGAATATTTGAGTTGATCTTAGATCTTGATTTTTATCAATGGCCAAAAAACAAAAAAAAAATTAAATGGCAATTTTCTTTAAATGTCAAGTTGTTTTCGTTATTTCTGAAAAAAAAATTGAAATAATTTTGTTTTCATTTGTCACTTTCATTTCATTTCCTAGCTACATTGTTATTGTTCCATGTTCGGCAATTTATCCTTTCAATTGAGAAAATAATCGAATCGATTTCCGCAACAAGTGCCAAATATCTTTGTGACTTAAAATGTATGTATTTACTTTTACTTTGTATATATATCCTGGACACCGATAGCACCAATTTTCAGTCAGATGTCTCTGGTTCCTGTATTTCCAATAAAACTTGCGACGGGCCTTATGTGATATACACATTAAAGTTGAGAAATCCTCGTTACAATCTCCCCAAGACACTGTGTAGAGATAAGTGTAAAAAATTAAAATTCTTATATTATTAACTCTATAAATATAAGGTACATATATCAGAATACATTGAATTTATTAAATAATATATTTGATACACCTTGTATATAGGGATGATTATCAAAGAGCGTGTTCATATCATGAGCATATCAAGTTTGACATCAAACACAGATTCGAATCATTGTCCGCATCATTACAGCTCGCTGGGGAGAACTTGAATTGTAGCGAAATAGAATAAGAAAATGTACCGTTGAAATCAAATCAAATTTGGCTGTTTATATTGTCCCATACAAAAGATTATCACGGCAATATTTCAAATAAAGACTAGAAAATTGTAAAAATGATTCAATTTAGACTCGAGTAATTGCTTGAAATGATTGGAAGAAAAAAGTGATAGCGACATTAAAGTAACAAAATTGTTTGACATTAAGCGGGTTGATTAAATCTGCCTTCATTAAAGAACATTCCTAATCGTAGTGAACCCAAATCAGTGCAAATCAGACCACATTACTACGCTATTTTCTCTCAAATTATGAATCAGTTAAGTCCCCAAAGAATCATGAAATTAACTTATTCTAAATTTGTAATGGAGAAAATATAACGCACTTGATCTGTGTTCTCAGGCTGTCCTATATCTGAACTACCTCACAGTTCACTAATATGAAAAATAAGAGCGCAGCTTTTTCAATGGGATTAAAATTGGGATATTAATACCACAAGAAACGCTTTTCCAGGCGAATAATTCTAATTCCGGTCGTAAAATAACATCTGGTGTAACGAATGGATTAACATGCCCTGCTACATCCCAGTTAATGTTGTTGAGCTCATATAGGAAGTTTTCAGATTTTTTAGAAAACTTCAACCGAATGCTTGAACAGAGGCAAAAGCCTTGTGGCTTTATGGGGTAATATTGTTTCATTTGAAAACATGTCAGATAGAAATTTTGTCTCGAATATATCAATCCACTGTATTCAAATACTGAAATAAAACTCGAGAAACTGGAGATTCGACTTACATAATAGTAATACGATTATATCTACTCAAGAATCTTTGATCTAATAACAAATAGAATTTAGGTCCCCATATTAGCTCGGGAAATACTGAATCTCTAAGATAAACCACTAAATATACAGTCCAAAGATTATTATTTGGTGTCTCTAGGCCATTATTGATTGTATACTTTCTATAAGTCGTATTCACACTAGCATATCTCAAGATATTAATCAAGGACAAAATAAATCTATTTAATAACTTCGAGATACTGGTATTATCTGTCCACATACACCAGGGCACAAGGGTTAAAAGAACAAATATATATAGGCCACTGGTGCCATTAGAATAAAGCTTATCGGATGTTTCTAGCTTATCACGCGTATGAACAATGTTGACGTATCGGCTTAACTTAAGTAGTATAGTTTTGGTATGGAGCGTATTCCAAAATTCAGCACAGGAGGAATGAACTGGATTTCATGAACCTCGCTGAAGTTAAAAAGCTTGATACGCACCCATGTTGACCTTATATTACTCATTACTATTACTATTACTATTACTGAGCTGATCAACAAAGCCGTATACTGTATTCATCCATCCAATTGCTAACAGTAACATAGGTTGATAGACTTTCTTAGGGTCAAAGCTGAGCTACTACTAAAGATAGACTCATGCCGACGGGTGATTCAAAGCATCTTGTTTCATCCGTCAATAAGCCGACAAGAGCTGACAGTTGATAGAAAAATTCACAGAATGCTAACTGTGGTTAGAGATCTCACCAGTTGAAAGCAGTCATTGAAAATTCAATTGCTTCTAGATTTCAACTTAACTCTTCACCACTACATGTTGGTTCGCAGCGTAATTTCTCACTTCTCTGTTTATACTGACTATTATATGAAATTTTCAACCCAGAGATTGAGAGTGTGTCGACATGATACTTAAAACTGTACTTCGTGGATTTGAAAATAAGTACATTTGTATGTAGCTAACACCTAATTGTATTGACCAAACTGGATGTAAATTATTATCTTTGTCCATCCACAATGGGTTGATAATACTGTATTTTCGTGACACGACTTTGAGTTTTTTTTTGTGTAAATTGATGTATTTTTTACATGAAGAGTTAGTGAAAAAATGTTAAAAGGCTTGAAATAATACTTTTGTGGGTGTATTTTGTAGAAAGCTTTTAATATAACGAGGGAAAAAGCTTTTATAAGCACTATTTGAAAAGTCATAGTCCAAATTGAACGATTTTCTACATTTCCATTTTGCTGGTAATCGAAGCATGCACAATTATCTCTAAATTACCGACTATTGACTAACGAAATGAAATAAAAATAATTTGAATAGGAGAAACCTTTATGTATTTCATTGTATTAACACGCAATGAATTTTCGAAAAGGCGATTGTCGAGGGTAATAGACCAACACTGAATTTTAAGACGAAACTTAGAATATTATTTTTTCAATTGTTTATTTATGCATGCCCTGTTTGGTAACGACCAACTGAGGAATTGAAAGGTATTTATTTCACGAGTGGTATTTAATTCAGTCTATATTCAATTTTCGTTTAATTCCTTTCTCCTTTTGTTTATAAAATGCACAAGGTTGTGGTTTAAAGCACAATACAGTTGAAAACAAAAATATACCAAATAAAGAACTTCAAATAGTCCCGAGTGGCGCGTGGTATTCTGAATTTCTGAACATACCCTGCTTAGCTAACTCAACTCAGAACTAAAACAACAATGAAGATTTTAGGCTCTGACTCAATAGCTGAATTCTATGTTTCAGGGTGACCTCCTGAATAGTTATGTCAGTGACCTACATGCGAGTAAAAATAAAGTAAATAACTAGATAAATAAACACAATCAAAGGAAAATAACAACAACATTCTGTTTTTGTTTAAATGTTCAAAGACTAGTAAAGATCAAAGCATTCATTTTAACGTATATTTATGGGCATGTTATACAAATTGAAAGGCAATTTATAGGAGATGGTAAGCATAATTTTCATTCTAAAAAACGTCATACATTGTACTTGAATATATTTCTTAAATATCCTTTTTACGTCTATGTATATACTCGATCAAACTGAATTTGTTGTATAAGAATTAATAAAAAACAGAGCGTACTAAATGATAATTCAGCAGTTTGACCAAGTTTTGGTGTTAAATTTATTAGTTGAAACCTTCAGAAGAATTATGAGACATATTTCTCTGCAATTTTGCGTGTATAGTTATCATAAATTTGAGCAAAAATTATTTTGGCCTACAAAAAAGTGGAATGCACCTTTAAGTTGTTTCCGGGGAAGGCAAAATTTAATTCCGACACAATTTGACACAGCATTGGCATGGTGTTTGTGCGAAGACGGAATTAGTTGACTATTTAAGTAAACAAAATGTAATATAGTACAAACATGATTAAAAATTCAAAGGTTTGAGGTTGTAATAAGAGTATTAGATTGCTGATTAGACAGTAAGGTAATTGCAACTAATCTAGGCTTTGTAAATGTCAGCAACATGTTTTAATTGATTTTTTCGAATCATTTATTTATGACCGAGAGCTTACTGTTGCAACAAAGCTCTGTTGGAAGTTTCGAAAATAAGAACCTCCCAAGTCTAAAGATGAAATTGAAATAAAAGACTTTTATGTTCTACTTTCCAGTATGAGGACCCAATGCAAATGGGCAGTGTGCAATAGAAAATTTGTCACGACAGAAGCATTACGGTATTGGAATATTCAGCATCGAAATTTACCTTTTTGGAATGCCTTTTAAAGCCCTTTAGTACTTGTCACGAAGAAATACCAGAACAGCGGCCATTTTAGTTTGATACCGCAGATAAACCGATGACTTATTTGTAAAACAATCACTGTTATCTGATGTTCGACATTGTTTTGTGGTATTTAGATCTATTGCTTTGAATAAAAGGATATCAACACAATAACTTATGAGTCAAAATATTCTGCTTTTGGCATGGGCTTAGTGAAGTTATTAGTGTTTACACAAGGGCTTCGGTAATTACTTTTATGAAAGTAACCTACCCCTCAAGTAATCGACGCCAACTCTCAAAATTAAACCATTTAACATTAGTGTTTTGAATATGAAGCAAAAATAGTCGTGGCCACGCCACAGAAGTAGTGCCTAGGAAAGTGAAAGAAACAACTATATAAGGTGAAAATACATTGATTTACTATGATTTGATGCTTTCACCAAAATGCATTTATCAGTAACATCTTTGAATTAAAAAATAGAGAAATTAGTGTAGAAACCCTCAGTGGAGAATTCACACCCGCAACTGTCAATCAGATGTCGAATTAAAAAAATGTGTCTGTTTAATTTCCCCCTCAAGGCTAAATAAATTTTTTTCGGGTGGGTCGGATTCAAATACATGAACATGAACTGCACACAACCTTCTGTTCTATCACAAATATCTGACTTTAAATAATTAACGCACTGATCGACTACTAGCCTATTAAATATATGAAAGGCATGTAATGAATGTCCTTATTCACACCTCTAAAGAATGGTATTATGTTAGTCTGAAAATAGGCTTACCTGGTAAAACATAAAATAACAATGTCAGATCCGATAACTTCCGTTCAACTACGGAAACTTATTTATGTACTAATATATAGGCTATAAGCCATTTCCCAAGAGGATAAAGAGAGTTTAATATAACTTTGTAACATTACAATATGTTTGAAAGAAGCTAGATCGATATTTCAATACGGAATCAATGTATTGGTCCTCAGAGATATCAAGATGGTTCTTTTGATTGTTTGGACTTACGTATATTTAACAAATAGGTCATTATGTAGGTTTAACGTATATTGATGGAATTGTTTCATGAAACGAGAAGCGCGTAACGTTACAGATATGAAACTAGATCATAATAGGTAGATAATAAAAGGAAATAATCACAATTATCCAAATCCAACACAAATGGTTTCATGACCTCGGTTGGTGCGTTTTTGAGAATATTTTTCAGCACTAACAAATTAAAAAAACATGCAAAAGGGTTACAGTACTATTAATACGCGAGCAAGAACCATAGAAGACCAGTAATACGCGAGCAAGAACCATAGAAGAACAGTAATATGCAAGCAAGAACCATAGAAGAACAGTAATATGCGAGCAAGAACCATAGAAGACCAGTAATACCCGAACAATGGTCATAGAAGACCAGTAATTCGCGAGCAAGAACCATAGAAGACCAGTAATACGGGAGCAAAGGCCATAGAAGACCAATAATACGCGAGCAAGAACCATAGAAGACTAGTAATACCCGAACAAAAAGCAAAAAAGTCTGGTAAAACCCGAGCAAGAACCAAAGAAGACTGTTAATACCCGAGCAAGAATCATAGAAGTCTAGTAATACGCGAGCTAGAACCAAAGACAATTTTGTTTGAACACTGCACTACGACGAAAACGATTTGTTATTTTAAATCCCTGTAATAATGACGCCTTCACTTTTTACATGACAGAAATCTTCCGATGATTATTCAGTGATAATGTGTAAAAAGGAGAACATCCTACGTTAATTTGTTCACATGAGAAATCTGAAACACAGCTTAGATTCTGATTTGTCACTTGAGATGATCGTCTCTTATTTCATTATGAAAATAAAAGTAGTATGATATACATTTCAAATTAAAAAGCATATATGTTTAGTTAGCAATTAAATAGAAAAAAAAATACATAATTAATTTGAAACTTATAGATACGCCGTAATGAGTAAATCTGACAAGCAAATACCTGCCCATTAGGTGTAAGAGGTAGAACTCATTCATTTCATTTCAAGCTCTTTCAAGTGCAAGAGGTAATCAGACTACTTCGTTAAAATGCCATTACGCTTATGGAATTTAAAATGTCCTGCATTAAAACCAAAACATTTTGTATTGAGCAAATGCCAATAAAAAAGGATCTATGTCCTAATCTCTTGCTCCTAGTAGGCGAAAATCAGAAAAATAAAAATCCTTTTTTTTTGTTGAAAAAAACACATTTGTAAATATTTGTTGAAAGCGAATCTTATCAAAATCACGCGGTATTGTTTCTAAGTCATTATATAATTATATAAGTCTTTGTCTACGTAAGAATTATTTAAGAATTGTGACATAACGTGGAGCACTGATAATATACTATAAGCCTAAAGTTATACCAAGGACAGTATCACAATAATGCTTTTAGCATTAACATCGTTAATTAGATTACTATGTAAATCTAAATTCAGCTGGGGGATAACCGTAAGTGTTCAAGTAATATTAATATATTAACCATTATGAACCATGTTTATCTGACCTGTTTCAAACAAAGAGGATATTATCATGAAATCCCAACGTCCTTAAAGCTATCCAAGGAACACAATCTATATCATTTTGATAGATAGATAAATGGATATTCATTTAAGAATATACATACTGCTCTTTAAACCGGAACATATTATATAGTCGTCATATGCTTATTTGACAACTCGTGTTGTTGCTGAGTTGTTGATGGCACATTACATTTAATATAAAATAATATAAAACCTCATTTTCTTTTCAATAATATCAAATATTTGTCGTCGTGATAAACCGTCAAGTTATTTTGCCACAACTATGATATTGAACCATGTTTACCATGTTATTTCAATTGAATAATACCACGTTATTCTAAAAATATAGCTTAGACATTGAATCATTTTACCATGGTTTTACCTTTCATTTCATTTCGATATAGTCTTAAATGTTGATTTTTGTACCTTTCTATTTCATTTGATTTCAATTTTATCACGTTATTCTGCCACCCAACTTGATATTGTTTATCATTATATTTTTACCTTTCCATTCCATTTCATTTCAGTAATATCACATTATTCTGCCATCAAATCTTTGATATTGAACCATTTTATCATGTATTTAGCTTTCTATTAAATAATATTTGGTTATTCCGAACAACTTAGATATCGAACTATGTTTATCATGTTAATTTACCCTTCCATTTCTTTTCAATAATATTACGTTATTCTGACACATCACATCTTTCATATTGAACCATGTTTACTGTGTTATTTTATCTTTTCATTTCATTTCATTTCATTTCATTTCATACCACTTTATTTTGAAAATACAGCTTAGATATTGAACTATTTTACCATATTTTAACCTTTCCATTTCATTTAATTATATTTAGCTAACACAACTTAAATGTTGGACTATGTTTGCCATGATTTTAGTACCTTTTCATTTCATTTCAAAATATTTTGCCAATACAACTTAAATGTTGAACCATTTAGCCATGATTTAAGTATCTTTCCATTTCATTTCATTTCATTAAAATCTGCATTACATAGATATTAACCAATGTTTACATTGATTTTTTACACTTCGATTTTGACACGCTCCTGGTATGTGCATTTGTAGTTATCATTTACATTTATCTTAATACACATAAATGAATATGGCGAATATAGCCACAGAATAGGTGTTAATTTAAGTAATATGATGTAGGACATCGGGGAATAACAATCATATTTATAATATAGTGGCCCAGTCGAACAATACAATACTCGAGAGGCATTTAACTATATGATTGGTACAAATGACTGTCAAATTAATATTTTATTACTACCAAAACAAACAATCTAGTTAACCAAATAGATCTTATATTCTTATTTCCATAGCAAATGTGACAAGAATCTATATACTTTACGTCATTCGATGCTTTTAAGGCATAATCGATTATGACTTGTTTTAAAGGTTGGTGCGAAGAAGCAATTGTTACAATTCTGATGAATTGAAGGTTACTTTTCAATCAGATTTAATGAACATGTTCAAATGATCTTAGTGAGGACACAAATTAGTTAGTATCCAATAAGTATCAACTGGTCTTGTGTGCCTGTCTGATTTCTTCTGATTAAGAAATGGCAACAGGTCTAAGGCATCTGACATATATCTGACCAAGAAATAGCAACCGGTATTAAAGCGTCTGACTGATTTATCTGACCAACAAATATCAACTAGTGTTCAAACGTCTGACTGATTTATCTGACCATGAAATATCAACTAGTATTCAAACGTCTGCCTGACAGATTTATCTGAATATGTAATATCAATAAGTATTCAAACGTCTGACTGATCTATTTGGCTAAGAAATTTCAACTGGACTTGAAGTACTTGACTGATTAGACTGACCATGAGATAAAATATTGTCGGAGCGTGGAATGACCAGGAAATCACCGTTGGGCTGGGGCATTTAGCAGTTTTATCTGACCTAGAAATAACCAAATTATTGTATATTATCATTGACTGGGCTATTCAGGATATGACATACATTTCAGATTAGAATATAACAAAATGAATTCGCAATGATCGATTTTACATGGGCTTTAAGTGACAAATACAATAAAGAGTTACAACACAACCATAACCATTGTACATCTAAGTACAACATTAAAAGATCTTTGGAAAAAAATTCCGAGTTGATAAATCTGATCGGAGCACCGGAAATATTAACATATACTTCGTTGATTGCACCGGAATTTAAAAAAATAGAATGCTATTACTATTAAATAACGCAATATAACACGTAAACAAATTCATTTACCGTTTGTTAATGATATGTTCAGCTCTGCAAAGTATTCTAACGCTCAAATGCATATATACAGTATATATTTTTTATGGAAGCTGGACTTTCAGCACTGTTATTTCTTGTATAGAATTCATGGTTGATAAAAAAAATCTACCACGCAATAAACACTTGAAATTAAACATGTCCTACCTTTTGAAGCGTAAAATAATCCTTTTACATCAGAATTTCAAATAGCTAAAATATTCCCAATTATATCAAACGCGTTCTCACAAATTGAATATAAATACATTTCACTCATGAATTGGCTTATTATTTCACATCTTTCATGTGATACACATCATACTTAATTTGACAAATTACATCTGATAGGCGCCTTATGTTATTATTATATCGATCTTTTCTGGTAGAATTTCAGGAACTTCAGTATTTATCCACCGACTAATAACTGTACTTATATACTAATAACATCAGAATAGCTGACAGCCATTACTTTACACTAGTATTTTTTCTTCCGATCAATTACCATAACGTTTTTGAAAAAGTCGTTGGTACATCAGCGTTTCTTTTGTTCACAACTGGAAGAGATTTTCACTCAAGAGCATTCCTCGACAGACATCTATGTTAAAATAATGCTCCCGATAGGTGCTCAGTGGTAAAACTGGCTCAAAGTGACAACTTCACCATTCGATGTTGTCTTTCCAAATGATCTGAAATGAAATAAAGGGAACTTTTATAACAACCGACATCTATTGATAGTTAATCACGAAGGACATAAATCAATAACATATTTATGCATATAGTTATATTCTGATATACAGTCGCTTTTATCAGCATTTTCAGTCGTATAGATGTATATCGTTTAAGGTACCAGTAACGAATATATGCGGCTTCACTTTCATGGTTTAGATTTAGTGATTGATAGAAATCAGTGTTCTGTAATGATTAAACTAGTCAAACTGCTTTGTATTCTTCTCTAACTATAATTCCAGATTCAAACTGGGATAGGATGTTGGAAAGGCTGAACGCTTCATACCCCTCAAGTGACACCCTTAGCATTAAAGGAAGAATATGTGTCAGCTTCAAAAAAATGAGTCTGTCTCTCATTGGTAGCTGTGGCGGCATCAGCCCCCCGAGACTGGGGTACAAATAACGGGTAGACTAACTTAATAAAGAGAAAACCATTGAGGTTGAGATTTAAAATATAGCAGTTGTGTAAACGCTAAGTTGTAAAACCTCCTATGAAGCGTCTGGGTGGTTCTCTCCGAAGAAAACTCCGTGTAAAATAGAATTGATAAAGTGCATTCTGACACATATTTTGGGGCAAAAAAATATAGAAATCATATGGTTAAATTTGTCAGAAATGAAGTGGGACACAATTGATGGTACCAACCATGCACCCTTTCTGAAACCGCCACTATTGAGTACACAAAATTCTTAATTTTTGTATCATTGTAAAATCATTCTTGGGTTTTCTACTAAGGTTAATAAAGGGATTAATCCTCTCATAAACTTCATTTACTTTTAAAAACTTATAAACCAAGTTAATTGGCATATACTCCCACTTTGATGATTCATTGGTATTTTTTTTTTAAAAGCAAGTCATATATAGATTTGAATAATAATGTTATTACCCGAATTGAATCTAACGGAAGCTTTTCTTTTAATTCAAGATCAAGGCTTCAGGCCTTCTATTAAATTATGAGAAATGATTGAAAATGTATCTTTGTTGAAATGATATTGGATTTATGGTCTATCGTTACAAAGAAATTCCAGTAATAAAATTGAAAACTAAATTGTTCTCGTAAAATCGACAAAGTTATCACAGGATAATCTTATGATGGAAGAAATATTGCGATAAGAGGCCAAGGCCACTACATTAACGAAATAACGATTTTGATCGAAATATTAATAATAACTTTCGTGTTTACTTAAAGAAAACTGCTTTCAATCAGTTGTACTGCTTTCAATCAGTTGTACAAGAGAAGAAATATACAGTAAAAATAAGATGTATGCTTCATCGGTGCTTATTGCGTAGAATAATGTATCTTTGAAGTATTTTAAACTTTATGTTTAGTGAATTCTCCATCAGCAATTTCCACGGAAACATAGCAAACGTTTGTGAGGGGTACCTGTGAAACCCACGGTGAGTACCACAAAGGCAATCTAAATAATTTTGCTTTTTAAATATCAGCAGTAGATTCAGACATTTTTTCGACACTGCGACAATTCGAAACTTGGTGAACCAGGGGAGAAAAAAGTTCTAGTTCAACACAATAATGGGATCACTTGTTGCATAACGGAAGTTCGATACTATTACACAATATCAAATGCTTATGTGGAATAACAAAGCGTGAGTGGATAACAACTCCGGAACAAATTCTTATACACATTAGTGATTTCTCATCATGCATATATCTTTGAAAATTTTACCGAAACGAGAAAAATATTGCAATACTATTTTATACACAAAAATCGATGTACATCTTTTATGATAGGAATGTTAGCATTAGAGCTATACAGGAATACCAAATAATATTTTTTTATTTAGGTATTTAAACTCTTTGAACTAAATGCAGAGATGATAGACCAAACCTCAGAGTATGAGCAGAAGCGTTGGGGCACCCGCGTTGGATCCCAGACCAAGTATTTTTACTTGGACCTAAAATTTGAATCAAGTCGTCAACTCATCTATAGAGATCCTATTCTTAGTGGGTTCAAAACCATAGCCCAATCAAAGCCCCAGAGTGTGAGCAGAAGCGTTGCGGCACCTTCGTTGGATCCCAGACCAAGTCTTGTACTTCAACCCAAATTCTTAATCAAGTCGACAATCATCTATGGACGTCATATTCTTAGTGATTGTAGGTTCAAAACCTTAACCTTTCTTAATTTTCCACAGGTTGACGTGTCTGAAGTTAAACTCCGTGACTTTATAACTGTATAATTGTAGTTTTATGATCATGAATAGCTGAGGAGATCATTAATGCATGATGTGAAAATATAATCAATCTATTGAAGTGAATTATGATCAATGTTGAAACAAGAATCCTTAGTTTGAATGCATTGTTGATGATAATGTAACATGATTACAATATTCAATTGATTGTAACCTAACATGGTCTGACATGAAAGCAACCATTATTCATGATACCCCGATTTAGATCTTTTTATCATCAAAGTATGGACGTAACCTCAGGGCACAAGTAATAAACATCTTCGTAATGCCAATATATTCTTACATTAAGGCATTATTATTATCTTGTTTGGTTTATCAACTTGATTTATAGACAACAAGCCAAAATACGTTTGGATAGTTTCGTCTTCTCTCCATGACACCTCTTGTTCTGTTACGCGTTTGATTGGGATGTATTTTTCCTTTGATTTTAGGACTGGGAAATAGGGTTTGGAAGAAGAGAGCTGTTATAGCGCTGTTGAATAAGGAATGTTATTGTTATGGGGTTTCTTGGATTGATCTATTTATTGAATGGTTGTGATAGCTATGGTATGTGTGCGTAGATTTGCTTTTATATTACAAATTCGCTGCCAAATCCAATACGTATAATGAATTTGGTCAAATAATAATTAGTACTTTCACCCTAAATATTGCAAGCCATCGTGGTGTAGCCATGTAAGCTACTGGTAAGATACTGGCATATGATACGAGCGATATATTAAACATTATAATGTAACCAACTCGGTACTTGACTGCATTTGCTGACGGCAACCTAGACATTATGAAGTTGCCACTGATGTGATATGAAATTTTATCTGATTTTGCTTTTAATGAACATAATCATTTTTCATACATACATGTTCAATTAATTTCATCGACGTATTTTATTGCATGTAAAAGATAAGGTTACCAAGGTGAAGAGCTAACGGGAAAAAGCAAGTATCAAGATAAGAAATTTATTACAACGCATCTCGACTGGATGTAAAATATTTTCTTTTATTAGTTTGTTATCATTGAATTTTGATAAGCAAGGTCAATTGATGCTTTTGGTCATGTCTGTCGAGTGTTAGCAGCAGGCCCGTTATCGAATTTTACTTTCCAGTTTCCATGTTACATACCGGGAAGGACTGATGGTTAAAAGATCCAGCTGTTCGAATAGTACAATACTCCATCTACAGGCAAATGAAAGATAGTTGGCTTATGACAAATATGCCTTATGTTCCACGCCTTCAGTGTGTTTTTGATCTATTCTTTTTCACAATACCTTGTTTTCGCCCAACACTTGATAAGTACAACGGGGTCGACTAACCTACTTAGTGTGACTTACCAAGGCCAAATGAAAATAAACTTTAAGTGGAGGTAAATTGTGAGGACCACTTCAAACCTGTCGACAAGTAAATCAGAATACCCTAAGCATCAGAAAAACAAGAAGAGCAAAACGTCAAGTGTATTCGTATTGTAAGAATTATAATGATCGAGAGGCTACTCGAGTTAAATCCCTCCATCCTCTTGAGGAACTTGGACACTTGAACTAATCAAGCCTTTTATTGACCTTACAATAATTTGATACCTATTAGACATTAAGAGATCTAATGAATCGTCTTTGTTATACTTAACATCGGCCATCGTGTCTAGTTCAGATTAATTCAGATGGAAATTAACGCACCATTCACCTGCCTACGCATTTAATGGTATATTTTTGTCGCTTCTTATACCTTTCTACAGCTGTAAGTGGGTTGGCAAAGGATCAGCTGGTAGACAGGATTTTCTAGGGGGCCGAAATAGGTATCCTTGTAGAAAATGCTTGATTGTTTCTTTCTGAATCATTTTAATTAACCCTCATCATCAACATGTTTACATGAATTACGATATAATTTGTATTATGTTTCGGGCAAGTATAATGAAATAAATATATATTGATTAACCTGCGCCAAAAATTCTTTGAAGATGGCTTTCAATTTGCATGATGATTAACCTTAAGGGCTTGTGTTTTGATATAATTCATTTATTTAGCATGATTTCACAGTGATTAAAACATCTATGGAAACAGGTTTACGTTTTAACAGCGTCTTTGCTACGCGTGTACTAAACCGCTCAAGGAAATGTTACAACACTTGTCTAACGGCATTTTCGACCCAATGGCGTTCTCAATGCGATCCAAAACAGATCGCCGAATTTTGGCATTAGTTTTGAACGTGAATAGTGGTGGCAATTGCGCGAGGTTCGCTGTGTGCTGCATGCTTAAACCACGCTTATGGCGACCTCTTACACGCTCTGAGTCAGTTTTCCGTCCAGGTAGCGATAGGAAATTTTGTTACACCATGTAGTTATTGTAATTTTACGGTATTGTAAAAGGCATGTTCGTCACTGCATTTATCTAACACGTATCCGGAAAAGTTTTTGAAACCTGTTTTTTACAAGTCCTTACGCCTTAGGTCCCAGTGAAGCCTTTCATTTTCATTCCTGTTTAAATATAATTTCGAAAGATTCCTTATAAACTGGTATCCATTCTGCTGGTTCGTTTAAAGATGACCTTGAAGAACATGGGCAATTACTTTATGGAAATAACAAAATAATTAGGAAGACACAGAACTGTTATTAAGCAAGAGAAAATCTATAAGGGAAATTAGGAAATATGGACGTTGGACGAAAAATCATACGTCTTTGGAACATAACGCGTTATGCGTCCAGTGAACCGCAAACACTTAAAGCTTATAATTATATATATAACTGTTTCATAACCAGATCGTTCTGTATATCCAAAGGATCATATTGGTCATCTCATGATGATCGATAGGAGCTAAATTAAAATAATTTTTACCTTGTATCAAAGAAAATTTTGAAAAAAAATCTTGTTGATGACTTAAAACAAGTTCCGAATAATATAATCGCTGACATTTTCGTTTTCTTTTGAAGAGTTATCACAGGGGAAATTAACATTGACTGTTCATGTCTAAAACACTACAAAACATCGTCCAGATCGTTCGAAATTTAATTTAACGGAAGCTTGTTCAATAGCATAAATTGACAATCTTTAGCAATTCAATTATAGTTGACTTTCTGTGATTAAATATCAACATTCAATTTTAAAAAGAATAATTGTTTAACCTTCTATGAAAGGTCTTGTAAAACGATTTTTATAATTGCCAATATTCCAAACGGATGTTTATAAGAAAAAAACAGCTATTTATTCAATTATAATTGCAAGGAATGATTTTTCTACCTTTTGCGCTATTTTCAAGCTTATGGTAAATGGATGGTGGAGTTGAATATCTGGTCGTTACGACGTCGGTAGGCCAGTAGGCCATCGGAAGCTCAACGTCGTTGACATATGCATTATGTTTGGTCATGTGAAATGCATGAAACGAAATATATCTGAAATCCTGTCGGATGTAAATAGCAGAAACTGAATTTATATTGAACTTTAAAGTTCAACAAACTGGTATAATATATATTCTCAAATCGAGGAATTCGATGCACATGGCAGAAAAGGAACGAAAAGGCGTGTTTCGCTGTGGTAATTTCCCCTATCGAAAGGTATGGTTATTATCAAGACATTTTTCTCAATGTCAAGAGCATTGCTACAATATAAAATCGTGATTATTTCGCTGTTTGACACAAAATACATATTTCTGACAAAAAGGCGTCTGACCTAATATCACCCGTCGGGCATGTGAAACAAAATCAAATTAAAAAACTTAACGATGCTCCGTTTTTAAATCTGACGTTACATTCTCCGCCAACAGACTGCCAATCTCTGTGACCCAGTATCCAATATATGTTTACACTACTTTACTTCAATCACAGCCTGTCATCAATAAAAAAGAAAATTGGTTCCAAGTTAAATGAACTCCAACTGACCATATCTTAACCAATATGTTCTGGCTTTTCATTACTTAATTTAGACCATTTCAAATCCCAAAGGAAATAAAAAGTAACTTAATGTGTCTTCATATAGATTGAATGATGTTGGCTGTAGACAAAATAGATGTTTCAGTAATTTATAAAGGCTTTATAAGGTTTAGATTTGAAACACGACTTTCATATATAGTAATGATATCTGTCTCGATTCACTGATACTTTCACTTTCCATTAATGTATTTTATTTTTCCTTCTTCCATTCTTATGTCAGATTTATTTATTTCAAACCTTTGACATTTAAAAATCATGATTTTGCTAGACTAATAGAAATATATATGACAAGATTGTAACAAAATCCGCATTTAAATTTGTCAGCATATGAGATGGGTTTTACCTAGAGTTAAATATGTAATAAATCGTAAAGTAATAATATACAAGGGTGGGTTTGACAACATATGGGATGGATTTGACAAGGTAATGATGGTGTGATGGAAAAAGGCAGGACTTGACAAGAAAGAAAACAAGTTTTAATTAGAACTGATGTCATATCATGAATTGTAACGCTATAATTGACTTACACATTTTAGAATAGACTTGACACAATGTTCTTGACGGGATATGGATTGGTTAAAAGTGAACAACTGTTTTAAAACTATTTTTCAGCTATAATAAAAACTCAAGTTTGAAAGTTAAAATGTACCACAAGACACTGATATAAAGTAAAATAAACTTCGCCCGGAACCAGGAAATTACAACTATCACAAACTTATTTTCACAAAATTGATATTTTATCAGCTATTTGAATATCTATATAGAAGTAATCTCATTTCTCTAATCTCCTAGTAGAAGATGATTTAAAATTATGTCATTTGTGTACAACGGCGAAATATAAGGCACTGCTTTTGATATGTGTGCAAATTTATATCTCTTAAGAATTTTGAATTGTCTACCACACCTCCATGTTTTTTAATGTCGCAGTGGTTATGATTCATTTATGCCAGTCCACATTAACCAAGAACTGTGTTGAAATTCCACTACAATTTGTGAACCATTTTCCTTATCGAGATAACAATAAAATAAAGGCTGACTGGAATCCGTCAGAAATAGAAAATTATTTCCAATTCGAAGATTGCAATTCAAAAAAAGTAAATTAAAATCGACATTTTTATTGAACAAACAGAAAAGCCAACCGTTTGATTGACAAGAGCCTTATTTTTTACTGTTGTACTTAATACAACTAATTGCACGTTTTGAGACCTGTAAACCTTTCATTGTCACAAAGATAGGACATAATGTGCTAATAACACAGTCGTTAGTTGGAGTCAGTGAGTTTAACTCACAAAATGTGGATGAACTTTACCCAGGAGCGCTTGGCAATAGGATCCTAAAGGCTGCCAGTACGTCAGTCTTATTTAAACAAATAGTGTATTGGTGTGTGTCTGAGGCGGGAATGGGCATATCGTCTTGTTACTGGCTTCATATGATGCTACAAGTGACAAATTCCTAACATATAATTATGGGTTTTGTTATGGCAATGGGAAATTCGATGAAATTGGATTTCGACCAGGTCGATTATTATACGCAGAATTTTCATCGAAACCATTGTCTTTCAGATACATGTACCCAAGAGCAAAGTGGTAGCCTAGTTATGTAATAATGTACACAATATATCCACAAGAAATAAAAAGAAAATCAGATAGTTATACGTCAAGACGAGGATTTTTTTACAGTTCTCGAAAATTAAGTACAGAATGTTGCTGAGAGAATTGAAGAGGTATAAGATAGATTGCCCAGAAAAATACTATCTGTAATCAGGTTTATGTCTGCATTGTAATAGATTGATACAGAAGGAAATAATTGAAATAATCTATCAAATTGTTACAAAACGTTTAATCATAGTGTAAATACATCTTAACACAGAAACAAATTGAATTTACTATCCAATTCAACATTGATAATGTCAGTCGTGTTCAGCAATAAGTCATAAATATCAACCTCCATTGATGTATGTGGTCAAAATGAACCCCAAAAACGATCTAGAAAATAGATACAACTTCCATAATGTACTGATACACACCAGTTGATGTGTTAAACTGATTTCCAGACTTCTCTCTCTTCAGGTTGTCGTCTTTAGTAAGAGAAGTTTTCTTGGAAATTTTCTACCGCTTACATTTGCCTGTTGGTTTGATAGTAAACTAACAAAATACCAGGAAATAAATCTCAAATTAAGCACATTTTATGTTATTTGTTAACTGTAAGGTAATATCCATGCATATTTATCATGTTGCTGTACATGTCAATGCCATGAAGTATTGTCCGCACATGGTTCAGAAATATAGGACGTAAAACTCCATTCATTTCATTTCATATTTTGGGTGGTTATTTAGACTTTGTGTAGACCATACGTTTAATCTCTTTTTTTAGCTACTGAATCAATTTCCGGACACCAGATAGTACAAGGACAGTGTTCAGTTTCTGAATGCGTCTCATTTCCATGTTGCTACATAACGGAAGCATAATATGCATTCAAGTCAGTTTAAAAAAAAATAGAATTCTTAACATTGGTTATACAGCCTTTGGATAGCCAGGCGATACAGAACAGATTTAAGTCATCTGGTTATGGTAATCTGGTTGTACCAGGCCATCATTTTTGTGCTAGTGAATCAAGATCCAGACATTAGATAAAGTCAAATCGTTTTGCTCATTGATTTTTTAAAAGATGTTATGTTGACTGTTTTCATGTTGTGGTGGAAATTAATCAGCTTTTACTTTGATGATTTGAACTAGACTTGTGTGAAATTACATTTCCTGGTTTGTGCTATGTAAAAGATTTGAATCTGTTACAGGCCGCGGAATAGTCATTACAGCTACACTTATTTACACGAGAAAAGCTATAAAGTCACTATTATTTGTCATGGAATCTGTTTTAGCTGAACGTTTTCTCTCTTTCAACTCTGATTATTTCTAAATGTCTTGAATGCTTCAATGCCAACGTCGGCGAAGCTGGTTAGAGAGTTACCATTTACATATAGAGGGTGTTTCGAAATCAGTTAATAAACTAAGATATATATGGACAAAAATCAAAGTTATTCGGAACAGTTTTTTGTTTAAAGTTTCTCTGTTAGTATTTATTATTTTGTGCGGCCTCGATTTGCTTGTACCACAGCCTACATTCCCGAGGGGTATGATTTCAGCTTATCAATAAAAGGCTGAGAATCACACACATTTTTTACTGAGAACTGATGCTTAAGATAGGTAGCCACAATTCAATATAGCATTATTCCTCTCATTTCGATTCGATCTTATTGCTACATTTTAATTTCGAAAAATGCCCAGTACTCTCCATTTTGATTTTGATAAAACTGATGACTTCCATCTGATTCAATAAATACAATGAATGAAGGTATAATGGAATGATGATATTCGTGTCAAAGTAAATATTGTGATCAGAATCAAAAGGTGACTAAATAATAGGACATTAATCTACCTCAAACTATTACTCAATAAATAAATAATGGTCTCGATGAATAGAATGGAAACAGGAAATTCTCGTGGACAATTTTAATTATCTATTGAATAATATTGAATTACATCAAACGTTATTGTATAAATAGACGATTTATTATTCAATATATTGTTATGTGATGCTATATAGGATAAGCTACATTACATCGTCAACATTTTATCTATCCGTTTTATAGTGGAATTGCGTTAATAGAACAAAGGAACACACCCGAATTCTGTCAAATTTTTAATGGATCCTTAGATCCTATGGAGAAAATAAAGAATAAAGAGGAAAAACATGTGAATTGGGCTCCTATGGCTACCTGCAGCATCTGTCATAAATAGGCAACAATTTCTCGAGGAGACCTTGAAGTGAAACTTCTTTCCGGTCTCTTATCGAATGGTATTTGGTTAGTCATATTATCGGAAATGTGCCATGAGACAGTTAGCAATAATTTCATGATGTGACAATTTCTTAAATTGTAGATTGTAATTTGGATCTGTGGTGCATAAATACGATACACAGTATATTGAGGACGACCGTTTCAACTGCAAGGATTGGTTCATTTTCTGACCTGTTTTAACCAGCTGAGCGGAAAAAATTCTTCGGCCAGTGTCAATATATTTTATTGGTAACTAGCAGAAACAGAGTGAAAGAATTAAACCACAACCTCGAACTCATCAGCTGACTTCAGTGATCTAGGATCGGACAATGTCACTTTGGAGGTCAGACATGAAATAAGTATCCATCTGATTTCTATGATATAATCACTATATAAATACCTCGTAAATCATAAAGGATGTGGTTTCTTAACAATATTGGCACGCAGAGAATAATTCCTTGGTGTCATTTTCACTAAATGTTTGGTATCATTTTAATTTTTATAGATAGTACAACGTTATCGCATATTTGGCAACTTCAATTAGCTTTCATTCATGGTAAGAATTTCAGAAGTATGGTCATAATATATTTCCGGTTCCAGGATTTCACCTGATTTAATTGGGCGTGGAATATTCAGTAGAAAATTAGTCGGAAATAGATGAATAGGTACACTATACACTCCTTTTTCTTCTTCATTGTGCATCAGGGACAGTATACCGCATCATTGCCTCGTGTAATTTACACTTTAAAGGGATAGTAGGATACTTATGTGACTACAAATTGGCGTTTATTTTGCTTCTCCGTACGGAAGTTTTCCAACACCAAGAACATAATGTAAACTTGTTTACGTAAATATGTTAAATAGTTTAGCATTAAAATTGAAAGCATGATTTGTTTTAGTTAACACTTTCAGATTTTGTCCATAGTTTTCATAAATTTGAGAATCTACTAACAAAATCAGTTTGCCCCTTTAACGCAGTAAAAAGCTAAATTGATCATAATATTGCAGTTATCATTTAACAGATCAGATCGACAGGAAATAAGTCAATTTTTCATATAAATACAGGCTCTATCGAGGTCGATGTATAATTGATTGAAAACTGTCTGCTAAATTTTTATTACCTTTTCAACTAGTCCTTTGTTTGATTTATTCATAGGTGTTCTCATCAAATTTCTCCACAATATTGACAAACGGTTGGTTGGAAGAAATTTGGACCTATCAGAAATTTGACATTATCTGTGTTTTAACACCTTTTTGTTCTATGGCTATTCTAATTTTTGAAAAAGATACGTGCTTCAACATGTTACAATTGTTTCGCAACCGTAAATCTCGTTTTTTTTCGTGAAAGATTGGCTTTGATAAGATGCACTGATACTAAAAGGATATTGTGTAACGAAAGTGGACATGATGGCAGATGATATTCTCCAGCTATATAGCCCCAGCTGATCAGTCTGTTACCTCAGGTACTTTACATGTAATTTAACATATGTTCCATAGTCTGATATTGGTCATTCATTAAAGGAAGTCTTGGTAAGAAGAAAACAGTCTATGGATGGAGACCACTCAATATTTTAAGAGACTATACTTCAGCAACAAGTGCTAATTACAGCACTGAAGATATTCTCGTGAATGTATTGTCTGTGGGCTTCATACAATATGCATGTCTTACAGGCATTGTTAACCTTATCATATAAATTGATTTTTTCAGCAAAACGTTTGTCATTCCCGCTATACAAAATTATAGTTTTAACGAGCATGTATTATTTTATCTTGTTAAAGTAAATAAATTGGCAAGTGCTGAACAAATACATCCCTTCCAGTAAAAAAAATCATGAATTTCGTAAGTTTTAATAGCAGTTGCAATTAACTTATTTTATCGTTTTAAAAATAATATTTATAAGTAAAGTTAGTATGCCATTAAGAACCAAAAAGTGACTTTATTTGAAGAATTTGCATAATAACGTTGATTAGCTTCTGGACCCCGCTTCCACTTTTCCACAGATAAAATTTTACATTATTGAATACGCATCTCAGAAAAGGTAATTCTATTGTTTTCATTCAAATGCTCCAATAATAAAACATTTGAACTTTATGAAATAAATATATATGGCACATAAAAATATATGGCACTTGATTTAGACCATCAATAACATATTTCAAGAGTAATGATTTTTATATGTATTTCAATGTAGTCTTTAATTGTTTCCATAATAATATTGACAATAGTTAATACATTGTCAATATACATTTATTTGTATTTTGTTTATACAACGAAATAATTGTATATTGAGATCCTGCTATTGACTTAGTCTGACTTGATTGTCTGGTAACATTTCCAAATCGTTCTATAATTGCATAAATGAATTAAGATCAAAGTCCTAGACTATTTCGTATATTTTGTGCTCTAGTGAAGGCTATCGACCCACTTTGATGAGAGGACAGTGAGCTTTACAGTGCACAGTTAGGAGGGTCTCTCATAGGTCCGCGCTCGCATAGTACGCTTATAGCGACAATTAGTGTGGTTCAAACTAGCTACTTGTACGCCATTTTTGTTTCCAAAATGGATATCTTTGTAAAAAGCTTGTAAATTGGGAGGCAGATTTTGATTGGTTGTGGGATGACTGAACAGATTTCTCAAAACAAATATTTTACATCTTGTAAAAGGAACGATAACGATTGTTATGGTTTACATATTCTGACTTTTTAAATTTCCTTTATAATATCTGGAACCGTGGGGATAATTAAACATACATTGTGTTAACGCAACTATTTGCTTTCTATTGTAATTCGCACTGTCTCCATGATGGGAATGTGTCAATTTCCGTATGTTCGTTTTTCTGTCTACTGGAGGCTTCAAATCAAACGATTTATCTTTTTAACTGAATAAAACACTTCCGATCTTGTTTATTAATATATTTATTTGGGAAATGAGCAATAAAACCTCGGTAAATCAGCTCTTTTCGGAATATACATGCCATATATGTACCACTAAGTTAAATTTCTAGATAAAAAAGAATAGGCTGTTTTTTTTTTAAAAAAACAAACATACAAAAAACTTAAAAAAAAAAACAAAGAAAGTAGAATATGGACAACCCCCTCTGACATTTAAAAATTATTTTAGATCGTTTCCATTATTAACTATGATCATTTTTATTTCCCATATTCTATTAACAAAGCAACTTAACATGTTAAAATAGCCACTTAAACGTTTCTTAAGAGAATATAATTTTATCTACCACACCGACAAGTTGAATTTGTCTTGTTCCAAAAGATGGGTACAAATAAAAAGTAGTGTGTCGAATTATGCAAAATTGTAGACACAAACATAACATGCTGATATTCCACTAAACAATTGTCAAATATTGGGCTCAAATCTTTAAACACATAGTAAAATTACTCAGAAAATTCAGGAACTATTTATGCGTAAGAGCAATTGTCGATATATGTGGAGGATATTATTCATATCGTGAGAATCAATCAATAAGTTATCATACAGGAACTTGCTATGGTATCAGTTGATAATTACTTCCGCCAAAATCATTTGTTAGGATTGAGAACATCTTCAACATCAGCAACTTCTAAGGATTTCTTAGATATTTTTTATAGGTAATGAGTGCATTGGGTTACAGCTGCAGTTGATGCAACTACGCGAGGATATCTGCATTCAGAAGCATCTTAGAATATGACTTTATATGGTATGACAATGTACAACAGTATCTCTGGACCGGCCTTTCAAGGATTAGCTCTTTTTAACAAAATGATCAGAATTGAGTTTACACGCATTAATTAAAATCAGGAAGCAATATTTCCCATACACCAATCTACTCAGAAAGGGAGAAGAACAAGCTTGAAGTGAACGTGCATTGCTTTTAGTTAATATTAATAATTGCTTCTGTCAAGTCCATTTATGAGAACTGAGTACAATCGCCTTTGGAAGAAGTACTAATAGTTTATAAACGCCTTGGTGATCAATAGAAGTCTTATTGTGAAATGAATTAAAGCCAATGTAATAGAGAAGCAACCACAAATTGATTTCTCGGAGAATATTGTATTCATTCACCAAAAATAAATACAAATGGCTTTTGTTACTCAAAGGGAAGCAAGTTTGTTTTTCTGAAATAGATTTCAAATATTATCAATGGTAGTTTTTATCTCATTATATTGCGAGCATTGCTATTAATAACCCATCGTTTGTTTGTTATTTTTTTTTATTTGAGAGGTGGTATTTATAGAGACTGCTGAATAGAGTTTGTATTTATTGTTATCCATTCAACATAAGGTAGACCCAATGTTATCCAATTTGGAAATTAATTTTTTATGATCATTTTCTATATAATTGATTGATTACCCGGTTTGGCAGTTGATGGAATGGAAAATTAAGCTTCTGATGACACCTTACAGAGCACTTGTACACTACCAAGGCTTCATTTCCTGCATTACAAGTATTTGGTGATATGACAATATTCTGAAAGGTTTCAATCCCCGCATAATTTCGAGATAATATCGTCGGATTTTTCAACCCGGTACAGATCGGATGCATTGACATGAAAAAGGCGTCTAGTCGTTCGGATAGAACAATAAACCAGGGCCCCGTGTGCCACAGGCTGTGCACGTTAAAGATCCTTCGACAGTTGGAAATTGGAAAAGAGAATGCTAATGTCGCTGTCCTGGCAAAATTTCCTCGTTGCACACTTCATGGCGTTGCCCGTCTTATAAGGAGCAGAAAAGTAGCAAGCAAAACTTCATCCATTTCATTCAAAAGAGATTCAATGTCAGAAAAAAATGTCTAAGCAACAGCACTGCAGCACTTTATTTAACTTTAAAGTAAATAAAATAACGTTTTAACTTAAACAATCTCTTAGGAGAATCTAGTTCCAAACTAAAGTATTCTATTCTTTAACATTTCTCTAACTTGACTGTAAATCGATCGGCATGTGTAAGTAGAGAAATCTCTGAAGAAATTTAGAGCGTAGAAAAAGTTCGAAGCCCCATCTGTAACTAGCTCATATAACTCTCATATCAACAACCTTCTACATGTATCTTAAAACGGAAACAATTTCTAGAAGAGATCTTAAAGTGAAGGTTTCTTTCCGCTGGCTAATCGAATTGCCTTGAGTTTAATAGTAACATTATCTTGTTCTATTGTAAGCTATTCAATCTTTATTAAACTGATTCCATGGAGCAGGCAGATCGGATAATGTCATCGTTTGGGTCAGAAGAACAAAATCAATATTTGACACTTTACGATATAATCACACTATTATATATTATATAGACCTCTAGGGTCATGGGAATCGTTTTAGAGTGTGTTCCGATATTTTGTTCGTCAAAGGTTATGGATAAGCTTTGGTGTAGTTGTGCTTAGTAATTGGTCGGAATAATCTTCACGAACATTTATTTTCTCTTTTGCCTTAAAACACCACTCTGAAAGGCCAATTTCCCACACAATTTACACAAAGAAGCATGCAATTTTATTATTGTATTAACGCATTGAGTATGGAGAGGCAATCAAATCAAAGGCTCCTCGATAACTGCTAAAGGCTTACGGAGTTGACATTTTCTTGAAGGGCACCTCGTATTGTATGTCTATATACTCAACATCGAATACGTGAATGTATACTCAACCCCGATAAAGATTGTTATATGGCTTCAAATTCAATTCGTATCACGATTACCAAGTATCATCTTAAAAACCATTCAGCTATTTCAGGAGACCTTGGTGATTAAAATTTTCTCATTATTCTATATTCTTTAGTCGTTAAGTCTGAAAGGCAGTCACGATTCACATTAAAAGTGCAAGAACAGTGGCAAAAATAATTCAGTTACAGTTTGAAACTCCTACTTAAGTATTTAATATCATTTTAACTCAAATTTGGCTGCATTATTTTCTAATATTTCTGCTTTCTGTCGAGCAACTTGGTCGTTTAGATACACCCTATGGATAATCCTATTTCAAGCTATGACAGTTCTAGTAGGTCTGTGTTGAGAACTAAATCATGGTCTCTACCCATTTGCTTGTCTAACTATGACAAGGTTATAAGGTATACAACGCTGCAAAGTCGGCAATAGGATAGAGGATTAGTACAGCTCAAATTCAATAATAATTTTTGGTCTCTGGAACAGTCTTCTCCACCAAAACAAATTGTTTTAGATTATCTCCGAAGGTGATGCCTTGTTGACGCGTTAAGAGTTTAACAACTACTACTCTTACTACTAAAAGAAATCAAAGTAGTAGTAGTATTTACTAGAAAAATTAAAACTGACATAAAAAATCTCTATGCAGGCCAATGAAATATATGTGAACAGTACTTCAAGAGCATCTGACAGCAGTAATTAAGTGGTTCGAGATCCTTCATTTTATATCCTGTCATTCGATGTACCAGAATATTGAAATAATTAATGTGTTTTGTCCAGTTCGAGAGTACTTATTCACTCAATTGCCCACTGAATCAAAACTCCTCCAAACTAAATAACGTGCGTGCTTAATCGAGAAAGAGCGTGATGTTCGGGTCGATGCCCTGCCATTTTAGCCTTGGCTCCGGAAATTTCTATAGCTAACCTTCTAGAGTAAGTCAATGTAACACGATTACTAAGAGATAAATGCTCTAGATGGTACAATGATGAGATCGACATAAAGTCATCTTTCAAGGGGAATCGTCGTTATACATTGATGTAGTCCTTAATTGTTTCAATAATAATATTGACAATGGAAAAGGAGTTAATACATAGTCAATATACATAGTATTTATTTGGGTGGAATAAAGGGAATAAAACGACAACGGGGGAATTATTGAAATAATGTTCTATCAACTTCAGTCAATAGACTGTCACTAAAACTACAAGCTTCTGGTATTGACTAATCCTGATTTCAATCAACATACATACTTAAACACTGGGCTTTTCATTTATTCTAGGTTTTCAACCTGATAGAGTGCGGATGTGGACACATCTGTAGTACTGAATAAGTAGCTGTTATTTATGTCATTGGATCACACGATGTAAGAAGGTGCCCTCAAAGGCAGGGCAGTCAATATACTGCAGCAAGATCAAATATAAAATTAATATGCACCCCACAGAGAACTGCCAAATAAATACAAGCAAATGAAAATATAAATGATGATATTTTGCGAAAAAACGTGTGGAATCTGGCCCTAAAATGTAATTGTCCACCCAACAAAAGTAGTCTAACTCGAAATTGGGCTCAAAAGCCATCCTATGACACCTGAATTCTATGCTTTGTTTTAATGCTTGAAGATTACTGAAAATCGATAGAGTAGCTGAGCATTCTGTAAATCCTCATTGGAAAGACATATAGTTAACGCTAACCCACTCTATATAATCAAACACATCACGAATACGGCCTATATAATGAAAATGAAATTGCATTACGCACATTGATTGACTTTTTAATAGGAAAATAATGCGATTCCATTTCTTCTGGGAATACGTCAACTGTAAAGCCTATTTTACAGTCTGTTACAGACTTATAGCGCTGACATAATGCAGGCATGTACATTAATAGCAAAATGAAAACTGGTAAAGGTAAGTTGGATAGAAGACCAACCTAAAGATTTTATTATCGCTAAACAAATTTATTTCAGTATTCTCTTAGGCTTATTAGCTCTATACCTGAAACATTTTCTGCCCTGAAATCAAAATCTCACAAAACTCGTGCTAATATACTTAGTGTACAAAAACCTCAACAAATATCTAATGGCAATATGAAATGAATATCCTTGCTCGTTGTTACAAATTAAATATGTCGGCATCCCAAAAAGGGAGTAGTTCATTCCTGGTAAGACGCCAAAGATCACTACGATTACAGATTTTACAGAATGCGTTTTCATATTACTGACTGATTATTCCCCTTACCAAGAACAAACCAATAACAGGTTAATGTAACAAGCAGGGGGAATTTAAATTAAGCATCTAATAGTAGTCAATCAATAGTACTCCAATGGTTTTTAAATTGTTTCCGTTTTTGCTATTGGCAATTGATTCTGTGATTAGAGTCTTAATGGATGTTTCAAGGTTAAAGATGATAAAAAGAATTATTTTCAAATGTTTACATTGTTTTGCAAGTTAAACAACCTATTTCCATAGTTGGCAAAGAATGGAATCACGTTAACTCTCAATTTTGTCACTTGAATACCAGTTAAAATGCCTTGTGAACACACCGTATGCTTCTGACAACTGAATGCTACTGGAAATGATTGACCGGCTACAGAACTGGACGGAAACAGAATCGATAGATTAAGGCTGTTAAACAGTCTGTATAAATTTAAAGTACAACAACATACTTTTGCAGCTGACGGTGGAGAGAAATGAACTATAAGTTTATGCAAGTGGTTCTAGCGTGGGCAACTGTGCTAAAATACACTTTCTTGCTGACCTTTGCCTCGATTAACTTTCGTTCCGTTTTTTATTAGTTTTTTTTTAATATAGCCACTTCACAGAAAGGTCTAACAACCGGAGTCTTGACTATTCGTCAAATTAACCTTACAAAAAAACGAAACGAAAGTTGGGTTTAAAACTAATTAGACAGTTCAATTTATTTATTATTACGGACACCCCGATCCTGATTTCGCCAGAAAAATACAATTTTTGTTTCGACTTGGAAAAAAATATCAAGATGTCTAATAAACCGAGTCTATTTTCGCCATTGTATATATCATGTAGTTGGCGTCTTGTAGATATTAAAAAATATTCAAATAGAATTTCATTTAACAATCTTTTCCTTCGTTATTATGTCGAAATCTCTACTAGGATATTAGACTATTTTATACAACATATTATAGCGTACAAGATTGTCCCTTTTCGATCTGAACATGGAAGTGTCTTTGACCTACCCAATATCCTGCTATTTAGAAATGTTTATTATTAGCGGAATCCTATATAATGGTACAAATTTCCATAATAAACTATATACTATTTGTTACTAATAACTTTATATGAAAGAGGACCCAAGAGTTATGATGATGGAAAAGAGCTCGTTCAATTTGGCAGTGTTTCTAGATTAATGTAAACAAATAATTAATACAAGTACATCATTGCTGCTCTGACCTCTAATCATTAGGGACAATTGAAAACTAGAGCTAGAATTCGATTAAAGGCAATATTTAATGCTTTTCGTTCTCTCGAGATACAGCATGAAGCATAATTAAGGAGCATATAATAGACATTATATACATTTAACCTCGATTCAAACCAAGCTATGGGAGATCTCAATTGTAAGGACAGTACTTTCAATAACTGTAAAGTAGGCTATGTACATAACACAGAATTTAAAGATAGTCTGTCTGTACAGTTCTTGCCCCTTTATAGGGCGCCTTCGATTAGGAACATGGCTGGAAGGGGTTGATTCCTGGTGGTATTGAATGAAATGAATTATAAATTCTGTTAAAAGTACCATCATATGTCTTTACCTTTAGGGAAAACACAATGCACATCAGTTATATGCCCAAGTTCTTCCACAGAAACCAACGGTAACGTTGATCTTACCTCAGATTCAATGATGTATCACAATTCTCTTTCCTTTCAAATTGGCATAAGTATCGTAAGATACGTAGAGAAACCATGTTGAAGAGCGAGACAGATCAGTTCTCGATTCTTACCGACAACGTCTCTACGTATGAAAATGACATTCGCCGGCATATTGGCATACGATGTAGTATCCGTTTGGCTTAATTGTTATTTTGGGTTTCACAATCATGAGTAGATTAGTAACTTGCTTTAATGAATCTTTATATAGACACTGAACTATCAGGTCCAATGATTGTTGACAGGTATGCCGGTTTATATTATGTTTTATAAGTGATTAAATTAATCTAACTTTACTTAGACAATTAATGCCAAAATAAATAAATATCTGTCTACTATGGTTATTATATAAGTAATATATAGATTTAAAATGACAAGGAATAACTATGAATTTCAAAGTCATTATTAGATTTCGTCCAGACGTATAATTGTCATATTGGTCTGTCTGACACGAAAATGACAATTCTATATTTTGATTATTCTGTGTAATATGAATATATATTGGAAATAATAACGCAATACGATTGATACAAGAATTATGCTTGAGACTGAAATATGTCTTTCCCCTCTGAAGATGGAGGTTATATTAACTGAATTATGTTCAATTTAAAAAAAGAAAATACACATGATTAGGAATCAAATGATTCGAACTTCCAGTTATATATCAGAAGAGGGGAAGAGTAAGTTCAACCTAGGAAGGAGAGAAAAGTACAGGCAAAGTTTTTGTGACTCTTTGTTTTCAGGACAGTTCAAGAAATCGAAAAAATGCCGCTTTCCTGTTTCTATTTTGAATGGCGTTTTCAGTAGTCACGAGCTAAATTACTAGTAGGAAAGTAAAATTTCATTTCATATCCGATAACTGCCTTAATGATTTATCCGTTGACTAGGTTTGGACACGCGCATCAGTAATTTTCACGTATTGGCATATCAATAATAAAATGACAATTGTAAGTTAGCCTAGACAGTTAATTGTTATATCTTTGCTCTCTGACATATTCACTGTCGCATTTTCCGACACACATGACGGTAATCACATATAATATCTTTCTAGGGATGACAACTAGTGTCTTAGATTAAGACATCATAACACACAGGCGGATCGGCAAAAAGAAGTTTAATGTGAATGCTATTGCAATGTGAATTATGCGATGGAATAAAATATTTGCAAATTCTCAAAATATCCATATGTTTGAATTGTACGAGATATAAAATATGCGCATCGAATCCAAGGAGATCATCAGCCAACACCCATGACATTGAACACATGAGCTTGATAATAATTGTTGAACACTTATCACTAATAAGATTTTAGAGAATCACTTGCCTCTCAATGCTTTACTTTGAGAGTTCCAGTAAGTGCATTAATACCTAGACTCATTTATGTTAACATCTATAGTTGTTGTCTTGAAGGGGCTGGTTATTATTATTTTGTAACAAGTATGATCTTGATTTTACGATTCTGCTTTTGCATAATTGGCTGACGAATTTATTATATATTGTAACCCACATATATCGGTAAAATATTTACTCAAGATTTTGAATAGTGATGGCCAGTTTCTATATTTAGCAAACACTTCCGTGTTGATGGCTGACACATTCAGATTAACAATAATCTGATTAATGATATTGATTCAGAAATAAAGTAGGTCTGAAGATAGAAATAGAGAACGAGAAAACCGCTATATCAAAGACGTATAAATGTCAAATTCTCAAAAGGCAATAGGAGTTTAATTAGTTCGTATTTAAAAGTTCTAATGTCAGGTTGTTCTACGAATGATGTGGATTGTAGTTTTTTGGTCTTGAGTTAGGTCATCAATTCATCAACCAGATCATGCTTGTTTAAGGTTTCTTTTTGTATAAAAAAGAAGTAGCTGCTTGTCTAGACAACCTTGTGCACCATTAAATCCATTTGTAATCCATTTTAGTCATAACAAAGATGTCTAATGGTTGTCGCCTCGACGAGAAACAGGAAAAAAAGAGCAAATTTTCACAAGAATTTCATGAAAATAAATAACTACTGAAACTTACTACGGGCGTTATATTGTAATACATAACTACCAACTTCATTATATTTCTATCGGTAATTTAACAAATGAAGCGAATAGCAAAAGAAAACAAAGATTTGGTCGGTTTGTACTCACAAACATTTAACGTCAACTAATTTTTTAGAACTATTTCGTTCAAATTGCATTGTTTTACGACTGATCTTAATTTAATTGCGGTTTAATTCTGTATTATTTAGCTTATTTTCGAATACCCTTTTATTATCAAAACCATTGTTTGTAAATATCTCTCGGTTGCTATAGTGTTTTAAATTTCACGAGGACAAAATTAATGATTTCACATTAAAATGTGAAACGTGTTTCTCGCTCATATTAAGCTGAAATTATTTTTAAAAAATCCTTAGTTAAAAATTCGGTAAACAAAGAAAACAATATGATTGATTTGAAGAAAACAGTGATTAAAATTATGTAATCTATATAAATCTATACTTGACATGCAATCCAACCATAAAGACGAAGACGCCAATCTTGGACTGGATTCGTAATATATGTTGTTGTCAACTATCTGAAAATCTACATGATGTGTGACTATTTACTTCCTCGAGGCTTACAGCTATTTTATTTAGTAACAATTTACATTGGTTAAGCTTTGTTTGAATATTTTTTGATCCGTTTCGAAGGCATCCGATAATTTCAAGTAATAGAAAACAGAATGTACACAAGAAAACATTCTGCATTAAGGATGGTTTAACAATATTTAGAGCTAAATATCAGGATCTTTGTGGTCAGAAGAGGAAAATCAATATGTAACATCTTGTCACCTAATAACACTTGTCATCAGGAATCATTACCGAGGATTTCTGACTTTTGTTAACTTATAAGTTCAGTCTAGGTTTTACCTCATTGACCTTCTAGAACACAATTCACTATCCTTGAATAAATTGAATTTATTTTAGCATTGAATTAGTATTTATCGCTCTTCAATACAGCATAATATACAACAGTGTGAAGTAACAGCACAAATCCAAACCAGTGTTGATGAATACGAGGCATTTCCACTGTACGCGTAATGTAATGTCTGAACGTTGGTTAAGTTATTTCACTTCAAATGAACAAATTAGATCTTGGTCAAAACCAAACTTATATGAATGATTTAAAATGACCCCCCCCCCCCTTCCAATATAAAAACATTCGGTTTATATATTTCATTTATTTACCTTAGGCAAACCCCTATAACATCTAGCTGATATCAGCTCCCTTTTGCTGAATTTCTGAAAGAACCTGTTACCGATGTGATTGGCAATTTTCTTCCATTCATTGAAGTCTTCAATATTGGTCTGTAAGAGGATCTAATTATGGACAGAAAATATTCTCGTCAATGTATTTCACCGGGCTTTATACAAGTCACATGTCTTACAGGCATTGTTAACCTTATCATATAAATTGATCCTTTCAGCAAAACGTTTGTCATTTTCACAATAATAACGAAGTGTTTAATCAAGCTTTCATTATTCGTTTACATGAAAGTGCATAATACAGGAAGTAATACAGAAATCTGACAAAATACTACAATTACCAACGTATTATGGTATAACAATGTATTTTACTTGCACATTGGCATTTTATGGATCTTAAAATTGCGTCATCTTGTAAGCACTACGTGGTACAGATCTACGTCTAAGTGTGGAAAGCGAAGAAGGAGCAGAAAAATTCATATAACGTTTAAGTCGTCGGAAGGCCATGATATTGCTTCCAACAACGGACGTATCATTGGCTAATTCCGACGACGTTTCAGCACAAGAAAACTTTTTTCGTAATTACTTCATTAGGTGGGTGGATTGGACCTCAGATACTTCAGTTGAAAGTTTGTTTTGAATTGAGTACCATAAGGTAGAAATCATTGGTCTGGCTTGTCCAGTTCAAGAGTTCTTATTGAAATGATTTGCTCCTTAATAGGAATGTTTCTGGTCTTGTAAGCTTGATCTACGTTATTCATTTAAGTGGGTGTTAAGGGATCGATGTGTTCTTTGTATTATACGATTTCACAGAAAATTACTATGGATTCACGAGAAACGACATGCAAGCTATTTTATCAGAGAATTGCCATTAGACACAAAGAGAAATGCCAATTCCATATAAGAAACAATTTATGGTCCACCAGAACACGATTACGATGTAACAAAGTAATTCAACAAAACGACAAGAAATTTTTTTTTAATTCGATTCTCCCTTTTATGTATATTGCTTCTATGATAGGAGCATTTAATAAATATTTCCCTCTCGTTCTAGGTATTTTCGAAGATTATGCAACTACTGTCCATATTGTCCATCACTTAGTGCCTCGAGCAATATTGTGGAATCTTTTTCTACTTACGCCATTCTATTATCATGCCGTAACTATTGTGATCTTCACACTTTGACAAGAAATATCAAATTCACAAGAGACTCGTTCAATTACAGGTTTTCTAGCAAATAGTCAGACTACATGATAGATATACGTCTGGCCATCAAGAATCATCTGATTAAATACTTTATATAGACAGTTTACAGTTGGTAATTATAGAACCCCAAAAAAAAAATAAACCAGTTCTTTACCACAGCTCGTCTGAAGTATTCTGTCACCTCTTGACACTAACCATATAAATATCACAAGATCGTCTGGCTTTCGACCGTATAACCATCTCTTGTGTTTTTATTCTGCCAGTGAATGGAAACAGAAAGTTAGATCTTTCCATTAAAAGAATGGAGAAATATGAAGCTATACTTAGTTATAAATGCTAATGCTACAATTCTTAAATCCGGAGAATATTTCCAGCCAAAGCATATTTTACATGAAATGAAATAAAGTAAAGGTTTCCGGAATGCCTTTCTGCTCCAGATAATGGACAAATACTTGCAATGTGTACTGCGAGAAATATTGCCACAACGACATTAAATTGCTAAAGTTATATAAGATCAATGCTATGGTTTTACCTGATGTCCTGATTGCTACTTTACCATTTTTATCTCACCATCTTGTATTCGTAATGGAAACAAGAAAAGTTGATTTAAGGATATTTATTACCAATATTAACGCCGGATACGTGCTTAGATCTTGATTCCAATGAACTATTGCTTAGCAGTAACGTTATTGGTGCTATAGTTTTACATTCATGTAAATAATAAAAATGGTATATGATCTAAAATATTGTGTTCCATAGCATCGTCCTGTTGTCATGGAGAAAGTGTGGGTAATCATGTTCACAGTATCTATAGGATAAGCCAACACCGTTTTTTTGTTTTGTTTTATCCTCAACTGTATAAGAAGTTGCACCCAGAATTGAAGATCACACAAACAAGTAATACCATGAATAATTGATAAAAAATAAAGGAAAGCTGTTAAAAAAAATTCTGGTTAAAATCTGCAAGCTATAAAAAAAACGATCAGTCAAAAATGTTAGATAGCACTCAAATAGGCTTCAAGATGAGCAGGTTTTGTCATAGATGTCCGGAAACTACGCAATGGAGGGCATACAAATTATATTTTAAGTAAAGCAGAATATGTGAAATACCTGGTTGGTTGCATGATTTGTTGAAGATAAGTGTGGTGAACGACCAAGCATTTAACCAAAATAACGTTGCTGCCAATAAAATGCTACGAGGTTCATTAATTCCAAAGTTCGCTTTGTTGAAAAAAAGGCTTTATCGTTCATGGCATCAATCATCACTTTAAGTCTTTTACAATTTAAAACATATTATTTACCATTGACGTGTTAATGATATAATCGGCAAATAGGTTGTGTACAAAGTAAAGTAGAATTTAAGATAACCGGATCTACATTATAAAAAGTTGTTGAATTAATTTTGTTTCCAGAGTCACTTTGACATTGACATAGATCTGGTCAATGTTTAATAATACATCGAGGAATTATTGATCCGATGAAACCTGTAATTAAAATTACGCAATCTATATAAATATATATTCGACATGCAACCAGATCATTCTTGCACGAAAACCCGTCTATCAGCACAGCAGTACCCGTAGCGTTATAGACGGTTTACTTTCGAAAGCATGATCGAAATAGTCAGGGGTTCTTAGTGAAAGATCAAAGGGCGCAATATAATGAATACAATTGCAATATTGCAGATGCGTAAATGCTCAGTACATTACATTGATAATAATATTAACTCCTAATACCTAGCAAAAAAACGAAAGCTTTTAGACCTCATCCGTTTCGTGGATGATCCAACAATCTAAAATCTGTATGGTGTCGAAGAAGTCGGATGCAGTTTCACGAAACCAACCAAACGAAACCAGTCCTAAAGAAGAAAAAAAACTCTACAGAGATACATACAATGGCTGAGTTCCATCGATAGATAAAGTTCCACAAATCCCAAATTAAGCATTATTAATCAAAACCGTTAAAATATTAAGATTCGGGAGAATGATAATCAATTTGTACTCGACTTGTAGCATATTCAACCTTTGCAATTTGATAAATTGAGATTTGGTACTGTAAACATTCAAATACGTGGCTGGGAGAAACCAGACGTTGTATTGTGTACACGACAATAAACATAACTTGAAGAATCTAACCTTCTATACAAAATGTTATAAATGACTAGACTTGAATGATGAGATTGCTGAAAAAAGAAATGATTTCTCACTGAAAACAGTCGTTTGAAATCGATACATGGCCTCCTTGAGAAAAGGTATCCCCTTCCCGATTAATATTGAGTTTAATGCCCATATACCAAATCATCCATATTTTGTTTTAAAATGAAGAGTTCAATACGTTACATCTACACTTGTGGACTTTTCTAAGGAATTGTACGTGCAGTTTCCGTAGTCAGTAAGACAGTGATTATGTAACACGATAATCAAAATCAATAAAATAATCATGGTGATGAAAGACTATGCAAAATTGCAAAGGTTTAAGACTGCACAGTCAAATTACCAAAAATGTCCAAAGACAATCAAATGGTTTAGTATTGATAGTATCCTTTCCAGTGGAGCAACCTTAGACTGCTCTTCTTCAAGAAGACATTTCGTGCAGGGCAACGTAGTACTGTATAAAATATTAATGATGAAGATCAACTGAACATGAAATAAAAAGTAAGGATTGCTAACAGCGGGCTTAAAGCTATTGAAAGGAAGTTTTCAGGTTGTTTTTATGTGTATTGATACTATGTACGACTTCTTTTTACATTATTCAATTTCCCATCAAAGTCTGTGGTTTTTATACAATTATAGAGAGGCTTAACCGTATGTGACGTCACTATCACAAAAACTACTGATAGTATCTAAGGTTTGAGAACGCCAATGGAATCGCAAGACCCACAGATGTCTGAGTGAAAATTGGAATGGTGATAATTGATGCTTTCAGTATCCGTGAAACAAAGTAAGAAAACCTTTACAATCCCTTTAAGGTTTGCGGGTGTAAAAAATGACTCTTTGATCAAACTGCAGTCGCCAATCGATGAGATTACGTTACAAAAGCTTCAACATAAAGTTATTTAAAGAAAAGAAAACCAGATTGATTTCCAGAAAGATATTGATCGTTTGAACTTATAATTCTATTATCAATATTTAGTATTCTATTACGAACGTGACCCGAGTCACGGCAAATCTTTACCAAGTTTTTATCTGTCTTGTTGACACGAAAGTAATAATAATCGAGTTTCCCTCCAATGATTTCTCCTTCCAAACTCTTTAACTTTCACGCCTGGTTGGTCGATATCACTAAATGATCGACTTTGGGGTAATTTAATCTTGATCAAATGGGTTTCAGAACCAATGATGTGATATGAATGTCACTATTATAGAACTGATGTTTCACATTGTGCATCATGCTGAATTAACCAACTGCTTCTGATTGGACATGCACATATTGTGTAAAGGGTTGCATTCTAACATCATATGTACATTTTGGGCGTAAATGTTATAAAATGTCAAGACAGATCACTTTTGAGCACCGAGTGTTCCTGTTTTGGACGACAAAGCACATTTGGTAAATGTACTATTCTGCTGAAAAAAGGCTAGTTTGAGATATAACCATTGTGCTCTCAAGATAAAGTGTTTTGAAATAGCACATATTGTTTAAAAAAAAATCTCAAATTGTAAATTTGTCTTCTACGCCCTGGATATATAGTATATAGCAGTATTGAATGTTATTTTATTCATCGGATATAAAACGTTCATGTTAATCAATAACCTCTGTTTTTATGGTCAGTTCGGTTACATTATTGTTTATTGCCAATTGATTCTTTGATGAGCTTTAATATAAACCTTCAAGGTTAAAAACATGTATGATTGATCATTCCGATTACAACACTTTATCTGTCATGCTAGTCTGGGAATTGACTGAAGTTTACGTGTTTTAACAACTTGACGCCGCCGTGTGCCTTTATTTCTTCCGGAACACACGCAATTTGAAATTGTCCTTTTAAAATTTGTGTCTACCTTTTAAACACCATCATTACATAAAATTAAGTAACCCTGTGGTATTAGTATCACAACTCCAATCGATCGTCCATGGAAAAAGCGTCTAATCGTTCGGATGGGGCCAAAAACCGAAGCCCAGTGTGCTACAGGCTGTACACTTTAAAGATCCCTCGACAGATGAAAATCGAAAAAGAGTAGACTAATGTCACATGCTCGTTTTCATTTGCCCAATTAGGTGCAGAAAAATAGGACGCAAAATTAATTTCATTTTATTTCCAGTCGATCGTCTAACCATAAATTCACCAGGGTCATGTGGGCTTTTCAGACCTACATCTCTGGCTAATTAATAACATCAAGGAGACCAACGAACGATATTTCTAGATTGAAATGACAACCAATTAATATACCAATAGACCAACCTTCAATCATTAGAGCATAAGTGCCAATTACTTATATTAATAATAACCAATTCTATAGAAAATCCTTCTTATTAAAGGTTTAAGTATCGTATCTTAAATGCCAGAGATGCTACTGTTATTCATTCTATTAAGATGGCTAACGAAATCAAGTGGGGCAATTTTCAATAAGGCTTCCTAACAACATTAATCCGAGAACATCACTTGATATATCGAAAGAAAAAGGGTGTAAGAAATATCATTTCAGGTTGAAGAAAATATGCTTTTCACAAAGATTAAGATTGCCGAAAGATGGTAAAAAATACTGTGTTTAATGATTACATCAGTTCATCTGGTTGATCCTAATGAAAAAAATAGTTCTATCTAGAAACACCAGGAGGATTTGGCAGGACACACTCTGCATGTTTACATATACGAAACCCAATTCAATTACTAACAATCAGAAGCCAATCAAATTGAGAATTGGTCACCGATATGGGAGACAGAACATTTATTATGAACATGTAGAACAGTAAATTGGTAATTGTCTCCAACTCACGAAATAAATAAGCAATCTATGACTAAAGGGCATCTATAAAGCTGAACACTGATCTCTTTAGCGCCAAATGAAATAAAGTTTCTACAAAAAAAATAGCCGAATTTTCCAGGTCGGTGGGAGATAAATTGGCTTCTGGAAACTAAACAATCGTCTTTAATCGATAAACATCACGTTCTGTTTTTCAGTGGAAAACATTTTGTATTTTCTCTGTACTAACAACTGATGGTTCAGTGAATTTTCCCATCAAAATCATTTCAATGATCCCATTTTCAATACTCCGATTCCAAATAGACATGTTATTTCCTAGCAAATATATCTGGTATTTTCTTACAGACTGGATAAAAGAAAGAAAATTTATACTCTGGCTTATGGGTATATTTCCGATCAAAGTCAATGCCGAAAACGTGCTTTAACAAGACTTAATGGTACACAGCTAAACCAAAATGATTTCAATCAAGTTAATGATATTTTGGCTTTTGAATATTATTGTATTTATATCTGAAATAAAGCGTTTATTTCAGTTTGATGGTATTGATAATTGTGAAATTCCACTAGCACACTCTCTTCTTATAGTTATACAACTTGAGTGATACATAATAGATATTTCCTTGTGTTAGATCTGCCTCGGACGTGCAGTCTTTGATACTTCTTGGATGGCGGCAAAACCATTTTTATAGTGATGTCATACTTGCCCCTTGTACCTGTACGTGCCTGAGCCTCGAACATTGCATTGGCAAAGAAAATCAAAGTGATGTTAAGTGACCCTATGGTGTATCCGATACAGATTTAAATTATTTGACACCTACAATGAATCCCGTTCATGTCTTTACCACATAACATTCCTATCTGTCTACCTTTCCATAATTGCATTAAAATTGTATTCACTTACCAGTGCAGTACGCTTCATGTATATCATTGATCTAATACGGTTTAATAATAGTGCAAAATCATTATAGACCTGTAGTATAATACTATATGAATGGTAACTTACCCTAGACGAGTTATAACTCTTTAATATAGTTCCTGTCACAATTCCTGACACACAGTGATATGATCACCTGGAGGCCTAGTATTATTTCAAACATGACACATAATGTCTGAGACTGAGTTTAGCAATAACAAAGTTTGTGGAACTTTTGTTACGAAGTTAACTTGCTTTACTCATATATAGTGTGAGAGAATAGTTCTTGCTTGATTAAATTGCTATTGATCTGAAATAGAAAGACATGAGAGGCCTAAATTCCTGAAAGAACAATTCTTTAGCTGAGCTCTGCTATTCTTTCTTGCTAACGTAATGCAACCTCCTTTATGATATTTCAGTTTATTTTTTATTTTTTTAAGCATGTTTATAATTGACTTTTACAACTGTTTTTCATGTGCTGTTTCACTAGTAACCGCTAGATGGTTTATGTATTCCGTTTATCTATACTCATTACATGTATATAATGTTCTCATAATCCTTCTATATTCAAATTAGATACAAGAAAGAGAACATGGTAACATTTCAAATTGGAACGCTGCCTTATGACGAAACTACAAAAAGACCTAACGCTCAGAGTTTTCTAAAATTGAAAACTGAAATCACATTTAAACAAGTTAGTCTTAGATTGTCCAAGGTCAGAAATACTAAAAGTGTCTCCTGCAAGAAAAATCAAAGTTCACATATTGAACACCCTTGGAATTTAACAAACAAGATCCGTTGATATTTCATTGATTATTAATTCATGTTGTTCTTTAATGAACTACATTGTAATGTTTGTCATAGACTATTGCCCTTTGAGTACAGTTTTTATTATGCATTTTCTCATGGATCATCATGATGTTGATTTGGCTATCTGATCTTTTTTGACGTATACCACAATTTCTATTCTTCGTTAACCCAATTTACTATAGATAAAGCATTTTATTTTAAATTCTCACTGAATATAACATACTTCAAATATCTTTCGCTGAATCATTTAACAAATTTGCCCAAGGCCTTTTACGAGCAACATGTTTTTTCATGTTGAAAATCCTCAAAATCTATCGAGACAATTGTATTTGCCAGTTTCATTTCGAGAGCAAATACTCATCCTGGAAACTTGTCTTCAGGTTGGAATCTGAGTGAAATATGATCAATATTCCCCAATGGCCATGAACTCTTACCCATGTTTAACTTGATACCAAGTACACAAATTTATCAAAAATAGTAGAAAATAGATGAGATTATAAGTCAAAATGTTGTCAGTTGTTTCCAGTGGTGATATATTAAACGTGTCCATCGTCACCTTCCAAGACACATTTGACTCTTTACTGCTGTAAATCATATAAATATCATGTCGACTGTTTAAACACATCTCCCACCTGCATTGACTTACTCTGCTCATTGTTGATTATCTGTTTTTATAGTGAGTTTATTTTAAATGTGCAACCGCTGCGGTTGGTGCATTGGAATGTTACGAGAATGGCGAAAACAGACACAACCGCCATTATCTTTTAAAGTCTTTCTCATATCAGGGACACTGATAACACCAATTTGTACAATTCCAAGTTCCAATCAGACGTCTGTGGTTCCTGTAATTCCACTAAAACTAAGTGGCGTCAGCAATTGTGCTACAATCACATTTTACGGTATGTGGCGTCATCAAACACTTATTTTATGTGGAATTGCAGGAACCACAGGAGACTGAAAATTGGAATGGTGCAAATTGGTGCTATCAATACCGATACAAAAACCATTTTGAGTAAACCTCTTTACAATCCCTTTATGTAGCACGTCAGACTAAGCACGTGAACTATCTTGGAGTATAGGCGTACACTGCACCCTCAACGGCACCTCTCATCTCCTGGGATTTGACACTTAAGAGTACATAGAAAACCAGTTTTAACACTCTAGAATTTGAAAAGAACACATATACAATTAAGTACAACAAAGCGTTGCAAGGCCATGAGAAAATTAATTTTCACAAATAAATACTGTACGATAGATTTACTTCTGCCTTCAAGTATAATTATATCAAGTTACAATTAATAAGCTTAAACAGTTTCAAAGTCAGATTGTCGAGCTCAATATTATTAGTCTCCTTCCTGTCACTTGTTGAATGGAGCAATTACTAACCGGATTACATAATTGGTAAAGGATAACATTCCTCTGCGGGCTAATTACCAACAAAATTTTCTTCCAACGAATCTCAATGGTCAATAACCCTTACAATGATCAATCAAAATTGACTATATTATCTCTTAGATAAATGCTTGGACTGAATCGTTAACCTTGTGGTGTAAATATAATATACAAAACTTTTTCCGTCGATAAGACTACTTGCTTAGTTTAACTAGAATTGAAATGTTAGAGAGGCGTATAGTGAATTAAAGAAAACGAAGCAAGTCATTTAAATTATTAATAATAAGATATATACGATTTGCATTGATTCCAAAGCTTAGAACTAGTAGGTGATCTTTAATATAACGGTATTCGACAACAGTGATGGATTACTTTCAAATCAGAACTGACATATTTGGTAAGATTTATAAAACAATATATGCCACAGTTATTAATATATTTAAACGTTTTATATTCATTTATATAACCGACTTTTCTATCCTTCAATTTTTACAGTTATCAAAATAATTGCAGTAATTCTTAAAAGGTGCCTGAGACAAGCGTTAAGAACAGATTGCATTTCTACTTGCACAATCTGTAATAACAAGACAGATCCCACTGGCCAGCATCGACAATGGAAAATTAGATTTAAAATCCAACGGCATTATCCGATGGGATTGAACCCGAGAATACGTTTTTATTATTCGTTTGCATTTCTATTATGGTTTGGCCAATGCTCAAACTAAAAAAATGATGAAAGAATCGAATTAAGAAAACCATTAATTAAAAAGTATGTCATAAACAGAAAATTAAATCCGTCATGCGATTGAACAATTTTATTTGAAAATACCATTGTTATCGTAGTGGTATATGTGGTTACTATAGATTTCATTTTGCAAATCAAACTAAAAACATCAAAGATATCACTTGATCTGTTGTGTGGACACAATATTACGATAAGGCGATTTCTTCATGTTGAACACTATGTATCCAGATTAAGATCAATGCCAATAAGTTTGGCCATGGACCGGTTGATAAAAAAAAGAGACCCGTGAACCTATACTGTTATCCTTGTGAAATATGATTGTTTTTATTCCTTCTTTACAGAACAATTCAGACTTATTATGTTTCATTCGCTTGTGTTCATTCCTTGAAAATGAAATCTTTATGAAAGCATCATAAAAGGCTTTTAATACCACAAACGAAGAGTTTTATTTTCGAACAATATTTCTACGAAGAACAGTGCCTTCTGTTGACCCACAAGAAACTCTGAGGAGCAAGCTGACGTACAGCTATCGAAATACCAATTCATGCAGCAAATAATGTCATTCGGGTTTGGGTTTAATTTGGCTTCTTTAATGTTGTGAATCTGTTTATATCTCAACACCACATGAAATCACTTAAATTCACAGATGTAACTTAGATACCATTGATCACGAAAATGTCCCATTAAACACGTGTCATCTCGACCCCTTGCTAACTGGTTATGGTCGGCAAAGATTGAGAGGCAGCATTCCTAAAAAAATATCATACGCAATACAACAAATCTCATCAAAATGAATAACATTGGTATTGATCTTTCTGATAGAAATATAGCCACATACTGCTTATTCAGACAGATTATATCAATCTGTATTACCTAAATCTGTATTTAATCCTCCTATTCTAATGGAATTTTAAATTTCCCCTCCCGGGCCTGTCTGTTGTTGATTACATCACTTAGTTTGAACTCTTTAATTGGAGCTATGTTTTAAATGAACTGAAAACACTGGGTTGCATTATATTGTGCTCATACTTAAATGCATTAAGGCAGTTTAACCGTCGGTATTGTTCGCCAATTGTTTCGACATTCTGACCCCGTCTCTCTGTGGATTACTACCCGGACTATAACAGAATATAACGATGGTTGAAGAATCTCAAAAGTAAAAAAAATTATTCAAAAAATAAAATTCATTAGGATTAAAAGAGTGTCTTTAATATTTGAAATCTGGAATTAAGCCATTTGGAAACAAGGATTAGACCTATTATTACTCAGCAACACTTTATGTTTAAAGTAATTTTCATTTGCTTTTGAAAGTCTTAATAGCAACACCACTTCCGTAAAAGAAAACACATCAAAAAGAATCTTTGACAAAAAAGATCAAAGCACGGTGTAATGAAGATGAATACAGCGAAGCAGTAATGCAGTTTAGTTAGATTGTAGCGTGTATACATGTATTTTGTAAACTGAAGATAGATATTTCAAATCATAAACAATAGCCAGACAAATCAGGCCCTACCCATAATTGGATGGGATATCGGAACCGGGTTAATGGCCAGACATGTAACGTCTATTCGTGAAAGTCGCTCCGACCCATTTTTGAATTGCTGGTTTTTGAGAAAATTCACCAAGACAAAAGCCCAATTTGACACAACTTTTGTAACCTATACTATTGCACACTTTGCAAAGGGAACATATTACAAATATGTTTTGTACAGTAAATAACTGTTCCAAACTCTAAAATTTACCTTATACAGAAGACTAGAAAGGCAGCAGACTCTCTACTCAACGAAAAACCAACGAAGCTGTAATAAATTTTCGTATGAAGACACATGCGCAGTATCCCTAATCGCGATTTATATTGTCATTGGCCATTACTCATGGACAACAATCCAGTAATGCACCAAACAAATCTAATGATATCGTAAGTATATGAGCCTGGAGTTATAAGTATGCAATGAATGAACATATGTACAGTCAAAGAAAAACGAGCGCCAGATATCAACCAAACTATTTGCCTCTTCTGTACATAAAAGTACATCCAGAAATATGTCACAATTGTAAAGAAACCGTGAAAGAGTGGTACTCAAGCATCTATTAAAACGGTCTGCTTGCTTCCTCGTCCGCATTATTCAACAATCCAATCATTGGAATTTGGATTTATCATGTAGTCTTTTGGGAACAGTTTAAATGAGAATAAAAATCACAGACATATTTACCTAGAAATGGTCAATAGAAATAAATTACTTCAAATATCCAATTTCTCTTAGATTTATTGACAGAGACTCACGAAGGATTTGGAGTTTGACCTAATTAGAGTGAGCTCTCATCACAGGAACCAGTCGAGTTGAAATCAACCGAGACTCTGGAGGATTACATAGCTTAAAAGTTATTAAATGTTATATCCAGCTGAAGGGCACAATTGAATGGCTCGGAAGATTTGATGTATTTGTCTCATTTTCAGAATGTTTTCATTCGACACAACTAGTTCTATTTAGTTTCTAAGTGAGTGTGACAAGGTGCAAGGTTATAAAATTGTATTGAGACCAATAAGTCACCACAACGAGGAGATATGCATTACTGCGCATCAGGGGTGTATGTCTTGAGCCCTGAGCATTTAGAGGGCTTAATTTTCACTTCAAAATAAGACTCCACACGGACAGGCTATGGTTCCCCCCCCCCCCTAAATACGTTACTGCTCGAAGTGTTATGAACATTGATTGGTATACCATTAATTCTTTTTCTCTTGAACCTTTGGTAATTGACACAAAAAGTATCATTACGCTTTGATCCTGTTAATAATGTGCTCGAATGTTGTTGAGGTTACTTATGTGGTTGATACGTTGTACCCTAATAGTCAAAATACATTTGGATGATGATATACAAATCATCTGGAAACTTCAGGCATCTTAAGTAAGTATTACTCCTACCACAAGAAAATTCAATATCAGCTTAAAGAATTCTTTACCATAATCTCAGTGACACTGTTTAGTGTGTTAAAGAGTGTTCAATGTATCTATCAATTTATCTCCATCAAACAGTGCTTGCCTCCCTTTCAATTAGACCATCTAATCAGTACAGAGTTTCGTGACGTTACTCGATCTGGAAGTGTGGTGAAAAACTTAAATCGTTCATCTTTGGTTAATTGACGGTCCATTGATCTTACTTGTTATTACTATTGGTACCTTGAAACACAATAATTAATTATCTATCAACTATGATGGAAACCAAGTCTCGTTGGAAAGCTTTTATTTTCTCTGATAAACGTTAGTCTGTCTAAGGTGTCACGAGAAGAAAGAATTACTTAATCAATTTTCCTAAAACAAATGGTTTCGTTTAGACTCGCAATTGGCATGTTATTTAATGGGGTAAATACTGACTACGTGATCAGCAATAATAAAGTGCCCATTCGTTTTAATTTAGTTTAGAAGAAAATGTAAATTGATTCAGACTGAAGTAAGCCAATGATGATTATTTTAAACTCTAACCAGGGTGACAGGACGAAGGGCAAGAGCGCCCTGGAAAACTTAACTTCGGTTTGTTAAAATTTTGATGTGGATCGTCTGCCTGTTCTTAATTCTATGCATGTGTATAGCATGCCCACCGATGGTACCACATGCCCTGACCCCCGAACACGTTCAATGATTTCTTAATTGTGTAATTTTAATTTGGACTCCTTGACCTTTTCTCTGTGTATTGCGAAGAATACATATCAATATTACAATGCATCCCTATTTTAGTTCATGGAAAACGATTTCTAATTGTAAATCAATCATCATAAATCTCACATATGCCTTCGTTTTTTGATGCATGGTCAAGTCAAGTCGGTGAAAACTTTCTATTTACGGTTAAACACTATTAAACAGTTTAGTCTTCATTGTATTAATCAAACTGCAAAGAACTTGCATAATTATGAGTGCCTGCCAACTACAATATAAAGTATCGAAACTGTTAAATGCATTCAAACACTGTCCCTCATTAAGAGCAATCGGTCTCTTGGAGAACAGGGAATTCCAGTTACAGGAAATGCTGCTTACGAGTGCTGCAAAAATTTCAGATAAATAATTATTTAATAGGGTTATCACAGTTGAATGTAATCAATAAAAATGGGATATTCCCTTAACGTAACACTGGATATGAGCTAATGATATCCATCGAATAAGTCTAACATAATAGAAGCAATAATCCAAATGAAAATATTTTAAGGAACCCGAGATTGTAGAACTTGAAACACAAATATCACTCCAGGCTTCTTGTCCAAATATGACTCAACACGAGTTCGTGAAACTCTTTCTATGATCCCTTGACCGATGTATTTTTCCATGAGAGGTTCCAATCGTCCTTTATATTCTTCAACCAATGTAAAGATATATTCAGGTGCACTAATTACTATGAAACCACCTAAAACAAGAAAAAATATTTAGATTCACCAACATATTATCTAGCAGTTGCATGCGCGTTTCCATCGTGTCCAAACCACACCATTCGTCCTATTTCCTCGAGTTGATAAGTATAACAAAATCTGTGATACGATGGGGCTTTTCCAACCTATTGCTTGTCGAAAATGTTTTACCACATTCGCAATCTTGGAGTTTCCACTCCATCGTATGTAAGTGATGCCATTAAACCAATATTCTACTAAACATCGCCTATTTGATCATTAGTGTGTTAACTATTATTTTAATTTAATCTTTAAGTTTACCTGGTTTGACAACTCGAATAAACTCTTGTAAAGCTGCACATGGCATCAATCCAGGAGCAAAGCCACCAGAGCTTACTGCACAGTCATATTCATCTGAAAAAGAGAACATACGTAATGATGCGCGACCAATTCACGATGCATTGACCATTGGCGGATCAATGTCAGCCAAAACTCAAAAAGGACGCATATACACTTACCTGTCCTAATCTTTAGAGGTCTTTCATCTACAAACTCCACAATGTATCTCCCGTATAGATTTTTCTCCATAGCTGTTTTTTCTGATGCTATACTGGGATCTACTCCATCTATTTGTATGAAACCATACTTTCGTAACTACAATTTATAAAACTAATTACTGGGGTACATAACTCATGGGATCTCTCATAGCACATGTCTAACTGTTAGGTTAGGCTGTTGCTTGATAAGCTTACAAATCTGCAAAATAATGAACCTTGAAATCTGAAATTCTCACTACCAGAGCGTTTAGATTAATACGCTGTATTCAAGAATCAAACTGGCTTTTGAACATTATATAAATTAGAGTACTGGACAATTATGTGACTTACTTCAACTGATAGTAATCCAGTTCCAGCAGCCATATCAACCATTCTTATATTCTCCCTATTCTTTTGGAACAGTTCGGCAACAACTTTGGCAGTCATCTGAGGTCCCTGATAGTTCAAGGCATTGACATCCTAAATGGGACAAATATTAACTCATTAGCATCTTCTGGAAACAAAAGTTCTTACGTCAGTTCAAGTATAGGTTCGAACCATTGTTAATGTATTGCATAGTAGAGCAAGGTCTCTCCGAACCTTCATTAAACAAGACCATAAGGAAATTTTCGAACTAAGCAAAACATCTGATGAACGATGAATGGGCTAACAGACAATTCTCTCCTTCTGTATATCGATATGAAATCCGGCACTCGTGCTTCTAGCTTGAGGAAAACCCGGCAGCCTCTATCCGACTATCCCGTTGTCAGATTTGATTGTTTTGTTTTTTCTTTGTTTTTTTGTAACAGAGCCAGTTGAAAACTTTCAAAAAGGCCCCGTGAATCCACTTCAGATACTAAGAATGCAACCACTTTCAAATACTCACTTCTATATAGGTCCCCTTTTCAACCCATTTATCAAAAGTACCAGCAACCTCCTCTCTTGACATCCCTTCCCTTTGTTTTATAGAATTCATATAATGTAAAGAGCCATCTTCTTCCTGGTAGAATTTCTTGAAGGCTGCTGTTTTGGTAGCATCTGTTGCCATGATGGACTACGGCTATTTGGCAAGAACTTCAATTATTATAGTCTAATCAAAAGAAAATATGTCATTACCCATGCGCCCACGAACAGCGATAACAAAACGAACCATTCAATGCAACAGGCTATTTTGAAAGATGAACGTCAAAATATGAGATTCTGGGCCAAATTGAATGACACCTATATAAGAATCATTTAGGCATTTAGTAATTTCGTTTAGTGACACGAACAAACCGTAGGCGTAGGTAGTGTAATACAGTACAAAGGCAATTAACTCAAAGGTTCACACATATTGAGTATATCTTATTACAACTATGAGGTCACTGTCCGCTTTACAGAGTGTTGACATACTGTATATATATGCAAATTTTCACACTGTTGATTTGCAACAAATTATTAATGTATAGCCATCACTATGGTACATACCTTATGTTGGAGTGAAGTTCGTGTCAGTAAATGAGCATAGTGTAGATTTCAAGTGGGTTTTAATAAATATCACTAGTCAAACCACAGCTGATCACCATGACCTGGTAAATTTGCATAAAGATAAACCACACACTCTATATATGTACTGTATATGTATGGAAAATTACAGAATGTGCCACACCATGAACGTCGAATATTAAATTACCGATAGAGTAGAGAAGTTCACTGGAGATAAAGTAGAATCCGCCGGCTCTTTTTATTGCGGTGTGCAATGTGATTATGTTTCCGGGATTGGTTTTTCATATGGCACAGAGTTTTAAAAGGCAATTCTCTCCTTCTGTATATCGATATGAAATCCGGCACTCGGGCTTCTAGCTTGAGGAAAACACGGGAGCAATTCCCTGGCGGCCTCTATCCGACTATCCCTCGGTCACTAAGCTAGGCAGGCCCGTTGTCAGATTTGATTGTTATGTTTTTTATGGGGGGGGGGGGGGATCGGTGGGGAGAGTACGGTAATGAAATTAGTTGCCCCCTCTCCCCTAATATTCTGAATGAATATCCGTATCATATATTGTGGTAATCAGTCCATTCCCGTTTATCTCAGATGTCGTGCCTCTTAGCATTTGGGTAAATTTATATATCATGTGGATATGTCTTGACAATTAACTACACGTATTAGTTAGTAGTCTACACTGATTTAATCTGGAAATAAACAAATTACCAAGACTCACAGCTTGGTCTGTCTATAAAAGTTGACCTACAAGATCAACCTAAAAGAGTTACGTATCCCGAATGATACGTTTAGGCCCCTGATTGTTTGAAATCGTAAAGAGTAGTCCAATAACGCAATCTATTATTATGCAGATTTAAAAGTTTGTTTTAGTATTTGTTTTACTGGTGACTTCACTATTTATATTTATGGCTTGCCACTGTCCTCGCACTATTTCTCTCAATCATATAACTTACTATGACCAAAAATAAGGCGCACAACTCCCTGTCCAAGCATAGTCGGGCATAGTGTAAAACAGATTCCATTTGTAAAGCATAGACCATTTTCAAGACAAGTGAGTACAAAGTTAATAATGGATGGTAAAACAAGGGAGATAACTACAATGGAAAGTGATCAAATGAATTGTGAGGTTTTATAAGATAAGTTGTCAGAAACTGTGATGTTTTTAATTATGTTATCAATAATAACTTTAATGAACCCTTTGTTCCTTTTGTAGATAAGGTATCTTTAATCCATAATATGACAATCATTCGTGTAATATGTTATCGATGACCGATAAATATGAATGAAATATCTCTCTTTTATCATTTGGTAGAAACCAAACGGTTTCGATTTTGAAACTGAAAGTAGAATAATAAATTTATGGCCCGAGGAAAAGAGGGGGGTGGGGGGGGGGGGGCACTGGCCCAAAGATTACCGCCATAATTAGCCACTTGATATTAGTGGACCTTTCAACCGGAAAACGGTCAGTTCCAAAATATCAGTCTGTTATTATCTCAGAGATAAGACAACTGATAAGAGATTATTCTACCTATTATAACGTTTAAGGTGCTATGTGATCTACTTCTTTCACAACCGTTTAAAAATCAAAATGATGAGGTTAATTGTGTTGCTTTCAATAGCTCTTGCACAATGTAAGTTTTCTCAGTTTATATTCAATAGACGGGCTTGACTGCTCTCCAAAGTAAACAAATGGTTGTTCCAAAAAAAAAAAATGGAAGTAACGTTCAAATGGGTTGGATGACTGTATAAATATTAATACTAGACTTGATCATTCAATACTTTCCGAAAAACATGCTTTTATTCAAGGTAATTTTCATATGAAGCCACTGATGCTATATTATATTTTTTGTAGATGCATATGGTTGTCCTAATGGTTACCATTCACACAACGGATCTTGTTACGCCGCAGTTGGAGTCCGATCTACTTGGCCCAATGCTTATGTAGGTTAATTTGAAATGGTCTATCCTATTGTCATATTTTGTCGATATCATGAAACTTATAAAAGATACCCAGCTGGACAAATACATGCTGATGTTTGCATATGCGTGAATTGTATAAAATTTTTCATTTTAGGATTATCATTAAGTATATAATTTGGATGTCTATCGAAGATCTGTATTGTATATGTAGTAAGTCTTGTTTGTATTTCAGTCATTTTGTAAATCATTGAATGGTAGCTTGGCTATTGTTGATACAGAATCTGAAAGGGACTACCTTCACCAATTTCTCAATAATAGATTTGGTAGGTAAAATTTACTATGTTTACTATCAACCATTAAAGTTCTTCATTAAAAACAGATTAACCATAGAAATTATAGCTGCAATTCCACTGCAACCTACCATGAAGACAGATTGTATTTTCAAAAGCATGTGTAAATGACAAAATGACAAATCTGTGGTGTAACATTTTCAGTGATTAAGATTTTCTAATACTCTTTATTTTTTTTTTTTTTTATAAAAAATTAGGTTCTAAATTTGTGTATTATTGGGTTGGTGCCACTAACCTTGCCGATGGATCATGGATGTGGGCTGAATCTACTCGACCAGTAGACAATCTACATTGGAGTTCTGGTTACCCAACCGATGGTTCCAATTCTCAGCATTGTTTACAGATGGTTGTAGCTCACCATTATTATTTCGGTGATAATAACTGTGAAGCTAAAAACGCATTCGTTTGTGAAACTCAGTAAGTGTTATCTAATTTAGCAGTTCCTTATCTTGACATCATAAAGTTCGTAATGCATTGTTCATATAAGACTTGTTGTTTGCAAGTATTGTATTGTTCGTACTGACAAATCAGAAGTCATATACTTACAACATGCTTTTGAATCATTTATGATTACCTTCTCCGGAATTAACCTTACTTACACAAATTCCATGCCTTTATAGAAGCGGATTTCAATCCACTATATTTAAGCTGTGATCACATTTTTCAGCAACTGGCTGATAGCATGTTATTTTAGCAAATTGATGATCTGTTAGTTTGTTATCTTTTATATCTATGAGACCTTGTAATTGTCTACCACTAATTTTTGCCGTTTTCTTTCTTTCAGAGATGCATAATAATAAACAAATTAATTGTGGTTCATATTGTTTTATTACTTGTAAAAAATCCTACTGTTAACCAGTTTGTGAATAGATAAATCCCCATTATCCATAAAAGAGCCATTTATCATTTCCTTCTTTTTACGATATCATCAACACTAAAAGATGATTCATCACCTCTTTAAATCAGTCTCTTGAAGAGATGGATCATACCATTATTCCATAAGTATAATACAAACCCATTTGAATACGTCCCCAGAATAGATGGATAAAACGACCAACGATTTAATAGGGGAGGAATCTATCCTCTTAACACCAGTCTCTAGAATAGATGGATGATAAAATTATCCACAAAGGAATAATACATACTCCCTCTACATCAGTCTCTAGAATATAGGGATGATATCATCACACACAAAAGAATAAGCCATCCCCTCTGAATCTGCTTCCAGAACAGATGGATAAAACGATCATTTAAAAAAGGAGTAATGCATCCGCCTCTAGAGCATAATAGAATAGAATCATCCAAAAAGGAAAACAGTCTCTAGAATAGATGATTGCTACCATCACCCACAAAAATATAATATATCCCCTTTGAGTTTGATAAAACGATCGAAAAAGGAGTAATAGAATAGACGGATGAGACCACCATCCATAAAATAGTAATTCACCAACCCTTCACTTCAGTCCCTATAAATCAGAAGTATGACACCTTCACCCATACAAGTATAATACATCAGCCCTCAGGAATAGATGAAAACTAATGACCATTAATACACCTATACACGCTACAATAGAATTTTAATTTCCACGAATCAAATGTTAATGAAATCTTTCGGAGTCTTGTAGATACCTGGCACGGTTGTGAAAGATCATGGAACGCCTGTAAATTTCAAAGATGAAATATATGAAACGTTCAGTTGTTCACGGTTGATGATTTCTATATTTAATATACAATCATTCAGAGATTCAGTACACCTAACTGTATTCTGCAATATAGCAAGAGTAATAACGACCAGTTTGTAACCAAAAAAATTAAGTATAAGGTCAACAAGCAGTTGCAATAGATCTGGTATGAATCAATGATTGCTTTCGTAAACTATTTTATGGTTTCATAAATTATTTCTGAGACACATATTAGAAAAACACAGTTACTCCCCTTTACCTGGAATATTAATACAAATACCTGATGCTATTCAATATAGAATTTGGTTACTTGTGCGTATAAATAGGGGCTCTTAGGTAATACGTACTATTTTTGTCGGATTGTTTCGCATGACTTTGTAGATTAATGGAATCTTACGTTTCTTTTAATGTCTTTTCTTTTAAGTTTGATGAGTGCAAAAATTAAACGTGAGCTGAGTTCAATGGTGAGTTGGCATTTTTAATTGTCTTATCATTGGAGAGGTCATAGAGGTTATCTAGATCAAATTTACGATAAGAAGTTTATTATGAAGTATGCCAATATGACATCTTTGAAGTTTGTTGTGGTCTTTCTTGTTTTGCAAGGTAACTTTAATAATTTTTTAAATAGAATTTAGGCATGTAAATGAAAGTTTTATTGTCATCTAGTTTATAACTCAGATGCATTATTAGGCTAGCTCGATACGACACAGATACAATTTTTTTTGTGGTAGCATACTTTAAAATCAGTAAAAAATTTACTCTTCAGTTGTATACTCCTGTCCAAATGGTTATCATCAACATGATGGGTCATGTTATGCTGTGGTACCTATTGCAACAACATGGCCGAATGCTGTGGTATGTTCAATTTGTCAATATAGACATATTGTTAAGATATATAAGAAGATATAAGATAAGAAGGCTTCATATGATAATTTTAGACAGATTTCATAGCCATGCTGTATTAATTTCAGACATGTTGTAAATCTCTGTTTTAATATTTCAGACATTGTTATATTTTCAGACATATTGTAAAGCTATTGGAGGATATTTATCAGTAGTCGATGGGGCTGTTGAAAGAAATTATTTAAAACAATATATCAACAATAAATACGGTAAGAAATTAAAGTCTTATATCTTCATTTCATAACCCCTGAAACCACAGAGCCCAACAATTTTTGTATTACAGAAACATCATTTTGACATTTAATTTGCAATATTGTTTGTAGGTTCACAATTTAAATATTACTGGATTGGTGGCTTGAACTATGTGGATGGTTCCTGGGTTTGGGCAGGCTCAGTAAGAACCATTGATCCTTTGATGTGGTACCCAGGGGAACCCTCTGGTAGACCTGGTGAAAGATGTCTAATGATGGTGCAGAAAGATAATTATCTCTTCGGAGATTTGGAATGCGATGCTAAGTACCCTTTTGTGTGTGAAGTAAGGTAATGTAATATGAATAATCTTTTTCTTTCACAATCTTCAAAAACTATGTCGGGATTCCGAGCATAACCGCCATAAGTCGACATAGTCCACAAGTCATATTGTAAAAGCCAACAAAATTGATACAATGGACAATGAAACGAATAAGTAGTTTAAGTGTTCGCTGAAACATTCGACGCCTTCTGTCAGTACACAACATAGACCAAGATAGTATCTCTGTTCTCTTATTAAAGGAACCTGAATGCATGAACCCCTATAAGTATTTTTTTTAACAACCAGTCCTTCGGTTACGAAGAATTCCAGTTCAACAATTTATTCACATTATTACACCTTTTAACAATGTTTTTCAGACCTTGAACAGAACGAAAATGTTTTCTTCATATAATAAACTATATAGCTTACCCGAATATGCATATTATGTGCCGAAATAAAATATCAAATATCAAAGTGTTTTTAATCATTTTATTCATCATTGAATTCCATTCAATAAACATGCTGGGTTACCGCCTTCACATACACTATTATTCACTGATTGGAGTATTAGAGGGGTAACAAGGGATTTTTTTAAACTTACTTGTGTATCTGGTACACTAAAGAGAGAATTGCATCATTGCAATTTACAGTCAGATTTCTGTGGGTCTTGACCTTCCCCGACATAGGCCCCTTAAATACCAATAGCAGTTATAACGATAGTGGCGTCATATGCATTCTATAATAACAGAAACCACAGATATCATTACATGGTCCAAAGCACATAAAACATAGAAACCCTTTATATATAAACACAAGAGGAATACCAACCACAACGACAAATGTTTTAAATGTAAAAAATGATCGAAGTTCATTAAAATCTTGTCCTATAACTCCTTTAATGTGATTTCGTAACTTCGTCATATGTGGGCTACACGGTTACAATCTCTACACTCTTTGTCTGAAACTTGTGAAAATGTTGAAATGCAATCAAACCAACCGATGATATTCAATTATACCTGATAAATTTATCTGTTATTAACCTTCAGTGCAGTTTTTTCGAAGAAGTCGTCGCCGAGTTTCTTATGTCAGAAAAATGTTGGTCGTCCATTCTTATTTAAGGGACTAAATGCAAAACATCATGAAGGTTTGGTAAGGGAGCCATATATTTATGACAAACGTAGTGTCTTTCAAGCTATGAGGTGAACTAAATACGAACCCACTTTCGTAGACTTCGTTTATTAAAATTGGTTCATAAAATTGAATTTCGGTTGGCTTTCCTTGAATATTCTGTACCTTTCATTGCGTAAAAGAAAGACAAAGAAATACAAGAGGGTCAAAATGGCAAAACTTAAGTCACGCAAATCCAAGAAGCTGAAAAAAAACCTGAAAACAAATCCCGCATACTTTTTTACGCGTGAATAAAAGGATTTATTGTAAAGTGTACTCTCTGACCTTTCGAGCTATAAGTTGGTCATAACCAATAACCTATTTCGAGATTCTTATCACTTCAAAGAGGTCAGAGGCTAAACCAGATTGAAAGAGAGCTCCCGTCAGAAATGACGTCCTTGTTCTTATTGGTGGTGTTTCTTGTTCTGCAAGGTGCGTAAAAAATGTTTTAATTAAAATCAAATTAAACAAAACAAGCAAAATATATCAAATAGGTGATAGCAATCAAACACAAATTTAAAAAATTGGTTTCCGATTTCCCTTCCAATTATAACTGTCATTATTTTATGTACCGATTCAATTAAATGATCAAATTGTGTTTCAGTTGTATATTCCTGTCCAAATGGTTATCATCAACATAATGGATCTTGTTATGCCGTAGTTCCAATTAGAACAACATGGCCGAACGCTGTGGTATGTTGAGTTTGACTTTATATTGTACATCTAAAATTTCATGGTTTGTGACAACCGTAATGTGTATTTTCAGACATTATTTTTATTATTCACCAGAACATGGATTACAGGGTTTTGTGCTGTGTTTTTTTTCTGGTTTTGCACCGGGAAATAAGTATGAAATTTTGGGATTTATTTTACCAAGACAGTGGCATTATCTTCTCCCATCTTTGAAGGGTTATCAACAGCCTGTAAGAAAATCAGGCCCCGGTTTATTGCCTCATACGAACGATCAGATGTATTTTATATGTCCTGTAACATACCTATTGTTATGTGCTTTTATTTCAGACATATTTTAGAACTAGTGATAATGTAAGTTATGTTGTAATTCTATGTGTTCTACATTTTCAGACATATTATAATGCTGTATCGTTATAATTGTAGACGTTAAGTTGTGCTATATTTCCTGTAATACATTAAAGCTATATGTTATATTTTCAGACGTATTGTAAGGCCATAGGGGGATATTTATCAGTTGTGGATGGAGCTGTCGAAAGAAACTATTTGAAACAATATATCAACAGTAAATATGGTAAGATGTATTTATTTGTTCTGTATAAATTTTATGACATTTGACTGTCCACTGTTCGGATGTTGCCTTCATTTTCCGTCCATTTCTTAAATCATAGAGTTAGTCAAATGATGTAGTCATTTTCTGATTTACTTAGTCTTTGGTTTAGATAACAGATTGCATTGACAATGTTTCTACCCTCACAACGACGATATGTCAATCAAATAGTTTTAAGCGAGATATCGATACCTGTTTATATAATTTTATTACAGGTTCCCAGTTTAACTATTATTGGATTGGAGGGTTGAACTATGTAGACGGTTCCTGGGTATGGTCAGGATCAGTGAGGACCATAGATCATCTCATGTGGAATCCGGGTGACCCATCTGGTAGACCTGGCGAAAAGTGTTTAATGATGGTACAGAAATCTGACTACCTTTTCTCAGATTTTGAATGTGATGCCAAAAACGCATTTGTTTGCGAGGTGAGTACACATTAATCATAAAAAAATGCGATGTTTGCAATGCTACTACCTGTTTTAAACTTGATTCAATAAAAAAATACATTTATCAGTGGACAAACGTGTTGTCCGTAAATCCGATAATTCCACTACGTAGAAAGAAGATAGTAGCCCTTAGAGATATAAAGACTTCAATGTATCTTTAATAAACGCCATTTAATGAGAGTCCATCAATTTCGGTTGATCTACACATAATGATATTTATATGATATATTTTTTTCAGACTCAAGACAAAAGAGCTCAGTAGATTCAACAGTTGATTATATTTTCATCTAGATACTGATATAAATTATACACATGTATTTATCTTTATGCTTTTTTCATCTAGGGGTAGCCCAGAAATATATAAAAGCTTGTTCAAAGATATGATTTCCAAATACAAGATATAAGAGCACTTTTTGTGCATTTTTTGCATACTTAAAATGATAGAGGCGATGGTGTCTGATTTAGCTAAAAAGAATTTTTTAAAAAAGCTTCAGCTTGGTCTCAAAACCGGGACCTCAAAGTTGCCAGGCGAGTGCGCAAACCACCAGGCCACCGAGACCTGGGGTTAGCGAGGATTAACCTTAGGGTTAAGCTGGGGTTAATCCTAGGGTTAAGCTGGGGTTAACCCTTGGGTTAAGCTGGGGTTAACCCTAGTTTTGAAAAAACAATTAGGGTTAGCTCAGGAAAGGCTTAAAGCTTGTTCCAAGATATGGTTTCCGCATATGAAATGTGGGCGATTTGGTTCGGCCCAGGGTTAGGCCATTCTAGATGTCAGGGATCCCTTTTGTATACTTAAAAGGATAGAGGAGACGGTATCTGACTTAGCAAAAAAAGAATTTTTAAAAAAGCTTCAACTGGGACTCGAACCCGGGACCTCAAAGTTGCCAGGCGAGTGCGCAAACCACCAGGCCACCGAGACCTGGGGTTAGCGAGGGTTAACCCTAGGGTTAAGCTGGGGTTAACCCTAGGGTTAAGCTGGGGTTAACCCTAGTTTTGAAAAAACAATTAGGGTTAGCTCAGGAAAGGCTTAAAGCTTGTTCCAAGATATGGTTTCCGCATATGAAATGAAAGAGCACTTCGTTGCGCATCCTCTCAACACAAAATGGTCTAGAAAAAAGAATAACACAGGGGTTTAAATGGGCCCGAAACAATTGTTACCCCAGTGGCGCCAAAGGGGTTAATGTGGGCGATTTGGTTCGGCCTAGGGTTAGGCCATTCTAGATGTCAGGGATCCCTTTTGTATACTTAAAAGGATAGAGGAGACGGTATCTGACTTAGCAAAAAAAGAATTTTTAAAAAAGCTTCAACTGGGACTCGAACCCGGGACCTCAAAGTTGCCATGCGAGAGCGCAAACCACCAGGCCACCGAGACCTGGGGTTAGCGAGGGTTAACCCTAGGGTTAAGCTGGGGTTAACCCTAGGGTTAAGCTGGGGTTAACCCTAGTTTTGAGAAAACAATTAGGGTTAGCTCAGGAAAGGCTTAAAGCTTGTTCCAAGATATGGTTTCCGCATATGAAATGAAAGAGCACTTCGTTGCGCATCCTCTCAACACAAAATGGTCCGGAAAAAAGAATAACACAGGGGTTTAAATGGGCCCGAAACAATTGTTACCCCAGTGGCGCCAAAGGGGTTAATGTGGGCGATTTGGTTCGGCCTAGGGTTAGGCCATTCTAGATGTCAGGGATCCCTTTTGTATACTTAAAAGGATAGAGGAGACGGTATCTGACTTAGCAAAAAAAGAATTTTTAAAAAAGCTTCAACTGGGACTCGAACCCGGGACCTCAAATGCTAGGCGAGAGCGCAAACCACCAGGCCACCGAGACCTGGGGTTAGCGAGGGTTAACCCTAGGGTTAAGCTGGGGTTAACCCTAGTTTTGAGAAAACAATTAGGGTTAGCTCAGGAAAGGCTTAAAGCTTGTTCCAAGATATGGTTTCCGCATATGAAATGAAAGAGCACTTCGTTGCGCATCCTCTCAACACAAAATGGTCCGGAAAAAAGAATAACACAGGGGTTTAAATGGGCCCGAAACAATTGTTACCCCAGTGGCGCCAAAGGGGTTAATGTGGGCGATTTGGTTCGGCCTAGGGTTAGGCCATTCTAGATGTCAGGGATCCCTTTTGTATACTTAAAAGGATAGAGGAGACGGTATCTGACTTAGCAAAAAAAGAATTTTTAAAAAAGCTTCAACTGGGACTCGAACCCGGGACCTCAAAGTTGCCAGGCGAGAGCGCAAACCACCAGGCCACCGAGACCTGGGGTTAGCGAGGGTTAACCCTAGGGTTAAGCTGGGGTTAACCCTAGGGTTAAGCTGGGGTTAACCCTAGTTTTGAGAAAACAATTAGGGTTAGCTCAGGAAAGGCTTAAAGCTTGTTCCAAGATATGGTTTCCGCATATGAAATGAAAGAGCACTTCGTTGCGCATCCTCTCAACACAAAATGGTCCGGAAAAAAGAATGACACAGGGGTTTAAATGGGCCCGAAACAATTGTTACCCCAGTGGCGCCAAAGGGGTTAATGTGGGCGATTTGGTTCGGCCTAGGGTTAGGCCATTCTAGATGTCAGGGATCCCTTTTGTATACTTAAAAGGATAGAGGAGACGGTATCTGACTTAGCAAAAAAAGAATTTTTAAAAAAGCTTCAACTGGGACTCGAACCCGGGACCTCAAAGTTGCCAGGCGAGAGCGCAAACCACCAGGCCACCGAGACCTGGGGTTAGCGAGGGTTAACCCTAGGGTTAAGCTGGGGTTAACCCTAGTTTTGAGAAAACAATTAGGGTTAGCTCAGGAAAGGCTTAAAGCTTGTTCCAAGATATGGTTTCCGCATATGAAATGAAAGAGCACTTCGTTGCGCATCCTCTCAACACAAAATGGTCCGGAAAAAAGA
>NW_008708691.1:7051-8367 GCF_000327385.1 Lottia gigantea | reverse complement strand
TCTTGCAGCTTCTATTATTTTGAAGCTATCAAAAAAAGAGCTACTTTACAAGATTTGAAATCAACCAAACAAGCTGAAAAATTATTATCCTAAGCAAACCAATAACCCCCCTCCCCCTCCAGTCAAGGACCATTTATAGGTAAGATATACCAAAAGTTTCATTTATTATCAAACATTGAGTACATACCATCATATAAGACTACAGCATTAGAGCCTTTATCTAATATATCTAACACGCGACACTTTGAAGTTAAGGTAGCTGATGGTTGGAATGGTTGATACACCTCACAATACTGTTCACCATGTAATACCTGTAAATAAACAATGGACTCTTCATAGTTATTATGGTATAATGGGAAATGGGTAGTTAAAAGGATTGTTAAGAAGACTTTAGTCAAATTTTTGACAAACGTACATAGGTTGAATTGGACACATTTTTACCATGTCGAGGGTGATTACTCTGATGTTTACCATGCTTGATCAAGAGTAGGTTTCAGGAATTAGAACAGTAGAAAAGCAAACATAAGTCTATCTCTTTTGACTAGAGAGTCAATCAGGGTAAGCAACAGTGTTGGATTGTCTCACAATTGTTTTATACAAGCTATAAGGATGATAATAACTAACACTTACATTAACTAAAGGAGCATCAACACCAGGCACTCCTGCTACTAGACTTTCAGTTAAACAGGCATTTGTTGGAATGACTATATAGGATGGTAGAACACTAAAATCATCAGCACCTTCATATAGAAACTTTAGATAGTCCTCTTCTTTAGTCGACATACCAACTATAAATAGAGAAATGAAGAGCTCTGTTTAGTTCCGCGATATCAGTTAGCTGGAGGCAGTCGTACCGGTAAACTTGCCATCTAGGCCTACCAACCAACCAACAAGATCTTTTAATAAATTCATATAAAATCTACCCTTATATTGTTAAAATCTTTAGGGGAGAAGTGGACCATGTGATATTTACTCTACACTTTATTCAATGGTCCAGTTTATTCAATGACAGTGAATCAGATTGCTGGGTGAACCTTGCAATTTCATAGCGATGGGGCATTCATTTTTTCATGAAATTAATATAGTAGTACAAAGTCCATAGAAATTGCAATAACATACCTCCTAGGGCATAAAGAATAGCATCTTTAGGTGTATAGGTGAACTCTGCTGGTTTAGCTGTATGTGATTTAGCTAGCTGTGCATTCATACCACCAGAGTAAGATGCTACACTAGATCCTGAGGAACTCTCTTGTGAACCAGCTTCTATCTGGTCTATTATATTCAGAGAAAACGAGGTCGAATCTGAAAATACACAT
>NW_008708691.1:0-3685 GCF_000327385.1 Lottia gigantea | reverse complement strand
CAAAGTTCTGTAAACAATACTGTATTGTACTCTACAACAAGCTGGGTTAGGATCTACCAGACACCTTTACTGTACTGTCTATAAAGAAAACCTGCTTTGGGGACTTTCTTTAAACTTTCTGGATATATTCACTCCATTCACTGATTTATTCTAATAGTTATAAATAGACAATAGATAATGTATTGTGAAACATAAGGAAATTTTCTAGCTGGCTTACTGTCAAAGCTGTCAATGATAGAATCAAAAATGTACTTATACTGATAACCATTGCAGAAGTTTGTCAGGGAATGTAAAATAGAAATATAATTAAACTAACCAATACGACCATAATTATCAAGAGCTGTTTGTACTACCTTTTCACCATCCTCTACAGAATCTGAAGAAAGAATAATTTCATGTTTATTCAATCAAATTGTGGCTTGACTCTAGGTAATCTGTCCAAAAATTCTTCCATTGGAGGGATATTCAATAAGTTAAAATCTATCATGAACTGCACAAAACAATCATTTTCCTTTTATTTACAGTTATATTGGAAGTCAAAACACCAGAAATATACTTCAATCATGACATTAAAAGGCAGAAAGGGGTTCTATTGCATATTCATACAGTTAGCTTGTAAACCTTGTCATTCATTTGACAAATTAAAATTCCCTTTGTCCACATCCCAGTTAAAAATTACTTCTAAGCCATAGTCCAAGATATCATTTTACAAGTCTTTTTTACCACCCTTTAATATTTGTGGAATTCAAACCTACCATAATTAGCAACTGCCTTTCCTCCTCGACTTTTGATTTCATTTACAACTAAATCTGCTGCTCTTGAACCTTTTCCCTCTCCGGCCATACTACCTCCCAAATCATTAACTAAAATATATCAATGTTTTGATCAATTGAGAAAAAAGGCTTCTACTTCTGCTGACATTTATCTGCAAAAGTAACAAGAAAAAGCTGGATAGAAAGCATCAGCCTTAACTATCTAAAACAAATCTAAAGGATAAATTCTAAAGAAGGAATTTAACTGTTAAATAAATGATACCTACCCACCACGGAGGCTCCTCTATCTGCAAACGCCAAGGCATATTCTTTACCAAGACCTGCAAAATTCACAGTTTGTTTCATTAAAAGATAATACCTCAGTATTTTGGAGAATTTGTTGTATGTTACAACAATATAGTGATATGTCGTAAAAATCTGAAGATGTTTTTAAAACTTTGAAAAATATACAACCCTATGTATTGTATGTGTTGGATATGGAGTTTTAAATCCTATTTTTCAGCTCCTAATTGGGCTAGAGAAGATAAAAATCCTACTTGATGCATAATTAAAGATCTCTTTCCCTCTTCCCCTTAACATTTCATTATGTTCATGGTATCTCTCTATCAATATCCATTAAACTCTTTTGTAATCAGAGAAACTTAGTAAAATATCAAGTACTGTCCTCTTTAGATAATAAACTGTAGGTCAAAGGTCAGACACAGGTATACATTCATTATCAGGTTTTAAAGGGGATATCCCACAAAGAAAAGTGCCATTTCATAAAATGTCGATAGCATCTCATTTATTATGTTTATTTACTTTATATTTCTTTCTTCATTGGTTTCTCCCCTGTCTGAATATTGTACATCTTGTGGACAAGGTCTATAATATTAAATATCCAGTGTGCATACTCTAACTCAATGAGATGTTAAGTACATCCATCTTTGAGCTAAATGACAGCAAAAGTTATAATAAAAATATCCTTAATTAATCTTCAACATGATGAAGTCTCCAGAAAAGACGAGTCATTAATTTAACTTTCAACTGCTGATAATTTTGGATGCACAGGGATACAAAGGTTCACATTTCGTGTGGTAAGCTGTGAATATTATAACTGATTAGCTTAGAAAAAGAATTCCTGAGACCGAGGACAAGGCATAACTAACTGTCAATGGTGAACATGTCCCTTTTTTATAAGCAAGTGTGAAGTGGTGGGCACTTTGATACTGGCAGGCCATTCTGCTAAGCTACCCTGATCGAAATGAGTGTTTCTTGATAAGAAAATCAGGATTTATTCATAGAGTTAAGTCTAGAATGAATGTCATTGAACATAAGATAGTAATTTGACTGATCTCAACATAGACCTTTGGACCTAATGACAAAAGTCCAAATCCACCTATTACACGATTTTCACTGTAGATATGTTTTTATTACTTATAAACGGAGTAAATTAAGTGAAAATCTTAATTGACATTGCACCAGAAAAACTGCGAATGTTATCGATCACGAAAGGGTTTTTTTCATTCAAAATGATCATACATACCCCCTCCAGCACCGGTGACGAGAACCACTTTTCCATCGAATCGTATAGGCGCAGCCATCTTGGATGTTTACCTTTGAACTCAATCTAATCTGCTGACATCCTTGAGCATCGAAAAACAACTCCAAGATTTGTAAGTTTATATTTTGATATTTGTGATCAATTTAGAGGGAACGTTTTATTTCATCTATTGGAATTATGAAAGGAGCATGCTGGTATATCAAATCGTTCACTTTTGTAATTGTATTTGTATCAGAGAAAAACAAACGTTATAAAAGCAGCAAGGCAGTTGCGATTGTAGGTTGGTTGGTAGATGACAAGTTAACGTTCGCTTCCAGTGGATGCTGATATCGCAAACTAGGTAGTTGTTGGTAGTCGTAGTAGTTGGTAGTTGGATTGGATCAAATTGGATGATTCGGTGTTGCGGCAGTTGCGATTGTAATGACCTCTAACCTTATAACCTCTGAACCAGTATCTGACATCTGATTGGTTAGAATGAGAGTGCTGTGTGAATATTTGATAGGCTGCTTCCACATGTACACAAATCAACCAAAATGCTCATCTCAAACGATTTTAAATGTCTTTTTATGCTGATTTTAGGCTTTATTCAGTGGGTTTCGAGTTATGAAATGACCAGGGATTATGAGGAAGCCAGCCATTTTGATGTTATGCCGGGTGGTGCGGTCTTGTCTCACGAAAAACAGTTGGTAAGAAGTTTTGCATTTCTTGTTTGTTATGATCGTGTAAAAAGGGGGAGATGTAATTTGCCGGAATTACTCAGAGTCCCATACCTTCACTATATCCAAGTTAATATGGTAGCTCATCTGTGATTAACCTTTCAAACAAATGTGTATTTGTTAGTAAATGATCTACTTGCACTGTTAAGCAATAGCAAACACAGGCATCTCTATTTCTGATGTATAGTATACTGTGAAAATGCCTATGCCTCATCTATGCATGGCTTTCCGCTTTGTACCTCTATGCCTGTGTACCCAAACTCTTATGTTACCTTCCTAATGTGTAGAGGTATGAATTAATATTGAAATACGTATATGTCTATTTTAGGATGGTTTTACCTGTAAATTTACATATGCATGTCAAGGTGGAACAAAAGAGGTAAGATGGAAGTTGTAAACATTGTGTAATAATATCAATTCAAACCCAAGGGATGTTTCTAAACATAAACCACTGAGAGCTTATGTTAAGAGAAGATCTCTGAAAAGTTACATTAGCATCCATCTTTAAGCCTTGAGGAATCTGCAGTGAACATGTCATACTGCAAGTGCAACACACATGTCCTGATTGATTTCAAAGACCAGATGATTTCTACTTGCCTATTTCCAGTCCGAAGGAAAGAGTTTTCTACAAGGATAACCACCAAACTGAGCTC
>NW_008708690.1:8868-10555 GCF_000327385.1 Lottia gigantea | reverse complement strand
TCTGGACATTTGACTCAATATCTGCCATAGGCTCGGAATACGTTCGGAAATTGGAACCAAATGGGGCCATATGGACCGAAATTGACAAATAGCTAAATTTGCTAAAAAACGCATTTATGCTCAAGTTTGGGACTTTTCCAACTAATTAGACCACAGAAACTTGGAAGTACACATGACTAAAGAATAGAATCTCTATAACACGATATATCTATTAAACTAAATAATTATTGAAACTAGCTTCTACTTTATTGTAAAGCGCACCTGGGTACTCAGGTAAAAGATGTGCTATAAAATCTGTACATGACGTCATCTGCATGGTTTCATCGAACAAATGGTGGTTGTGGGTTCTAGTCTCGGTCGGCGTGTGAAAGTCCGGTGACCAAGGATCAGCAGTTAGTGTTATGTTCTAAATTAGATTTCAAACTTAACAACATAGACTTTCTCGATACCACTGTCTTTAAGGGAGATTCCATAGCAGAAACAAATAAACTGGATATTAAAGTGTATTTCAAAGAAACTGATACTCATCAACTCTTGCACGAGAGCTCCTTTCACCCAAAACATACCTTTTCTGGTATAATTAAGTCACAAGTTTTACGATTTCATCGAATTTGCAAAAGATCTTCTGATTTCAACCAAGCCTGTACGATTGTTTTCTCAAAACTGAAAGAGCGTGGAATCTCTAAACGATTTTTACGAAACATAAAAAAATTCCACTTTAGCACAGATAGCAGCTAAAACATGCTCAATGCCGAAATACCTCCAGGTATAAGGAGTGCTCTTTGTTTGTCCAGTACAAAACATGTTCCTTTATATCAGAAACTCGTTATGTTGTAAGCAACTCTACGAATAAATGGTACCCGATCCAGGAACATCTAACATGTGAACATTCGAATTTAATATATTTAATTTCATGTAAGAAATGCCCCAAACAATATGTAGGAGAAACTAAGAATAATTTACGAAATCGTTTTAATGGTCACAGGTTGGATATCAAATTAAAGAAAGACAAGCCTGTTTCTAATCATTTCAACCTCGACGACCATTCAATAGACGATCTTACCCTAATCCCAATTGAGCGTATAGAAATTGACTTTCCCGAAGATGAAACTACCAAATCCCGTCAATCCAGGGAAGTCCATTGGATTGAGACATTGAATACCTATAGGACTAAATATTCACCATAATGTAGGCATGTTGAATGTTGCCCCGTTCAATACAACCAGCAATCTAGCAATCAAGAGAAATTCCTCATGTCTATAAACAGAAAATGATAGTTGCATATTCAAAAAATAAGAACTTAAATGATAATATTGTTCATAGTAAACTAAAAACAATCAGTACATAACAGACACCATACACAGTTATTTTTTATTTTTTTACTATACTTCTCACCCAGTTATTTTTTTCTAATTTCAGATCAGAATCAGAACAGAAGAAAACCCAGCATCAGGAGCCTTGATTCCAATTTCTAAATAAAGTATCTGTTCCACCCTAGGCCTGTACATTTGGGAGAATCAAACCCTCCCTTCCCCGAAACCTAACAGAGTCTCTAAACTTCATATTGGACCCTCCCCATGCCTACAATTGACATTGCTCACGGAAAAACGCGTTTTCTCAATTTGCAACTTTTTTCACTTTATTTCACTTGTTTTCACACAAATCAAAGAAAATACATTTCATTTGA
>NW_008708690.1:7143-8818 GCF_000327385.1 Lottia gigantea | reverse complement strand
ATCTTAGTGCTAGGAAGTCCTAGAATCAATGTTAGAAGATAAGAAAATAGGACATCCTAGCGCTAAGATCGTTTCGAGAATACATGACTCGGGTCTTACACATCCCTCAGTCCATTCGCCACGGTCCAGCGACTACCAACTGGGCTGAGGTACACCACTGTCCAGCTCTAGATTATTTAGACCAACTCCAGGTTCTTCTCCATCCCAGCTCATTTAAATGGCCACGGTCCAGCGACTACCAGCTGGGCTGAGGTACACCACTGTCCAGCTCTAGAATATTTAGACCAAATCCAGGGTCTTCCACATCCCAGCTCATTCAACTCATTAAGAGTAAATGAGGTTCACTATATACCCATGAGTTTGACGTAGATAACAGAGGGAAAATACATTAAAACGCAGCCGTATTGCATTGGATACGTCTACACGAAGTCCTAAAAATAGAGTTGTATCACTGCACGAGCATAGATCATAGAGAGTCTCACAGGTCTTGTGTGTATTTCAAATAAGTGAAAGAAATGAGTTGTCGATGATACTAAACAAGAGTACCCCAAAATGGACACAGGAAACGCGTCTGGCCACTCTATCTCGAACTAGATACCCGGTTGACCTTTGCACATAGTCAAGGGCAGTGGATTGCACGCATGGTAGTAGTTTTTAGGCATCTGTGACAAATAGTCCACTTCTCTATAGGCACTCCATGTTACCAAATGAACTAGAGTTGATCCTGGAACGGCAGACGAAAAGGTGTCAGAGAATCTGAAATTAAATAGTTTGCTTAAGTTGACACTAGAAAATAAGGAAACTCATCTTTAACTATATAATTATATGTTTATTACATATATTATTCAGAACATACAACAATGTATTCAGCTAACTGTTCAATAAAGGAACTTTCAAAGATATGTATTTATTTTATAATGAAAAATGGCACAAATAGAATGTCTTCATTTCAAGTAGAATATGTTATATAATAAATACTACAGACAACAATTAAATCATTATCATGCATAGGTTATATCTATAAGTTGTTTGCTCTCTCTTATTACCTACCTGACACTATGATTACAATACGAACATTAAACTGAAAAGTTTATTTCAAATGTAAAATCATCCAAGTGTAGAATGAACTGTTTCTCATCTCATGTCATGTCACTAATTTATTTATTCACTGATTACTTTGGTTTATTTCAAATGTAAATCTGTTTTCTGGCTTATTTTACAGTCTTCGTACTCTATCCCTTACATAAAGGATATATCAAGTGTAAATGAGAAGACTGAACAATACATGTATATAAAGTCCAGTAAGATTATCGATGAGATTGGTATGGCTGTTTAGGCTAGACGAGATTGGTTAAAGTAGAATTCAGTAGGTAAGAAGAAAGGTTAGTCACACGGGGAAATAAAAAGTTATAATAAAAACTAATAAAACTACGGAAAGAAAGTTTGTTCTATTTTCTATTTTTACTGGTATTTGTTAAGACAACATCCCCTCCAAAGAGGCAATGTGGCTTATGATTTGGTTTGTATTACTTTATTTTAGTGTTTTACTAGTTGATATCTTACCTTGATATTCATCTCGCCACGGTCCAGTGACTGCCAGCTGGGCTGAGGTACACCACTGTCCAGCTCTAGATTATTTAGACCAAATCCAGGGTCATTCCCATCCCAGCTCATC
>NW_008708690.1:0-1643 GCF_000327385.1 Lottia gigantea | reverse complement strand
ATCATTAGCCCCCATGGTGCAAAAAAGTAGGACGTAAAGCGAAATTCATTTCATTTTTCAGAATGTCGATACAAGTATTCAAATGTAACAGATTTGGATCCCTTTGCCTACGAAGGAATTTCAGTATCTGATTCAGCGGAATGTGATGAAAACTGTGCTAACGATACCAGATGTTCCGCTGCTACCATAACTGGGGGTACATCATGTGTAAAGTACGATACACCAATCATCTTCGTGTTGTTGAATGGAAATTATCACCAATGTAATGAAAAGTGCAACGAGATGAGTGAATGTAAAATGTTTGGCATTGAAAACCAATTTGGTTTTTCCTGTTATTTATTTAACGTTACCTACGACAAGATTCCAAATAGTATGAAAGCAACTTACCAAACCGAGTTTAACGTAGGAGAAAAAATCTGCGAATAATAAAAAAAACATGTTTATCATGATATAGATCTATCTCTTTTTTGTTTGTGGCAATAACCTGAAGTTTGGGTATTAGTGAAAGCCGACTCTAAGAAGCACAGGCAGGCATCAAAATTGTTCTTACTTTCGAACCCACGGCACCTAATCACCTAGCGGACTATAATCCAACTCGCTACCGACTGAGCTATTCTAGAAACTAGGTATTAGGGGGGGGGGGGGGGGGTTAGAGCTGACTCCCGGAAGCAAACGAACATGCATCAGAACCCACGGCATCTAATAGCCAAGCAGACGACAATCCAACTCGCTACTGACTGAGCTGTTCTAAATACTAGGTATAAGTGGGTAAGAGCCGACTCCGGAAACATTGGCACAGGCATCAGAATTGTACTTACTCTGAGGAAGATTCGAACCCATGGCACTTTCCTAGCAGACGACAATCCAACTCACTACTGACTGAGCTATTATGGTATAATGAGGTGAAAGCCGACACCAGGCCGACTCTCGACTCTAGTTTTTCAGATGTGACAATAAACAGAGACCCCGTGTGCTACAGGCTGTACACAATAAAGATCCCTCGACAGTTGGAAATCGAAATAGAAAAGATTTGTGCTACTTTCCTGGCAAAATTTCCCTCATTGCACACTGCATCTACTTACCTAATTATAATTGTAGGTATGAGCCCCAATAATATCCCACCCTCGGGCTTCATAAACATTTCCATCTTCTCCAATAACAAAGGCATAAACTATATTAAGCGAATCTACAATACAAAATTAGGCATCACAAAAGTGAAGTCTGCTGCGAACTACTTGAATAATGGTGTTAAAGGGATTCTAAAGAAGTTTTATAAATTGTGTCAGAAGAAATTTACTCAAGACAACTTTCTTTTCTTTTTATGTGTATCAGGGACACTGATAGCATCGATTTATACCATTCCAATTTTCAATCAGACGTCTGTAGTTCCTGCAATTCCACTAAAACTAAGCATTTTATGACGTCACTATCTGGGCTTGCATCAGCTGCGTAAAATGAAATTTGCGGCCCGATTTGCTATTTACGATAGCTGGGCACAATTTGGGGCTATGCTCAGTTCACGGGGTCTCTCCTGTATGTAAGGGGCGGGCTAGCCTCGGTTGTAGGGGGCTCTCCTGTGGAATGTAACTTGATATGGTTTGGGGGAGGGTGGGGCTGCATGAGCACGAAACCGGATGATCCCC
>NW_008708689.1:0-5010 GCF_000327385.1 Lottia gigantea | reverse complement strand
AAAACTAAATGTTTGATGACGTCACTAATCACAAAATATACTTTATCATATAAGACCCTTCGAGATTAGTGACGTCATCAAACACTTAGTTTTAATGGAATTGCAGGAACCACAGACGTCTGATTGAAAATTGGAATGGTGTAAATTGATGCTATCAGTGTCCCTGATACACATAAAAAATTTAGAAAACCTCTTTGCAATGACAAAATCGTGAGTAAAAGTTGTATAGTAGTGGACTCCTCAAAAGAGAAGTACCATCAGGTGTTTCGAAAAGAGGAAGCATGGTCAGCCTCTATTACAATACTTACCGCTTTGACAAAATCATCAGCAAGAGCGCCGTAATAAAGGGCATCAGCATCATTAGCAATCTCATCCAAAACATCAGCCAGGTCTACACGATTTATAAAATCACCTTCCTGAACAGCTCGACCATCTAAACTGAAAATGCTTTTCATCTTGGGGGACATATCTGTTACTTTAACTCTGGTATCCAAAGTATGAGCTAAAAATAGAAATGAAATGAAGGGAGTTTTACGTCCTACTTTTCTACACCATGTTGGTTAATGAAGACGGGCTATGCCATGTAGGGTGCAATGAGGGTAATTTTGTCAGGACAGCGGCATTAGCCTGCTCTTCTTTCATTTCCAACTGTCGAGGGATCTTTAATGTGCACAGCCTGTACACACAGGGCCTCGGTTTATTGTCCCATCCGAACGACTAGACCCTATTTCCATGTCAGCCGCTCTTACCTGCATCACTGACGGGGATACACGGGTTGAAAAATCCAGAAGTATTATCTCGACCTATGTTGGGATTGAACCCCGGACTTTCAGGTTAGCGAGCAAGCGTCTAACTCACTGAACCACCACAGCCTCCAGAATTGAGGATGAGCCAATGGAGACAGGGAAAACCATGCAGTGTGCAATGAGGAAAATATTTTGACTGGGAGCTATTAAAAATATACAAAAAGTAAAAGTTGAGCTGCTGTATCAAGGGTTAAATTCAAACTGACTCATAACCCTTTGGGAGATCCTTTTTGCTATAATTACCTAGAGCTTTTGTGACATTAAAACCATTCCTTGCTAAATCTGCCACCGGTTTTACCACGTTGTACCACTTTAATCTGGAGAAGATAGCACGAGACCGGGTTAACATGTGTCCAAATTCTTACCACTTTACCACAGTTCAAATTTAAAATTAAATTTGAAAGAGACTGGAATTTTTGTAATGATAACAAGCAAATATGACAACGTAATACCCTAAAATGATGTCATAATACAATTAAAAAACCTACAGATTTGTGTCCAATGAGAGAATTATCTCACAAGTTGATTTCTTTACTAATAGTTCTAAATAGTCTATTAATTTCTAATTGTGGACTCTCAGAATTAATTGTGGACTCTCAACACTCATTGTGGACTCTCAAAATCAATTGTGCACTCCCAAAACTAATTGATGACTCCCACAACCATTGTTGACTCTCAAAACTAATGTGGACTCTCAATATTAAGTTTGGACTACAAAATCTACTTGTGGACTCTCAAAACTAATTGTGGACTCTCAACACTAATTGTGGGCTCTCAAAAACTATTGTGGACTCTCAACACTAATTGTGAAATTCCAAAACCAACTGTGGACTCTCAAAACTAATTGTGAACTCTCTGAAAATACCTACTTTCCATGTGCTGTATGAGCAGCAGACAATCCTTTCAGTTCACCAGGTACCCCTACTGATAGACCACTCTACAAAATAAAATCAAAGACTTTCAACTTAGGTCCACGAGGATTCTTTCTACCAGATGGTTCTAAACTTCTTGGCAACCCTACTCAGACAGTAGGATCTTTCCTAGGAATTAGGTCTAGGGCAGACTAACGATCAATAATCAATTAATAATCAAAATAATTTAATTAAGAAAACCTGTAAATACTAAATTAAAAACTTGACAAAATTCTTAATTTCATGGGTTATTTTTGTGTTATAGAAGTATATTCTTGTTTTGATCAGTTATTATAGTTTATTGTGGGTATGTTATGTGTTGAAGAGAAACTATGTAGAAGAGATTACTACTTGTTAACGGGTACAGTGGAGAAAATGTAACTTTGACATATAATTCACTATGAAATTTGATAATCGATAATCGAAATTATAAATTCCTAGTGACGATAGTAGATTATTTCGATTCTTTTACACAGCCCTAATTCAAATTACAGGTAGACCAAGTTAATACTTACGTTATAGAACAAGTTTTCATCGGAACCAAACATATCAGCGGTCAGTAATGCAGGTGCTACCTCTCGAAAATCATACACCCATGACTTGTCCACTTTATGATCATGGACCAACATGAAACCTCCTCTGAAATTAAAATAGGGTACATGTCAACAGTGTTTCAGATATCAAATCCTTATCAGGACAACTGATTTGAAAATATGCTGCAAGTGTGCCCTTTTAGGGAGGTTGATTTGAGTCTTGAATATATGTAAATAGTCTTCAGAATTACTAGAAATGTACAAAAATCACATAATTCCTTTAAAAATATCTCAAACTAGGAATTTTACTCACTATTTCTATAGATGTCTTTTCTATATATCACGGAGTCTCAAGAAAAGACGACTCGTCTTTTTAACTTTCAAACGCAGATAATTCTGGACACACATGGATTTGAAGCCTCAAATTTCGACAGTGAGCTGTGAACACTATTACTGATTGGCTAAGCTAAAAAATTCAATCTCAAACGAAGCGAAAGGTTGGTGTAATTTAATAAAACTGAATCTTACCCTCCAAGACCAGAGCTCTGCGGATTAATAACGCCAAGACATAGCGTTGCCGTGACAGCTGCATCTACTGCATTTCCGCCATCTTTTAATATCTGTAGCCCTAAATCAGAACATTGCTCAACGTCAGTGGCTACTGCCCCTGTATCTCCAATCTGTAACAGAATGGCAAGTGATGTATCAAAGGCTGATATATTTTCAGGCTCATGCCCCTTTGATAAATCCATGAGGGGTTTCGATATGGCTTTAGGGAACATGTCAACATTGTTTGAGGTATCAAACCCTCATCAGGACAACTGATTTGAAAATTTTCCTGTGTCACTGATTGAGCCTTAGTTTATTGTATTCAACATCGAAAGGCAAAAAAACCATTTTTGGAATTCGGAAATGAATTAGGGTTTTATATCCCCATTCTCTTGATTGAACTAACAATGATCCACCATGAAGTGAACAATGAGGTAAATTTTTATGAGACAGTGGTGTTAGCATTTTTAGTTGGAATTCCAACTTTTGAATGTACAGCATAAAGGTCCAAGTCTACATGCTTTTCCTGAGTTAGCCCCTTCGACATGCATCCCTGAGAGGGGGGAGCCAGGGTGAACAGGATAGGACAGGGGCATTAGCCTACTCTTTTTGATTTCCGACTGTCAAGGGATCTTTATCTAACTAGCATACAGACCCTAGTTTATTGTCCCATCCAAACAACTAGATGCTTTTGCAATGTCAGCCCCTCTTATCTGCATGGAGGACCTCATTTTTAAGTGGGCTTATAAAATGACACGTACCTGCGGAGGTCCTAAGTAGATGGACAATATCAAAGCTACAGTAATGGCAACAGCAAACACCAACCCTGATACCACAATGATACGAAAACTCAGAGAATGATCAATGGGCCTGAAAAAAATATTGATAAGCCATCTGTGTCACTTCTCAGAAAAGAGATTTAAAAAACTACATTTTACAAGGATAATAACTTAGGTTCACAAGGATCCTTTCTACCAGCTGGTCCTTGACTAAACCTCTTGGTATTGATCTTTCCAAGATTATCTGTACCCATTTACAGCTGGGTTGACTGGAATAATGAGGATCCTTTCTACCAGCTGGTCCTTGACCAAACCTCTTGGCATTGATCTTTCCTAGATTATCTGTACCCATTTACAGCTGGGTTGACTGGAATAATGAGGGTCTTTTCTACCAGCTGGTCCTTGACCAAACCTCTTGGTATTGATCTTTCCCAGATTATCTGTACCCATTTACAGCTGGGTTGACTGGAATAATGAGGACCCTTTCTACCAGCTGGTCCTTGACCAAACCTCTTGGTATTGATCTTTCCCAGATTATCTGTACCCATTTACAGCTGGGTTGACTGGAATAATGAGGATCCTTTCTACCAGCTGGTCCTTGACCAAACCTCTTGGTATTGATCTTTCCCAGATTATCTGTACCCATTTACAGCTGGGTTAACTGGAATAATGAATGAAGATGACTTATTCAAGGTCATCGGACTATCAGACGGAATCGAGAATTGAACCCACAGGCACTATTTACTCGGCTGAAAAGTTCAAAGCCAAAGTGGGATATCACAAACAGATTGAAACATTTGTCACCAACAAGTGTTTCCGATACACAATCCCCCTCAGGACAGCTACTTTTGGAAATGGGGTTTAGGAGTATGAGCAAAGTGAGGCCTACTTACTTTCTGCCTAATTGGAGTTTAGCAGCTTGAAGTGGCAGCTGCTCAGCTTGACTTTTACCAGCATCTGCATCTGTTATCAATTCAGCTTTGTCACTCACTGAAAATACAGCCACAAAATACTATATAATGTATATTGCATGAAAGGGAGAGGTTCGACATTTTGGGGCGGTTGATTCAGTTGACATAGAAAAGACATCTATAGAAATAGGAAAAGAAATTCCTAGTTTGAGATATTTTTAAAGGAATTGTGTGATTTTCGTACATTTTTTAGTACTTCTGAAGACTATTTACATATATTCAAGACTCAAATCAACTGTCCCTATTGTATGGAATAAAATAACAAAAAGTTGGCAAAACACAGACACTGGTATCTGGATTCCACGCCATATTTTCAACTGTTTCTGTCCACAATTGTCATAAAATATAACCGAAAGTCTAAACCTTACCGGTTTGAGTATTGGCAGCATTATACGTGTCACTCAAATCCATTTTTTTTTTAGTAAAACTGGTAATTTATGCAAATGTGTCAATTTTTATCC
>NW_008708688.1:8156-9396 GCF_000327385.1 Lottia gigantea | reverse complement strand
TTATTCTTTTGAAGTATGTTTTGAATTTCTGACCAAAATCAAGAAAGTTTTAAATGTTTACAGTTAATCTCTTGTAAAAAACGAACTTAAATTCAGAAAAATGTAAGTTTTTTATCTAATAACCTCCTGTTTGACCTAGACATGGACTCACTCCACTAATTCATTTGCCATCTCTTCCCATGTTAAAACACGAAATTCAACCTTCTTCAACATTTTTTTCCAGAAATCTCGTTGAAAGCTTTCCAATATGTCGAATGAAAGCCTGACCAATTCTCAATGTCACCTAAAAAATTCATTATATGATGACCATGAAAATTTTGAGCTACTAAAATTGAAAGTAGACTACTACCGGTTATACTCATCCGCTAGAGTTTGGCACTTCACAAAAACGACTATTTTTAGAATTAGCCTTCCGCCTTTAGGTCTCTCATCATCTCACCAAATCTGAAAGATAATGCAATTTAAGACATCAAATTCCAAATCTAGACCAAATTTTACCCAAAAATAGGCAGGCAAAAACCCCAAAAGGGAGAGAGAAAGAAGATTTCTAAAAATAGCCTGGACTACATTCCTATACAATCATTTGCATAAAATGTTTTAGTGGAGTGAGTCCTATATATGTAGCTAATTTTTTTTTCTTGCTTTAATTTGTTCTATAACATCTGTGGAACAACCTGACCAAAAATTATGCAAATAAACCTAAAAGTAAACCAGTGGTAGTGTTTTTACTTTCTTACTGTCTTTCCTATAATAAGCTATATATGCACTGTATAAGCTTGTATACGTACGATTCTGAATTGGTCAGAACTTTTTTATTTATGAAGATAATTCAATTCTGTAAAAAGATTAAGGAACGTTGACCAAAACCAAGCCTGAAAAACATAAATTACACAGAATAAGGGTCAAATTTATTACGTCACATTTACTTCGCACATAATTCAGCCTGTTTCTACTTCAAAAACCACAGTACTTCTTAAATTAATGACAATTGCAGAAATAGAAATAACATGGAACCAAATGTTTTAAAGAATGAATCTTAAAAGACCATATATCCATTAGGTAGTGTGTTAAAGTTACAATCATTACATAACTCATTAAGGTTTATGATCCCTAAACCCAAGAAACCGAAATCAGTCCACATAGTAAAAAGAAATAAATGATTTCTCTGTGTATTCATTCTGTCTTCAATATATCATTCTGCTGATATTTTCACCTCCCTCAAGTCTCAAAATAATATATA
>NW_008708688.1:6128-7016 GCF_000327385.1 Lottia gigantea | reverse complement strand
AAATCACACAGCTCTAATCAAGAGCCAAGAACAACTTTTCACGCGTGTTTACAAAGTCAAGGGCAATAACTCAAAAACCATTCATCGAAAATGCTCCAAGTTCGAGATCTTATCAATTCCAATGATCACATCAAGTTTCATCAGAATCGGTTGAAAACTGTAGCTTCTATTGTGCTCACAAACAAATTTTGACGTGTTTTTCGTAAGTTAATGGCATTAACTCAAAAACATTTCATCGAAAATGCGTCAAGTTAGAACTTGTCCGAGATCTTATCAATTTCAATGATCACACCAAGTTTCATCGGAATCGGTTGAAAACTGTAGCTTCAATCCTGCTCACAAACTATTTTAACCAATTTCCACGCATTTTAACAAAGTCAAGGGCAATAGCTCAAAAACCGTTCATCGAAAATGCGTCAAGTTAGAACTTGTCCGAGATCTTATCAAATTCCAATGATTACACCAAGTTTCATCAGAATCGGTTAAAAACTGTAGCTTCAATCCTGCTCACGAACTATTTTTAACAAATTTCAACACGTTTTAACAAAGTCAAGGGCAATAGCTCAAAAACTGTTCATCGATAATGCGTCAAGTTAGAACTTGTCCGAGCTCTTATCAATTCCAATGATTACACCAAGTTTCATCAGAATCGGTTAAAAACTGTAGCTTCAATCCTGCTCACGAACTATTTTTAACAAATTTTGACGCGTTTTAACAAAGTCAAGGGCAATAACTCAAAAACATTTCATCGAAAATGCGTCAAGTTAGAACTTGTCCGAGATCTTATCAATTCCAAAGATCACACCAAGTTTCATCAGAATCCGTTGAAAACTGTAGCATCAATCCTGCTCACAAACTATTTTTAACAAATTTTGACGCGTTTTTACA
>NW_008708688.1:0-1750 GCF_000327385.1 Lottia gigantea | reverse complement strand
GATCCACCACAATATTGTCAAGAGGCTTATTAGGTCAATATTGTTACAGTAATGAACAAAACAAAAATTTCGATCAAAAATGGAATCAGAATTGGAAAGGTAATTCGAAAGACGCTATGAGTGGTTACGTCCTACGTCATTTCCAATAGAGCAAAACTGCGTCATTTTACATTTAAACAACGACACGCATTTTATGACAGATGATGATGTCAGTTAATCTGTTACATATGCAGTTTTGGCTGGGCGCTCTGACCAGAATCAGGGAAAAAAAATAGTCATTTGCAAAACAAATAACAAAGTTGTTTGCCTCTTTTATTTTCTATCGCGTCTTCCGATCGGATATATGTGTAGTTAACGCTGATTGGTTCAATTGGTCAAATCAAAATTGAGTTCTCATGATCACTATTTTCCAGAACAGTAAAGATAGCTTGCCAGGCAAGGTAGTATACGCCCACTTTGATTTTGAATAAAAATATTTAGCAGTACGGTAACAATCACCAGTATGAAATATTCAACCTTCTGTCATACACTTCTTTTGAACTCTTTAGGGCGATACTAAATAATATTGAGTATGAGTTATTTCCCTTGTTCTTGAAAACATGTTCAATCTTTAGCTTGTGAAAACTCTAGAAGGCAAATATTCAATCTTCAGCGCAGAACTGAATAATAAAACCAAGTTTTGTCAAAATCGAGCAAGAATCATGCCTTTTAGTTTTTAAGAGCTAAATTTGAAAGCGTTTTCAAGAACAAGGGCAATAACTCATACTAAATATTTTCAATTCTTCTGATTTTCAATAGGGTTTATCCTTGGGTGATTACGAACACTCACACCAAGTTTCATCAAAATCCGTAAAGAATGATTACGAGCTAAAAATTTAACGCATTTTCAGGAGCAAGGGCAATAACTCATCCTTGAGTGATAACATACACTCAAGCCAAGTTTCGTCAAGAATTGTCCCTTCCAGAATGTTTACAAGCTAAAAATTGAACGCATTTTTAAGAACAAGGGCAATAACTCATACTAAATATTTTTCGATTCTTCTGATTTTCAATAGGGTTCATCCTTGGATGATTATGAACACTCATGCCAAGTTTCGTCAATCTCCGTCAAGAATTGTGCCGTCTAGAGTGTGTACGAGCTAAAAATTGAATGTGTTTTCAAGAACAAGCGCACAAACTCACAATTATTTTCAATAGGGTTAATCCTTGGGTGATAACAAACACTCACAAAAATCAGCTTTGATTTCAAATAAAAATATTTAGCAGTACAGTAACAATTACCAGTATGAAATATTCAACCTTTAGTCATACACTTCTTTTGAACTCTTAAGGGCGATACTGAATAAAATTGAGTATGAACTTGCCCTTGCTCTTGAAAACGTGTTCAATCTATCGAGAATTGTGCCTTACTCATACTAAATATTTTTCGATTCTTCTGATTTTCAATTGAGTTCATCCTTGGGTGGTAAGGAACACTCACACCAAGTTTCGTTAAAATCTGTCAAGAATTGTCCCTTCTAGATTGTTTACAAGATAAAAATTGAACACATTTTCAAGAACAAGGACGGACCGACGGACGGACGGACATGGCTGACGGCAATATACGCCCCCCATTTCATGTGTGCGTATAAAAAGCTTTTGATTCTTTGCAATGGGACTTGATGGATAAACGAACATAACAATAAGCATTTTAAATAATGGATGGGCATCAAATCCTTTTGCAATCTGAAGGGAAGTGAGACAGGGTTTC
>NW_008708687.1:8302-9371 GCF_000327385.1 Lottia gigantea | reverse complement strand
CAATTCAGCTTTTATTAGATTAACTATAAGCTGGTGATTTTATACTTGGTGATTTTGGTTATTCTTAAGATTTTTGTTTTTCTTTTGACAGTTTGAAATCCGTCGCCCTAAGAAAGCTCGTCGTAATTTATCTCAACAAATGAGGAAAAATATGATGGAAATTGATATGACGTCATCACCAATATGCTACAATAAGAATAAGATGGTACAAGTTAGAAATGAAGAAATAAAAGAAAAAATAAATGAAAGACAAGAAGATGAACGAATTAAATCAGCTGTAGAAAGATTATCAGATGATGTAGAATTAATAGCTGATTGTAGTCGACCTTATAGTCTACCTACTGTATGTGGTAAACATAAAGATCTCAAGTCTATTTCACCTCAAACTGTAAGTAATATTCAAGCACATTTTTTATTTTTTTTAGAAATTTCAGATTGGATATTATCAAAACCAAATATGAATAGCGAACTGTTTTATATTTGATCTGTATAAATATTAAGTATATCATTTATATTTCAGGTTGAAGATTTATTAAAAGGAAAATACCCAACTATAGATAATAATTATATGATACTAGATTGTAGATATCCATATGAATATGATGGTGGTCATATCCAGGGAGCAGTTAATACTTATATTAAAGATTCTATAGATAATTTATTACAATTACAAGATAAACCTAGAATTCTAATATTTCATTGTGAATTTTCTTCACAGAGAGCACCTACACTGTAAGTATCAAATATCTCAATATCTTATATATGTAGTATATTAGAATTAACAAATCGAACGTATACTTTATTTGAATATATGTGTCGTGTATAATAGATTAGTGCGCAAGATTCTCGAAATTATACGTTATATATTTTCTTTTTCAGATTACGCTACCTTCGATCTCAAGACCGATCATTAAATAGTGATAATTATCCTAGTCTATATTACCCAGAAGTCTATATTCTAGATGATGGATATAAAGCTTTTTATGAACATACACAGGTAAATATATTTCCTTTTTTCATAAATAGAATTATTACAATGTTAGAATTGAATTATGTGCTGTTTAGTAGA
>NW_008708687.1:2967-3940 GCF_000327385.1 Lottia gigantea | reverse complement strand
ATGTAAAGATAATCACTTTTGAATCACATTATTTTCTGTCTACATGAAACTGTTGTTTTCGTGACATTATTTTCAGGGAAAAGGAGGAGTGAGGAGATTTTAGAGCCTTGTAACATAATCCAATGTCAAAAATAATACCAATTTAAAAATAATGTACAAACTGCCATACATCAAAGGGGTAGTATGCAAAATTTTTATTTTTTGCTATTCATTTCTATGTTAAAGGGGTAAATAATTGTTAATGAAGCAATTTGATTTTCATTTTCAAAATTCGTAATTAGTTTGTCAACACCAACCAAAAAGCAAATACGTTGAATTGTTTACGTAAACGTAAACTAGTTTAGGGTTTGAAATTCAATGGCCAGATAATTTAAGTTTAAACTTTCAGATAAGTTAAGGGACACATTTCTCTAGATTTTGGTGTCTAGTTTTCATAAATTTGACCAACGAAAAATCACATTTCCCCTTTCAAAAAATACCATACCGATAACCCGATATATAGGTGAAGAGGGATAAGGGACTGTACTTAATCCGGTAAATCAATAAAAAAAATAACAACATATAGTCAACTTAAAGAAAGATAAACATGGATTAAGAACAGTATTCAGTGTGGATATAAATATTACTCACATAGAAATATAATGACTGTAATTAAAACAGAAATATAATTAGTTATGATAGAAAATGATTAATAATCATAATGATATAATTCACTCGACATTATATTCATTATCACTATAAATATCGTCATGTATTTTATCTTAAATCATTATCACTTCATTCTCTCTTCATTGACAATCTTGACCTTTTTTTAAAATCTATAGAAAATGGAAAATCTACAGCAAGAAAATATGGTAAATAACAATTCGCTTTAATAATTCATCCTCTATTTATCGAAACTATAACGTGGTGGTTGTTAAGCTTTGATTTATCTGCATGTATTTCTAAAAGTAACTTTTGGAACCTCTGTCCA
>NW_008708687.1:0-1667 GCF_000327385.1 Lottia gigantea | reverse complement strand
GTGAAGAATTATCAATTTTCCAGAGTAAAAATCTCGAGGTAATAGAAGTAGAGAAGAAAAGATGAGAAAACCTCGTGTTATCAGATTTTGATTTGTTATTGTTAATCTATTATGTTATTGTTACGTTACTTGTTATCTATGAAATATTGTACAGTGTTAATCTATGAAATAAACAAAGCCTGCAATAGATATATGTAAACTTTCTATTTTATTTAATACTTAAATCCAGACTGAAATTTAGTAAATGCAAATTATTCGAGGTTATTTCAAGGGCGATTTTCTCCAAAGTTTGATAAGATTTGTTTTAAGAATAGTCATGATTAAATTAAGCACATATTCAATTCACACACTTTGTAGGCACGCTAATATTCCGCACAATGTCATTCAAGGACAGACAGGTCTGACGTGCCTAAATGACACTTTGTCAATATAAGTGTGCCTAAAAAGTGTGAATATATACTTATTGGAAAGTGTGTTTAAATTACGCTGTTCCTGATGACCTATGTCTAATTGACCGTGTGCCTAAAAGAAAAGTGCCTAAAGTACCGTGTCTTACTGCCCTGTACTTATAATTTATTTGATAGGGACAACCTTACGTATGGATCTTAAATGCACCCCAGGATCACAAACCCGTATTTGTATGCATCTTACGCGGGTTGACTGAACAGATGTGAGTCTACTATCGGGTTGAAACAAAGTTGCTGCCAAAGCTTTTTCAAAGGGGTACAAAAACGTAGCAGTCCTAGATATTTTATGCATATGATTTTCTAGCCAAATTTGGCTCCACAAAGTTCTACATGTTTCCCAAATTTTAAAAGTTAGTCTTAGTTTTACCACTATAGTTTCGTATTAAAATTAACAAATCATACTTGTGTCTACTTGTTACGATAATGGTTTCGGAGTTATTGGGGGAAAACGCGTCATATTTGGATTGTAGGCACGATAGAGGCCAAAGTTTTTATCCAATCTTGATGTATTTACTAATAGGATCTCAGTCCATGTTCGAATTTGGTAATAATTGGAGGAGCCCTTGAATGTGTGTAGACACAATATAACTTCAAACTTAGTATGTATGTATATAGTGATCAATTTGAATTTTACGATATTTTAATCATTAAAGGGTGTCAAGTTTAATCTGTAAAGTGACTACAGTGGTTATCCAATTTTGATGCAATTTGAAATAGATGTGTTTGTTAATGAGATCTTGGCCATGTTTGAATTTTATGATAATTTGTTTTTAGGTATTGTCTTGACATATAGATTATCTTTAAGATTATGAGAAAATTCATTTTTCAAGACTAAAATTTATGATAAGCAGTCAATTGGAAACAAATAAATTATAAGTACAGGGCAGTAAGACACGGTACTTTGGGCACTTTTCTTTTAGGCACACGGTCAATTAGAAATAGGTCATTAGGAACAGCGTAATTTAAACACACCTTCCAATAAGTATATATTCATACTTTTTAGGCACATTTGTATTGACACAGTGTCAAGTCAGACCTGACTTTGGAGAAAATCGCCCTTGAAATAACCTCGAATAATTTGCATTTACTAAATTTCAGTCTGGATTTAAGTATTAAAGAAAATAGAAAGTTTACATATATCTATTTCAGGCTTTGTTTATTTCATAGATTAACACTGTACAATATTTCATAGATAACAAG
>NW_008708686.1:6223-8800 GCF_000327385.1 Lottia gigantea | reverse complement strand
TCTTCACAATTAACAATTCGTCAAGTTTCCATCAATGTTTCCTTAAATTGACTTTCACAGGAAACCATCAATTCTAAATAATCAGTCACAACCACCTGTGTCACTTTTTAATATTAGATAAATGGATTCAGGTCGTTGGCATTGTTATGTATTAAACACTTGAGTTTGTGAAAAACCTTCTCTTTTTAATTTCCTCAAAAAATGTCTGAAAATCCAATGTTATTAAATTCTAAATAATCAATCACAACCACCAGTGTCACTTTTTAATATTAGATAAGTGGATTCAGGTCGTTGGTATTGTTAAGTATTTAACATTTGAGTTTGTGAAAAACCTTCTTTTTTTATTTCATCAAAAAATGTCTGAAAATCAAATGTTATTTAAATTCTAAATAATCAATCAAAACCACCTGTGTCACTTTTTAATATTAGATAAATGGATTCAGGTTGTTTCAGTGTGTGAAAAACATCTTTTTTTTTCCTTTAAAAAATGTCGGAAAATCAAATATTGTTTTCAGGATAGGGAAGGTTTGATTCTCCCAAATGTACAGGCCTAGAATGGAACATGCCGATCGAGATTGGAACCCACAGCCACCATTTGTTCAACGTAACCAAGTGACGTCATGTAAAGAACCAACGCTATAGGACCTCACAAATAAACTAGGTTCAGAAATAATTCGGTCAGATGAGAATACTTTGAATAAAATACTTTCTGAGAGCAATAAAATATATCTGTTGTTATTTCACCTTGGAATAATCGTGGCTAGTTTCAGTAACTATAAAATTAGGCTGGGTAATTCTGTCAGATGAGAATACTTTGAATAAAATACTTTCTGAGGACAATAAAATATATCTGTTGTTATTTCACCTTGGAATAATCATGGCTAGTTTTAGTAACTATAAAATTAGGCTGGGTAATTCTGTCAGATGAGAATACTTTGAATAAAATACTTTCTGAGGACAATAAAATATATCTGTTGTTATTACACCTTGGAATAATCATGGCTAGTTTTAGAAACTATAAAATTAGGCTGGGTAATTCTGTCAGATGAGAATACTTTGAATAAAATACTTTCTGAGGACAATAAAATATATCTGTTGTTATTTCACCTTGGAATAATCATGGCTAGTTTTAGAAACTATAAAATTAGGCTGGGTAATTCTGTCAGATGAGAATACTTTGAATAAAATACTTTCTGAAGACAATAAAATATATCTGTTGTTATTACACCTTGGAATAATCATGGCTAGTTTTAGAAACTATAAAATTAGGCTGGGTAATTCGGTCAAATGAGAATACTTTGAATAAAATACTATCTGAAGACAATAAAATATATCTGTTGTTATTACACCTTGGAATAATCATGGCTAGTTTTAGAAACTATAAAATTAGGCTGGGTAATTCGGTCAAATGACATTATGATAAATATTGTCACATTCTACTGAATATTATTTAAATAGTTTGACCTTTCATTTGTATGACCTGTTAACTACAGATACTATCTGAATATAGCCTCAATTGAACAATTGTTACAAACTAGTAGGAGGTGGAATTGAATTTTATATTTTCATCCACCCACATTTAGCTGTTGCTTTCATTCACCTACATTTAGCTGTTGCTTTCATCCACCCACATTTAGCTGTTGCTTTCATCCACCCACCCCTTCATAGCGCACAGCCTATTTTCGATTCCCAACTGTGCAGTGCAAAACAAACAGCAGCATTAGCCTATTCTTTTTCTGTTTCCAACTGTCGAGGGATCTTTAACATGTACAGCCTGTAGTACACAGGGCCTCGGTGTATTGTCCCATCTGAACAACAGTGACATTAGCCTGCCCTTTTTTTGATTCCCAACTGTGCAGTGCAGTGAGCGATGAGGGAAATTTTATCAGAACAGCAGCATTAGCCTACTCTTCAATTTTCCAATTGTCGAAGAATCTTCTTCATGAAGTAAACAGGTTCCTGATTTATGGTACCATGAAACTAATCAATCACAGAAAGGAGATGGCATTAATCTTAGGTACCGTGTATATCAAACAACTTAAAACAAATTACACAGAGAAATACTGGCTTGTGATTTGATTAAACAAACATCAAATGAAGCATTTATAATAAAAACTCTATTTCTTCGTGTTTCACTGTAAAAAAAATAAATAGTGGACCACAGCCATATACGCCCACCACGGCATGCGGATAGTAAATATTCAAGATTTTGGGGCAAGGGCAATAACTCTGCTTCTAACGGTCGAAAATAGCTCAAATTCGAACTTGATCTTCGTTTTATGAATATGTATACACATACCGAATTTCATTTGATTCTATCAAAAAATCTAGTTTTTACAGCATTTACAAACATAGAGAGATGTGGATCTTAAACGTGTACAGTCTGTAGCACACAGGTCCTCTGTTTATTGTCCCATCAGAACAACTAGACGCTTTTTCTACTTCCAACTGTCAAGGGATCTTTAACGTGTACAGTCTGTAGCACACAGGTCCTCTGTTTATTGTCCCATCAGAACAACTAGACGCTTTTTCTATTTCCAACTGTCAAGGGATCTTTAACGTGTACAGTCTGTAGAA
>NW_008708686.1:0-944 GCF_000327385.1 Lottia gigantea | reverse complement strand
CTCGTATGTTCAGGCAGACGATAATCCTATATCAATCATATCAAAACAAGAAATCCATTCGGCTACCATCCTGACGGCTTGACTCAGCCACTCAGGATTTGGGAGGGGTAAGGGGACAGAAGGCAAGAGGGCAGCTCTAATATTCCAGCAGACGACACATCCTATCGTAATTTAACATTTTGATTGAAATTTCACTTACCGCTTATCTAAACAAGAAATCCATTCGGCCACCATCCCGACGACTTTCCCAGCACTCGACTGAGCCACCGGGCAAATAGGCCTGTTGCACCAAGCAGACGATAATAAATCCTACACTTTTGCGATTGAAAATTTCCTCAATAAACTTGCTAACACATCGTAAATACTCGATACTAGTTCATGAAATACTGAAAATACTCGAGAAGAAACCTGCGAGTAGCCGAACCTGTCATCGATTTTGTTATTCAGCACGCAGACGATATAACATTGCCGCCTGCTCTGGTTGACAAGTGCTAATTTCTGCCTCGCTAAACCTTTCCTTATCTGGTTGGAGTGGAAAGAAAGTGGATAGAGAGAAAGAGGGAATATATTAGCTACACCTGATAATCCTGCTAATCCGATAATTACTCACTTTATATAAGCCCCTGTTATAAACAAAAACAGGTGTGAAAACCTGTGTATATCATCAACTCCTGGGCCAGAATCCTGCTCATTATGAACACCCCCTTAGACTTGATTGTTCGTAGGGGCAAGTAATATCCGGACGGGGAATGACGTTTTGTGTTTATTTGCAGTAATAAATTGGGTCGATTGTCAGAATTCACGGGCAATTCTGTCCCTGCGTAAAAAGATAATTTTGAGAGTGGAGCCAAAGCCTTGCCGGCATCGGATGTGCCCTCCCCCCACCCCATAAATAGAAGTGACACATGGTTGCCAACATATTCCTCAAAATCTGACTTTGGTGA
>NW_008708685.1:149634-157487 GCF_000327385.1 Lottia gigantea | reverse complement strand
ACAGTTTATAATGTCCCATTAGGGAGATAACTCTAAATATCAATTAAAGTTTATAGTGTAATAATTGGAGATAACTCAATTTTATATCAATTACAGTTTATATTGTAAAAATGGGAGATAACTTTATATATCAATTACAGTTTGTATTGTAATAATGGGAGATAACTCAATTTAATATCAATTACAGTTTATATTGTAATAAGGGAGATAACTCAATTTCATGTGTCAATTACAGTTACTTTATACATCAATGTCAGTTTATATTGTAATAATGGGAGATAACTCTATATATCATATAAAGTTTTTAGTGTAATAATGGGAATAACTCAATTACAGTTTATATTGTAATAATGGGAGATAACTCTAAATATCAATTAAAGTTTATAGTGTAATAAGAGAGATAACTCTAATTAATATCAATTACAGTTTAATTTGTGATAATGGGAGATAACTCTATATATCAATTACAGTTTATATTGTAATAAAGGGAGATAACTCAATATTATATCAATTACAGTTTATATTGTAATAATGGGAGATAACTCTATATATTAATTACAGTTTATATTGTAACAAAGGGAGATAACTCAATATATCAATTAAAAATCATATTGTAATAAAGGGAGATAACTCAATTTTATATATCAATTACAGTTTATGTTGTAACAAAGGGAGATAACTCAATTTAATATTAATTACAGTTTATATTGTAATAATGGGAGATAACTCTAAATACCAATTACATTTTATATTGTAATATTGGAAGATAACTCTATATATCAATCAAAGGTTATGTTGCAATAAAAGGAGATAAATAAATTCAATATCAATTACAGTTTATATTGTAATATAAGGGAGATAACTCAATTTTATATCAATTACAATTTATATTGTAAAAATGGGAGATGACTCTATATATCAATTGCAGTTTATATTGTAATAAAGGGAGATAACTCAATTTCATATATCAGTTACAGTTAATTTATACATAATGTAATAATGGGAGATAACTAAATCTAATATTAATTACAGTTTATATTGTAATAATGGGAGATTACACTATATATCAATTAAGGTTTATAGCGTAATAATGGAAGATAACTCTAATTAATATCAATTACAGTTTAAATTGTAATTATGGGAGATAACTCTATATATCAATAAAGTATATAGTGTAATAATGGGAGATAACTCAATTTAATATCAATTACAGTTTAGATTGGGATATAACTCAATTTTATATGTCAATTACAGTTAATTTATACATCAATGTCAGTTTTTATTGTAATAAAGGGAGATAACTCAATTTAATAACAATTACAGTTCTTATTGTAAAAACGGGAGATAACTCTATATATCAATTACAGTTTATATTGTAATAAAGGGAAATAACTCAATTTTTCATATCAATTACAATCTAAATTGTAATAATGGAAGATAACTCTATATATCAATTATTGTTTATATTGTAATAAAAGGGAGATAACTCAATTTAATATCAATTACAGTTTATATTGTAATAATGGAAGATAACTCGATATATCTCAATCAAAGTTTATATTGTAATAAAAGGGAGATAACTAAATTCAATATCAATTACAGTTTATATTGTAATAATGGGAGATAACTCAATTTTATATAAATTACAGTTTATATTATAAAAATGGGAGATAACTCTATATATCAATTACAGTTTATATTGTAACAAAGGGGGATAACTCAATATACCAATTAAAAATTATATTGTAATAAAGGGAGATAACTCAATATATCAAGTACAGTTAATTTATACATAATGTAATAATGGGAGATAACTAAATTTAATATTTAAATAATTTAATAATTAATATAAATTACAGTTTAGATTGTAATAAAGGGAGATAACTCAATTTTATATGTCAATTACAGTTAATTTATACATCAATGTCAGTTTATATTGTAATAAAGGGAGATAACTTAATTTCATATATTAACTACAGTTTATATTGTAACAAAGGGAGATAACTCAATTTAATAGTAATTACAGTTTATATTGTTATAATGGGAAACAACTTTATATATCATATACTTTTAAGTGTAATAATGGGAGAGAACTCAAATTAATATCAGACACAGTTTATATTGTAATAATGGGAGATAAATCAATTTAATATCAATTACAGTTGATATTGTAATAATGGGATATAACTCTATATATCAATTACAGTTTATATTGTAAAACAGGATGATAACTCAATTTTACATGTCAATTACAGTTAATTCATACATAATGTAATAATGGGAGATATCTAAATTTAATATCATTTACAGTTTATATTGTAATAATGGGAGATAACTCTATATATCAATTACAGTTTATATTGTAATAAAGGGAGATAACTAAACTTTATGTGTCATATACAGTTAATTTATACATCAATGTCAGTTTATATTGTAAAAATGGGAGATGACTCTTTATATCAATTGCAGTTTATATTGTATCAAAGGGGAGATAACTCAATTTCATATATCAACTACAGTTAATTTATACATCAATGTCAGTTTATATTGTAATAAAGGGAGATAACTCAATTTTATATATCAATTACATTTTATATTGTAACAAAGGGAGATAACTCAATTTAATATTAACTACAGTTTATATTATAATAATGGGAGATAACTCTAAATATCAATTAAAGTTTATAGTGTAATAATGGGAGATAACTCTAATTAATATCAATTACAGTTTAAATTGTAATAATGGGAGATAACTCTATATATCAATTAAAGTATATAGTGTAATAATGGGAGATAACTTAATTTAATATCAATTACAGTTTATATTGTAATAAAGGGAGATAACTCAATTTTATATGTCAATTACAGTTATTTTATACATCAATGTCAGTTTATATTAAATAACTCAATTTTATATATCAACTACGGCTTTTATGGTAACAAAGGGAGATAACTCAATTTAATATCAATTACAGTTTATATTGTAATAATGGGAGATAACTTTAATTATTATCAATTACAGTTTATATTGTAATAATAGGAGATAACTCAATTTAATATCAATTACAGTTTATATTGTAATAATGGGAGATAACGCAATTGATATCAATTACAGTTTATATTGCAATAATGGGAGATAACTCAAATTAATATCAGTTACAGTCTATATTGTAATAATGGGAGATGACACGATTTAATATCAATTACAGTTTTTATTGTAATAATGAGAGATAACTTTATATATCATATAAAGTTTTTAGTGTAATAATGGGAGATAACACAAAATAATATCAGTCACAGTTTATATTGTAATATAAGGGAGATAACTCAATTTAATATCAATTACAGTTTATAGTGTAATAATGGGAGATAACTTAATTTAATATCAATTAAAGTTTATAGTGTAATAATGGGAGATAACTCAATTTAATATCAATTACAGTTTATGTTTTAATAATGGAAGATAACTCTATATACCAATTACAGTTTGTATTGTAATAATGGAAGATAACTCTATATATCAATTAAATTTTATATTGTAATAAAAGGGAGATAACTCAATTTTATTTCAATTACAGTTAATATCGTAATAATAGGAGATAACTTAATTTTATATCAATTACAGTTTATATTGTAATAATAGGAGATAACTCAATATAATATCAATTACAGTTTATATTATATTATGGGAGATAACTCTATATATCAATTACAGTTTATATTGTAATATTGGGGGATAACTAAATTTCATATATCAATTACAGTTTATATTGTAATAATGGGAGATAACTCAATTTAATATCAATTACAGTTTATATTGTACTAATGGGAGATAACTCTATATATCAATTAAAGTTTATAGTGTAATAATGAGAGATAACTCAATTTATACATCAATTACAGTTTATATTGTAAGAATGGGAGATAACTCAATTTAATATCAATTACAGTTGATCATATTGTTTTTAACACCATTGACTTCAAAAGACTGATATTGTAAGGGAGATAACTCCATTCTATTGCTCTCAACGACATTGACTTCAAAAGACTACTATTGTAAGGGAGATAATTCTATCATATTGTTTTACAAAAACATTGACTTCAAAAGACTGATATTGTAAGGGAGATAACTCTATTATATTATTCTCAACAACATTGACTTCAAAAGACTAACATTGTAAGGGAGATAACTCTATTATATTGCTCTCAACAACATTGACTTCAAAAGATTAATATTGTAAAAGAGATATCTCTAACATACTGTTCTCGTCAATATAAGTACAAAAGACTAGTATTTTAAGGGACATAACTCTATTATATTATTCTCAACGACATTGACTTTAAAAGACTAATATTGTAAGGGAAATAACTCTATTATATTGCTCTCAACGACATTGACTTCAAAAGACTAATAATGTAAGGGAGTTAACTCTATCATATTGTTCTCGACAATATAAGTACAAAAGACTGATATTGTAAGGGAGAAAACTCTATTATATTGTTCTTAACGGCATTGATTTCAAAACACTGCTATTGTAAGGGAGATAACTCTATTATATTGCTCTCAACAACATTAACTTTAAAAGACTAATATTGTAAGGGAAATAACTCGATTATATTGCGCTCAACAACATTGACTTCAAAAGACTAATATTGTAAGGGAGATAACTATATCATATTGTTTTTAACGGCATTGATTTCAAAAGACTGGTATTGTAAGGGAGATAACTGTATTATATTTTTCTCAACAACATTGACTTTAAAAGACTAATATTGTAAGGGAAATAACTGTATTCTATTGCTCTCAACGACATTGACTTCAAAAGACTAATATTGTAAGGGAGATAACTCTATCAAATTGTTTTCGACAATATAAGTACAAAACACTGATATTGTATGGGAGATAACTCTATTATATTATTCTCAACAACATTGACTTCAAAAGACTAATATTGTAATGGAGACAACTCTATCATATTGTTTTCGACAACATAAGTACAAAAGACTGATATTGTAAGGGAGATAACTCTATTATATTGTTTTCAACGGCATTGATTTCAAAAGACTGGTATTGTAAGGGAGATAACTCTATTATATTATTCTTTACAACATTGACTTCAAAAGACTAATATTGTAATGAAGATTACTCTATTACATTGTTCTCGACAACATAAGTACAAAATACTGATATTGTAAGAGAGATAACTCTATCATATTGGTTTCAATGGCATTGATTTCAAAAGACTGGTATTGTAAGTGAGATAACTCTATTATATTGCTCTCAACGACATTGACTTCAAAAGACTGATATTGTATAGGAGATAACTCTATTATATTGTTCTCGATAACATAAGTACAAAGACTGATACTGTAAGGGAGATAACTCTTTCATATTGTTTTCAACAACATTGACTTTAAAAGACTGATATTGTAAGGGAGATAACTCTATTATATTGTTCTTGAGAACATAAGTACAAAATACTGATATAGTAAAGGAGATAACTCTATTACGTTGCTCTCAACGACATTGACTTCAAAAGACTGATATTGTAAGGGAGATAACTCCATTATATTGTTTTCAACAACATTGACTTTGAAAGACTAATATTGTAAGGGAGATAACTCTATCATATTGTTTTCAACAACATTGACTTCAAAAGACTGATATTGTAAGGGAGATAACTATATTATATCATTCTCGACAATATAAGTACAAAATACTGATATTGTAAAGGAGATAACTCTATTATATTGCTCTCAACGACATTGACTTCAAAGACTAATATTGTAAGGGATACAACTCTATCATATTGTTTTCAACAACACTGACTTCAATAGAGTGATATTGTAAGGGAGATAACTTTATTATATTGTTTTCAACGACATTGACTTCAAAAGACTGGTATTGTAAGGGAGATAACTCTAATATATTGTTCTCAACAACATTGACTTCAATAGCTGATATTGAAAGGGAGATAACTCTATTATGTTATTCTCAACAACATTGATTTCAAAAGATTAATATTGTAAGAGAGATAACTCTAATATATTGTTCGATATATAAATACAAAAGACTGATATTGAAAGGGAGATAACTCTATTATATTGCTCTCAACGACATTGATTTTAATAGACTGATATTGTAATGGAGATAACTCTATTATATGGTTCTCAGCAACATAAATAAAAAAACTTATATTGTAAGAAAGATAACTCTATTACATTGTTCAACATAAATACAAAAAGCTGCTATTGTAAGGGAGATAATTTTATCCTCGACACTATAAATAAAAAAGACTGATATTGAAAGGGGGATAACTCTGTTACATTGCTCTCAACGACATTGATTTTAATAGACCGATGTTGTAAGGGACATAACTCTATAATATTATTCTCAAGAACATTGACTTTAATAGAATGGTATTGTAATGCAGATAATTCTATTATAACTCGATTATTTTATTCTCGACAAGGTAAATACAACCGACTATATTGTAAAGATAATCGCTTTGTGTACAGTGACAGTCAAAAGGACGTTGATAAGATAGTGGACTACAGCCATACATGCCCACTACGGCATGTGGATGGTAAAAACGAAACATCCATTTTAAGTTTAATCAAAATCGGCTGAAAACTAAGAGAGTAATAGCATATTCAAGATTTTGGGGCAAGGGCAATAACTCTGCTTCAAACTTGATCTTCGTTTTATAAATATGTATACACATACCGAATTTCATTTGATTCCATCAAAAAATCTAGTTTTTAGAGCGTTTACAAGCAAATGTTGACGGACGGACGGACGGACAGGGGTGCCGATAATATACGTCCACACAGAGAGATGTGGGCGTATAAAAATGAAGTGGTCTATTTTCAGCTCAGGATTGTCATGGTCATGGTATATTAAATTTTTGTAGAAACTAAGTATTGACCAGGCTTTCATGTGACATATTGGAAAGTTTTCAACGAGTTTTCTGGAAAAAGTTATAGAAATTTTGGGAGGAAGTTGTTTAGTGTCGTTATCACAGTAATTGCTGCATTTAAAAACTTCTGTGAAACAAAAAGGTGGTTATTGTAGTCAAATTATTAGACACAGTTTTTAATAGCTTGACATTGTGAAGATGGAGTCAGGGTCAACATGGAATGAGTCATCTTTACAATGTCTGGGTATTACAAACTTCGTCTTATACCTTGACATCATTGGGCACTTTTTTTGTCACAAAAGTTTTGGGCGACAGAAAGTCAGTAAACACTAAGCCAGACTAGTAACAGTCTTTCTGTCGTGGGCTCTGATTGGCTGTATGAGACAGTGTACAATCCAATCAAGCGCCGCATTCCATGATACAAGAAAAGCGATTAATGTAAGTTAAGGTATTTGACACAATGTTTGTAATAGATTGACATTGTGAAGATGTAGTTTGTAATATCTTGACATTGTGAAGATGAAGTTTGTAATAGCTTGACATTGTGAAGATGAAGATTGTAATAGATTGACATTATGAAGATGAAGTTTGTAATAGATTGACATTGTGAAGATGTTGTTTGTAACAGCTTGACATTGTGAAGATGAAGTTTGTAATAGTTTGACATTGTGAAGATGAAGTTTGTAATAGCTTGACATTATGAAGATGAAGTTAGTAATAACTTGACATTATGAAGATGAAGTTTGTAAGAACTTGACATTGTGAAGATGAAGTTTGTAATAGCTTGACATTATGAAGATGTAGTTAGTAATAACTTGACATTATGAAGATGAAGTATGTAATAGATTGACATTGTAAAGATGAAGTTTGTAATAACTTGACATTGTGAAGATGTAGTTAGTAATAACTTGACATTGTGAAGATGAAGTTTGT
>NW_008708685.1:85741-149241 GCF_000327385.1 Lottia gigantea | reverse complement strand
AACTATTAATTCAGTCATGAACCATGGCCACAAACTATTAATTCAGTCATGGACCATGTGCACAAACTATTAATTTAGTCATGGACAATGGCCGCAAAGTATTAATTCAGTCATGAACCATGGCCACAAACTATTAATTTAGTCATGGACCATGTGCACAAACTATTAATTCAGTCATGGACCATGTGCACGAACTATTAATTAATTCATGGACCACGGCCACAAAATATTATAATTATCAGAGCAATGTAGACCAGAGATGAAAACAACAAGTATTAACGAAATCTTCAATATGACTGTACATACTAATTGTAGAAAAATTAGGACTAGTCAAAATGCTGTCCTGTTCTGTAATTGCTTCCTGTATAACTTTACTCAAATCCTGGAAAATAACTTCAGCTTTTTAGATAATATAAAATATAGAGTAAGTTGCTACCATTTTCCAATTCTGTATATCTTGAATACAAGATAACTGTTATGAGCTTTTGTTTCAGTTTCCTTTCAAAAACATAAACATACCCAAACCCTTATTGTGGCCACTTCCCTAACTTTAAAGATAACCCTAACCATTCCACGTAACTAATAATTATAATCAAAAACTTACAGCTTTTGTGGGAGTTATCTCTAACATTATGAACATTCCCAGATAATTTGCGTTAGTTATCAGCTGAAATAGGAAGTTATAATTTGCTTTAGTTATCAGCTGAAATAGGAAGTTATAATTTCCGTTAGTTATCAGCTGAAATAGGAAGTTATAATTTGTGTTAGTTATCAGCTGAAATAGGAAGTTATAATTTGCGTTAGTTATCAGCTGAAATAGGTAGTTATAATTTGTGTTAGTTATCAGCTGAAATAGGAAGTTATAATTTGTGTTAGTTATCAGCTGAAATAGGAAGTTATAATTTGCGTTAGTTATCAGCTGAAATAGGAAGTTATAATTTGCGTTAGTTATCAGCTGAAATAGGAAGTTATAATTTGTGTTAGTTATCAGCTGAAACATGAAGTTATAATTTGTGTTAGTTATCAGCTGAAATAGAAAGTTATAATTTCCGTTAGTTATCAGCTGAAATAGGAAGTTATAATTTGTGTTAGTTATCAGCTGAAATAGGAAGTTATAAGTTGTGTTAGTTATCAGCTGAAATAGAAAGTTATAATTTGCTTTAGTTATCAGCTGAAATAGGAAGTTATAATTTGCGTTAGTTATCAGCTGAAACAGGAAGTTATAAGTTGTGTTAGTTATCAGCTGAAATAGGAAGTTATAATTTGTGTTAGTTATCAGCTGAAATAGGAAGTTATAAGTTGTGTTAGTTATCAGCTGAAATAGGAAGTTATAAGTTGTGTTAGTTATCAGCTGAAATAGAAAGTTATAATTTGCTTTAGTTATCAGCTGAAATAGGAAGTTATAATTTGCGTTAGTTATCAGCTGAAACAGGAAGTTATAATTTGTGTTAGTTATCAGCTGAAATAGGAAGTTATAATTTGTGTTAGTTATCAGCTGAAATAGGAAGTTATAATTTGCGTTAGTTATCAGCTGAAATAGGAAGTTATAATTTGTGTTAGTTATCAGCTGAAACAGGAAGTTATAATTTGCGTTAGTTATCAGCTGAAACGGGAAGTTATAGATAAGAGTCTCACTTGTCTGTGAACATGTGCCATAGACAAAATATTTATGATAACAAAATATTCTGAAATATTACAAAATTAATCATGAAAAATTACATCAAGTATACAAATTGTGATTTTTGGGTATTAATCTATCCAGTTAATTTTAGTTAAGAATTAATTATTTCAGACCACAGTGTAAAACTTACTATACATTGATTCAGGCCGTCGGTAGAGGTAAAACATCGATAATGGTTGGAATATTTAGACATCAAGATTGGTACTAAAGTTCGATACCAAGAAACCGGCATGGTAGATAATGGTAATAACTGTACATCCTCGTTACTTAATGGAGTTCTAATCACCATCTTTAATAATTCTTGAAACTCATCATAACTCAACTTCCCTAAATTCTAAAATACATAGCAAAAGATTCTAAAATACATAGCAAAAGATTCTAAAATACATAGCAAAAGATTCTAAAATACATAGTAAAAATTGCAAAATGTTAACAGAAAATTTTTATTTTCTAAATCTATTAACCTGCAACAATAATGAAATCATTACAAAAGTAAAGTAGAATATTTAGACACCAGCCAAAGTAGGGGAAGCAGTTAAATTACTGACCGAATGCAATTATATTTTACATATTTCAAAAATTGAAATTGCAGCCTCAATGTCATGTCCTATTACAATATTACTTGACAAAAAAAAACAATAGTGTTTCTGACGAAGAGTTTGTAAAATTCTCATAACTAGGTTAGAAATTCTGGCAACCTGAGATATTCCCTTCAATTTAAAATTTTAAATAACATGAATATAAATAAATATAATCTCACCATATTGTCACGATTGTCTTCTAAATCAGTTTTCCGTCGTTTCTTCTGTTCCTCTTCATTATTCAACATTCTCTTCCACAACAAGTCACGTCTACATTTACTTTTCGACGTTTCCACCATTTCTTTGATTTCATTACTGAAATTCAGACAATAAAAAATATTATAACCTATATATTCTACCGATTCTGATTGGCTGACAATATTATTCTACTTGATTTCAATTCTAAAAGATCATACAGATAGTTTGAGTTGACAAAAAAACAAATATAGACTAAAATCATCAATTTAATGAGAAACTCACCAAGATGATTTCATTTCTCTGGATAATAATTCATAAATAGCTGCCTGATGTTTATTAGAGTAGCCCAAATAATCCACGATTTCTTGACGGACTCCAATATGTTGTTTAACTGGTACAGGTTGGACTGTTTCATTTTCTATCGGTTCATTATTACTCTCTATCGTACAATAATAGATATACAAATTTTATTCATCTTTTAAAACATTATAGAATTTCAAGGTCTAACAATGATAAACAAAGTAAGAAATAACAAATAACAACGTAAATAACAACACTACATTGATGTTAGCATACCAAGTTTTTTCATTTAATATTTTGGTGTTTGTTTGAACTTATCCACTATGTCTATCTTCAGGCTTTTGAATTCCCTGTGGACAGTGATATGTACACAAGAATTTATGTGGTGAATAGAAATATACCTGTAGGTAAGAGTCTATTTGGTCGAATTCCAACCAATCGTTTTTCTAAATTCTTCAAAGGAAAACAATCCTGTCTTCTGGTTAATAATACAAAATATTTTAATCGTAAAATAGGTCGATCTGTATCCGGACTAGTTCTGCCTTGAACAACCTCTTGGGTTATTATTAATCCCACATCATAATCATCTGTTTCCTTCTGGCCTGAATTTACCAATTTATGATGTCTTAATAATGCATACTCATCAACATTCTTCACATAGCAATAATCCTGAAACAAAATAAGTTTTATTATTAAATTTGAACTGTTGTATTCACTGCAATATCAGAAAAATTTAGAAGCATATTCTACTAGAAGGGAAATAACTCTTTAAAAATTAAACATTGCCAAGTCTATCAAAATTCCATCATTTTCGTTTCAATACAATTTGATGAAAATGTTGACAAACAAACCCATAGTTGGACATAAATTTTTTGAATATGAAAAGGATTTGAACAATGTCCCAAATACAACAATACTTACTGGTTCTACATCATAATCTACAACAGCCTTCATTTTAACAACTCTCATCTCATACTGTTTCATTTGTTTAATCATATACTCAAAAACTTGATCATTAATACAGTGAGAGTCTGACAGCATCACATATTCTATAACACAAAACATAACATACTCTGTAACACAAAACATAACATATTCTATAACACAAAATATAACATAACATATTGTATAACACAAAACATAACATACTCTGTAACACAAAACATAACATATTCTATAACACAAAATATAACATAACATATTGTATAACACAAAACATAACATATTCTATAACGCAAAATATAACATAACATATTCTATAACACAAAACATAACATTACATATTCTATAACACAAAACATAACATTACATATTGTATAACATAAAACATAACATATTCTATAACACAAAACATCACATATTCTATAACACAAAACATAACATCACATATTCTATAACACAAAACATAACATTACATATTCTATAACACAAAACATAACATTACATATTCTATAACACAAAACATCACATCACATATTCTATAACACAAAACATAACATACTCTAAAACACAAAACATAACATCACATATTCTGTAACACAAAACATAACATACTCTATAACACAAAACATAACATCACATATTCTATAACACAAAACATAACATTACATATTCTATAACATAAAACATAACATTACATATTCTATAACACAAAACATAACATTACATATTCTATAACACAAAACATAACATTACATATTCTGTAACACAAAACATAACACACTTTGTAATACAAAACATCACACCATGTTTCACAGATGATTTGTATAATACAATTTATCAAAACAAGTGATAAAATGAGAATAGAATCTATGTTACTAACCTTGTTGGAGACAATTTCGAGAGAAACTTGGAGCGTAAGAATAAATCTGTGTAAAATCAGTGAGGAAATTGGTCAGATGAAAACCTTGGTGAAATATAGTTTCTTCCCCAGATATATAACGTTGAATGCAGCGCAGGTGAAAATCATGAGCAAAACTGTGAACATGAATTAAATCTTTATATCTCTGACACTCATCAACAAATAATAATTTCATCTAAAATATAAACACTTCTTTCATTTCATTTCTAATAAAAAATATAATTAGTAAATATCATTAGTAAATATCATTAGTAAATATCACTAGTAAATATCACTCGTAAATATCACTCGTAAATATCACTCGTAAATATCACTCGTATATATAACTCGTAAATATCACTAGTAAATATCACTAGTAAATACCACTAGTAAATACCACTAGTAAATATCATTAGTAAATATCACTAGTAAATATCACTAGTAAATATCACTCGTAACTATCTTTAGTAAATATCACTCGTAAATATCACTAGTAAATACCACTAGTAAATACCACTAGTAAATACCATTAGTAAATACCACTAGTAAATATCACTAGTAAATATCACTAGTAAATATCATTAGTAAATATCACTAGTAAATATCATTAGTAAATATCACTAGTAAATATCACTAGTAAATATCATTAGTAAATATCACTAGTAAATATCATTAGTAAATATCATTAATAAATATCATTATTGATTGTGATCAGATAACTCCTTAATTTGTTTGATAAAAATTCCAGTCTTGAATATAATAAAAATATGATAATAAAAATATGATAATAAAAATATGATAATAAAAATACTCCAACCTGTTGATTAATGTTAATACTGATCTGAGAATAGTCGAAAACAAATAACTTGACACAGAAATATTCTTCTCTATATCCAATATCCATCAGTAATATTCCTCCTGTCATTGTTTTCTGTAGACTAACTGATGTCAGATTGGTTTCTTCTCCTGTATATATATTATACGTACTGGGTATGTCACTAGCCCTAAAAATAACAATAAATCTCATCTTAAAATCTTTCAATAAAATCTAAACTGAGAAATAAGACAATATAAACAATCTAAGTTAAACTGAAGGAGTATTAATTCATCAATTAACAGTTAGATATAACTGCCTAAAACAAGTAAATGTAAATATAGTTGAGAGAGAATGACCACTAGCCTTTTTCTTGAAGATTGTTGAACTTTGACAGTTTTAAAACCTAGATTCTGTAGATAACTCATATACTCTTTAATAAAATTATCTCGTAGTTTAATATGCCATGTTTCCTCTTGTGATGTACTTATACGAATTTCAGGAGAATCTTGTGGTGTTGTTGGCTTCCGACGGTCATCTTGGCTTTCAGAACGTTTATTCTTTAAACTGGTTACTGAGGCGCCAGAACTATGACGTGATCTCTAAAATGAAAAATGTATCTTATTGGACTAAAGATTTGTAGTTTCATATTCTACTGTTCTGTATTTTATTGGACTAATGAAATAGAGTTTTATATTCTACTGTTCTGTATCTTATTGGACTAATGAAATAGAGTTTTATATCCTACTGTTCTATATCTTATTGGACTAATGAAATAGAGTTTTATATCCTACTGTTCTATATCTTATTGGACTAATAAAATAGAGTTTTATATCCTACTGTTCTGTATCTTATTGGACTAATAAAATAGAGTTTTATATCCTACTGTTCTGTATCTTATTGGACTAATGAAATGAAATAGAGTTTTATATCCTACTGTTATGTATCTTATTGGACTAATAAAATAGAGTTTTATATCCTACTGTTCTGTATCTTATTGGACTAATGAAATGAAATAGAGTTTTATATCCTACTGTTCTGTATCTTATTGGACTAATAAAATAGAGTTTTATATCCTACTGTTCTGTATCTTATTGGATTAATAAAATAGAGTTTTATATCCTACTGTTCTGTATCTTATTGGACTAATAAAATAGAGTTTTATATCCCACTGTTCTATATCTTGTTGGACTAATAAAATAGAGTTTTATATCCTACTGTTCTGTATCTTATTGGACTAATGAAATGAAATAGAGTTTTATATCCTACTGTTCTGTATCTTATTGGACTAATAAAATAGAGTTTTATATCCCACTGTTCTATATCTTATTGGACTAATAAAATAGAGTTTTATATCCTACTGTTCTGTATCTTATTGGACTAATGAAATGAAATAGAGTTTTATATCCTACTGTTCTGTATCTTATTGGACTAATAAAATAGAGTTTTATATCCCACTGTTCTATATCTTATTGGACTAATAAAATAGAGTTTTATATCCTACTGTTCTGTATCTTATTGGACTAATGAAATGAAATAGAGTTTTATATCCTACTGTTCTGTATCTTATTGGACTAATAAAAAAGAGTTTTATATCCCACTGTTCTATATCTTATTGGACTAATAAAATAGAGTTTTATATCCTACTGTTCTGTATCTTATTGGACTAATGAAATGAAATAGAGTTTTATATCCTACTGTTCTGTATCTTATTGGACTAATGAATTGAAATAGAGTTTTATATCTTACTGTTCTGTATCTTATTGGACTAATGAATTGAAATAGAGTTTTATATCTTACTGTTCTGTATGTTATTGGACTAATGAAATGAAATAGAGTTTTATATCCTACTGTTCAGTATCTTATTGGACTTATGAAAAGGTGTTTTATATCCTACTGTTCTATATCTTATTGGACTAATGAAATGAAATAGAGTTTTATATCCTACTGTTCTGTATCTTATTGGACTAATGAAATGAAATGGAGGTTTATATCCTACTGTTCTGTATCTTATTGTACTAATGAAATGAAATAGAGTTTTATATCCTACTGTTCTGTATCGTATTGTACTAATGAAATGAAATAGAGTTTTATATCCTACTGTTCAGTATCTTATTGGACTAATGAAATGAAATAGAGTTTTATATCCTACTGTTCTATATCTTATTGTACTAATGAAAAGGTGTTTTATGTCCTACTGTTCAGTATCTTATTGTACTAATGAAATGAAATAGAGTTTTATATCCTACTGTTCAGTATCTTATTGGACTTACGAAAAGGTGTTTTATGTCCTACTGTTCTATATCTTATTGGACTAATGAAATGAAATAGAGTTTTATATCCTACTGTTCAGTATCTTATTGGACTTACGAAAAGGTGTTTTATGTCCTACTGTTCAGTATCTTATTGGACTAATGAAATGAAATAGAGTTTTATATCCTACTGTTCAGTATCTTATTGGACTTATGAAAAGGTGTTTTATGTCCTACTGTACTGTACTATTTTGGATTAATGAAATAAAAAACTTATGATGCACAATGACCTGATAGGATAAAACCTGACCATCAGATGAAGTATTTAGCTTACAGATTTTGGTAAATCAGCAGTTGGTGGGGTGGAAGCTACAAGAACATCCTGTTTAAATTGAGTAGTAGTTTTCTCCACGACTCTATGGCGCCACTGAGAGGAGAATAATATTGGGGTGGCACAATAATGGAACAGTCTGGAACTATCTTTTAACAATTTCAAATGATCTTCCTGTAAGTAAGAAAGAAAGAACTTTATTGTAGAAGAATATCAAATAAAATCCTTGAGGTTTCTATCTACCAGCTGGTCATTGACCATAGATATTTGAGTTTTCTTTCTATCGAATGCACCTTGAACAAACATCTTGATTTAACAAGGATATCAACTTATATTTTAGAGGATCCCATCTATCAGCTTGACTTTCTTCAAACATCTTGACAATGATTTTTCATAATATAACAACTTTTCTGGGGAATCCTATATCTAAATATCACTACTTGCCTACCATATAAAAATATTATCATCAACTTACATTGACTGCTGTACTACTTGGTGTTTTAAATAACCAACTATTATACAGGGCACTCAGAGTGTTAAACTTGTCAGCCTCTACAAATATTACAGCAAATATTACAGGAATACTGGTAGATACAAATATTACAGGAATACAGGTAGATACAAATATTACAGGAATACTGGTAGATACAAATATTACAGCAAATATTACAGAAATACTGGTAGATACAAATATTACAGGAATAGATACAAATATTACAGGAATACTGGTAGATACAAATATTACAAGAATACTGGTAGATACAAATATTACAGGAATATTGGTAGATACAAATATTACAGGAATATTGGTAGATACAAATATTACAAGAATACTGGTAGATACAAATATTACAGGAATACAGGTAGATACAAATATTACAGGAATACTGGTAGATACAAATATTACAGCAAATATTACAGAAATACTGGTAGATACAAATATTACAGGGATACTGGTAGATACAAATATTACAGGAACACTGGTAGATACAAATATTACAGGAATACTGGTAGATACAAATATTACAAGAATACAGGTAGATACAAATATTACAGGAATACAGGTAGATACAAATATTACAGGAATACTGGTAGATACAAATATTACAGGAATACTGGTAGATACAAATATTACAGGAATACTGGTAGATACAAATATTACAGGAATACTGGTAGATACAAATATTACAGGAATATTGGTAGATACAAATATTACAGGAATACTGGTAGATACAAATATTACAGGAATACTGGTAGATACAAATATTACAGCAAAACTATAAATTAATCTATAGGTTATTTCTATTCAATGACACAGCATGATACCCAATTAGGAATAAATTTCCCTCAAAAATATGTTTATTATATGATAAAAGGAAAGGTTGAGAAACCCAGCCATCAAGTGGCATCAAGTGGTCTGTTAGAGTGATAATGTTCTGACTAGCTAGACAGCTATAATATTTATTATACTGGAGGTCTATTCAATATTCAGTCCAGAGATGAAAACCAACTAGAAAACAAACGTTAAAATCTATAAAATGAAACTACCTTTTAAACACATATTTCTAATTTCCAAAGCTTGTACACCATGAACATACACAGAATCTTTACTTTTAGAAATCTTGGTATTTTTATGGAGGGGAATGTGGGGCGATTCTTCTTTATAAATCTCATCAAACTGAGGCATTACATCTCGAAGATGAGAATAACCCCGTTCTTTAGAAATTGTTTGACGTCGTTGAAAATCTCTCGGTGGAGCCAAATTACGAAGCAGAATTTCTTTTTCATATGATGGCTGAGTAAATGGATTCTGATCCTTAAAAAATAAAATAAAGCTGTGTATTAGGAAACACCACTGGGGGTAACTAAAAGGACCCATGAAAACAATATTTTTAACAATATTTGATCTGTATTAAGTGAGGATGAGGTAATAACAGGGGGTATTTTAATACAGACAAGGGGTTAGAAGAGATTAAAAAGTTGGGAAGTAAAAAGGTCTAGAAGTACCTAACTGTCATGAGAGATCTAACAATATTTCCTTCAACTTACCGCAGTGTAGGGTAAATCTGTTAATGTCTGATGTTGAAATAAACCCATTTTTTGATGAAGAATACTGTCTAATAGGTGAACCCTGGCATTGTGCCACTGGACTAGTTTAGTTATATGTTTCTCAAGTGAATTAAATATATCTGTGGCCCAGTTATATGTCGCTACCATTATCTGTAAAAATATCAAATAAATAGTAAGCACTGGCCAAGATTCTTTAAACTTTGAAAATTCATGATAAGGGTTTTGAGCATTAGGTGTTTTAACATAGTTTGTTGAAAGTAATAGAATGAAATAATGTATTGCTCCCCAGTCACTACATACCTGTTTCTGATGTATAAATATTGTTAATAAATTCTGCCTAGGTATAAAATCATGTTCACCATGGAAATACAAAGCTTCTGTTGAACCCTGGTCTACGTACACATACGGTTTAAACTTCTGGTTACTGATATCTATAAATAGATTAAAAATAAAGAAATATAATGTCTTTGAAGTGAGGAAATATTCTATGGCAATAATAGGAATGGGAATCAGATATTCAATTCTAAAAAAGTGATACAGATAGCTGAAATTGAGTTCTATCAGACACAGGAAATGTCTTGTAAGCTGAAAACATTTTAATTTGAAAAAAAACACACAAGATCAGCTGATATAAATTTTATCCAGAAAAAAAAGAAATTTTTTACTTTTAGAAGAGAGATTAGGTGGTGATTCTATATTATCATGTATAACTATACTATGCCACTGTTCTACATCTCTTCCTATTATAAAATAACCAGAACCCTTTTTTTCTACATTTGGTTTCTGACGAGCAGCATCTAATGATGTTTCCATACTCTCTTCAGTTGGCTAAAAAACAATTTACAAATTAACCTGTGATTTGTATAACAATATATATATGTATATATATAACTAACTTTAAAGTTTTGGACCTTTAACTGATATTACTAGATCTACAACCGAACATAGCTCTCATCTTTTCAACTAGCTAACCCTCTATAAACTATAAAAACACCTACCAGTACAGGACTACGGCAAGGAAAAAAGGGGACACCAGTGAGTATGTTATCATTTTTATTTACCAATTTAAATAGTTTATATGTCTGATGAGATGAGATGGTTGGTAATATTGTCATAATTTCACGTAACACATAATCCACCGAAAACTTGGATAACAAACTCACTTCAAATTTATTTACAGAAGGGGCAACTGTAATATTATAAAGTTTAGATTAATAAGACTGTTATAATATAAGATAGAGATAAAAAAAAAACTATGATTAAAAACAATACATCTTCAAAAAAAAATATAACAAAATAGAAGTCTCCTGTCTGTCAAACAATAGAATTGAATATTTAGATATACCTAACTTACAACAGAAAATCATCCATAGTTTTAGACATACCTAACTTGGAACAGAATATCACCCATGGTTTTATAATAGAAGGATAAACACTGTGGAGGTTGCCACGGTCACCAGATTCATATTTCATCCTAACATCTCTAATACCAGAACTGGTGGGACTGATTTCTCGGGAAGATGGTACCGATATTTCTGGAGTGCCTGATTCTGGGAATTCAAACATCTAAAAAATACAGAAATACCAAGATTATATGTTCTATACCTGTCTGAATATAATGGAGCTTGTAATAACCTTTTCAATAAAACTCATTATTCCATCATTTTTAGTCAGTTTTCACGTCTTGGTAACAGTAAGTATTTATTATGAAATTATTTATAAAAACAGAAAAAAACTTTGTTCTTGATGTTAAATTTGAGTTTATTAGGTTTTCAAGTTCATGTTTAGTAAATGATTGAATACAAATTTCAACTCACCGGAGAACTTTGAGGAGGAGGAGTAGAAAATCTATTTTTCGAAGACATCAAACTTTTCAAATTTTTCATTGGAGATGCTGATTGGACAACAGGTTTTAATGACAATGAATCAGAGAATCTTTTCCCAATTACAGAATGTCGTCTGTCCTTATTATTACCTGAAATTTTAATTTGATTGTAAATCATATTAACTTCTACTCTCCACTGTACAAGGCAAAGAATCAACGTACAGTGATGTCTCTACTACAATATTTCATCTAAGAACTTTACCTATGACAGTGATGTCTCTACAATATTTCATCATAGAGCTTTAACTATGACAGTGATGCCTCTATAATATTTCATCATAGAGCTTTAACTATGACAGTGATGCCTCTATAATATTTCATCATAGAGCTTTAACTATGACAGTGATGCCTCTATAATATTTCATCATAAAGCTTTAACTATGACAGTGATGCCTCTATAATATTTCATCATAGAGCTTTAACTATGACAGTGATGCCTCTATAATATTTCATCATAGAGCTTTACCTATGACAGTGATGCCTCTATAATATTTCATCATAAAGCTTTAACTATGACAGTGATGCCTCTATAATATTTCATCATAGAGCTTTAACTATGACAGTGATGCCTCTATAATATTTCATCATAGAGCTTTAACTATGACAGTGATGTCTCTACAATATTTCATCTAAGAACTTTACCTATGACAGTGATGCCTCCATAATATTTCATCATAGAGCTTTAACTATGACAGTGATGCCTCTATAATATTTCATCATAAAGCTTTACCTATGACAGTGATGCCTCTATAATATTTCATCATAAAGCTTTACCTATGACAGTGATGTCTCTATAACATTTCATCATAGAGCTTTAACTATGACAGTGATGCCTCTATAATATTTCATCATAGAGCTTTACCTATGACAGTGATGCCTCTATAATATTTCATCATAGAGCTTTACCTATGACAGTGATGCCTCTATAATATTTCATCATAGAGCTTTACCTATGACAGTGATGCCTCTATAATATTTCATCATAGAGCTTTAACTATGACAGTGATGCCTCTATAATATTTCATCAAAGAGCTTTACCTATGACAGTGATGCCTCTATAATATTTCATCATAAAGCTTTACCTATGACAGTGATGCCTCTATAATATTTCATCATAAAGCTTTACCTATGACAGTGATGCCTCTACAATATTTCATCAAAGAGCTTTACCTATGACAGTGATGCCTCTATAATATTTCATCATAAAGCTTTACCTATGACAGTGATGCCTCTACAATATTTCATCATAGAGCTTTAACTATGACAGTGATGCCTCTATAATATTTCATCATAGAGCTTTACCTATGACAGTGATGCCTCTACAATATTTCATCATAGAGTTTTACCTATGACAGTGATGTCTCTACAATATTTCATCATAGAGCTTTAACTATGACAGTGATGCCTCTACAATATTTCATCATAGAGCTTTACCTATGACAGTGATGCCTCTATAATATTTCATCATAAAGCTTTACCTATGACAGTGATGCCTCTACAATATTTCATCATAGAGCTTTAACTATGACAGTGATGCCTCTATAATATTTCATCATAGAGCTTTACCTATGACAGTGATGCCTCTACAATATTTCATCATAGAGCTTTACCTATGACAGTGATGTCTCTACAATATTTCATCATAGAGCTTTAACTATGACAGTGATGCCTCTATAATATTTCATCATAGAGCTTTACCTATGACAGTGATGCCTCTACAATATTTCATCATAGAGCTTTAACTATGACAGTGATGTCTCTACAATATTCCATCCTAGAGCTTTACCTATGACAGTTCAGATCAAGAATGGGCTGTCAGATCTTTAATTTTGGTCCCACTTAATACAATCTCAATTTGATCTTGATAAAAAACACTATCATTTTCATATAGATAAAATTTACTTTGTGTTATACCTTTAGGGCTGACAGGTGATGATGGTGCAGAAGAATGTAATATATCTGAATCATCGTCATGACGACGTGGTATATGACAAATTGGTGCCGTTAGAAGATTATATTCAAATATTAAATCACACAAGGCTTGTTTGACAGCAGACGTTAATTTATTAGTTAATTGTTTGAGTTGAGGTGAGGTGGTAAATCTATCCCATATTTTAAACTGAATCAGAGCTGTAGGACCTGAAACAATAAATAATCAAATGATAAATGAAATGAAAACCCACAGCCATCGTCCAAGCATCAAACACTATAACGGACAATGTTATAGTCTGTCCTCAATGATAAAAGCTGAAGTTACCTGGTCTAGAAGAATCAGGGGAAGGATCATGTTGAACTGTATTCACCAAATATTCAAACTCTTCTTCATTCTGTATAGTACAGGTAGTCATTTTACTGGGGTAGGGACAGTTTAATAGTTTGACTGGTAAGCCTGTAGAGTCTACTAGTGATAAACTGATAAACACCAGACCTGTTATATAAAATAATTTATTCTATCATTTAGATTGGTAAAGATATAAAATAAACAGGCCATCAAATATACGAACATGGACTGTGGTTTGCTAGTACAGTTTGTTTAGTTATTTACCTGTTCGAATAATAGAGTTTTACATCCTACAGTTCATATTAAAAACAACTAATACAATGAAAGTTACCTTTTCCTCCAGCAGGAGGTCTGATATACAGGAAAGCGTTTTCTGATTTTACAGCCTCACTATCATCTTCATCATCATCCTGATCAAAATGAGAAATCTATGGTCACAATAATTTCAATGATGCAAATAAAAGAGCAACATATGGCCCTGACACATATAAAAAGTTTAATAACACTCTAAACAATCCTAAACTTATAATGGAAACATTAATCATAAATCTGAGTGAGAAGTAACAGACTGAAATTAATATTGATAACAACAGAGTGTAGGATTGGGCACCAAGTTACCTTGGGACTGATTACTGGTCCTCACCTGAAAGTGATATTCTGTGTTGTTGCTATCGTAGTTTGGTGTGTGTAGAAATTGTAATAAATTCTGTCGAAGATAATACATCAGAGCATATAAATACATCATAGAGTGAGGTGGTATTGATAGCTGTAATACTTGAGTTATAGGTGTATCTTGTATAAACTACAAATAAATATCAAAATAAAAATATCAAAATAGAAATATCAACATAGAAATATCAAAATAAAAATATCAACATAGAAATATCAAAATAAAAATATCAACTATCAACATAGAAATATCAAAATAAAAATATCAACATAGAAATATCAAAATAAAAATATCAACATAGAAATATCAAAATAAAAATATCAAAATAGAAATATCAAAATAGAAATATCAAAATAAAAATATCAACATAGAAATATCAAAATAAAAATATCAACATAGAAATATCAAAATAAAAATATCAAAATAGAAATATCAAAATAGAAATATCAAAATAAAAATATCAAAATAGAAATACCAAATACCTACATGGTTAAGAAATAATATAACTGGACATGTCTGATAAATAAAAATAATTAAGAAGTAAACTACCTGTACATCTTCTGCCTTTAATTTACATTTAGGGTTTCTGTTTAACATCAAAGACAGTGAGTCAAGAACAGATTCATCTAATTTACACTGTAATGCTTTCACTAGATCATTTTGAATCTCATTACCTATAAAAATAAAAATATATATATATTGTCTGAGAATTTATATTGTTATAAATGTATACCATTAACAATATATATCTATGTGCACTCTACAAATCATGCTGAATCTCTGTAAGTAGAATATAACAATACAATAAATTTGTTGGCTCTCTGAAAGGGAAGCCTAAATGACAACCCAAATACAACTAAACATTAAGGGATTTTAAATTAAAGAAATTACCGACTTCCTCAATACCATAAACTAATAATTCTACCACAGACTCAATACGAGATGAGAGACGGCTGAATCCAGAGAAATTTGATACAGTGTCATATTCTGATTTACTGTAACCTGAAGTGGACTGGAAAATCAAAATAAATTTTATTAATCAAGACAATTGATACAACTGTCATGAAAGTATAAAATTTATTAATCAAGACAATTGATACAACTGTTATGAAAGTATAAAATTTTATTAATCAAGACAATTGATACAACTGTCATGAAAGTATAAAATTTTATTAATCAAGACAATTGATACAACTGTTATGAAAGTATAAAATTTTATTAATCAAGACAATTGATACAACTGTTATAAAAGTATAAAATTTTATTAATCAAGACAATTGATACAACTGTCATGAAAGTATAAAATTTTATCAATTAAGACAATTGATACAACTGTCATGAAAGTATAAAATTTTATTAATCAAGACAATTGATACAACTGTTATGAAAGTATAAAATTTTATTAATCAAGACAATTGATACAACTGTCATGAAAGTATAAAATTTTATTAATCAAGACAATTGATACAACTGTTATGAAAGTATAAAATTTTATCAATTACTCCTAAAAAATCATTTTTGTGAGGACTTCAATTTTCAGATTACCCTGTGTTTAAATTAATATTTCATAGCGATATTTCTGTGTATATTTATTAACATAATTTACCTCTTCTACTTTTGTAGAAACTGACATTAAATCCATCGGAATATCTACAATAAAAATAAAACTTTACTTTAAGTATAATCTATTTGATTTGGCTGTTATGAGAATAAAGTTATATTAAACAGATGTAGCACTATTTTAAATATCTCTTCAACTGTTTCCAGAATTTATTTTCTGTTTTCCAAAAGAAGATAATTGTATGACTATATGAGATATACTAAGAGTTATCTACCTTGTCCCCGAACCTCTTCCTCTAACATATCAACTGACATTGCTGTCTGTACAACTGGAACGTTCCGTAACTCCCGTAACCTATTGTTAGATAGAGGGGGAGTTTTACACCCTACAATTCTACACTCAATAGAACTAGTAAAGTAGTTAACCTAACCTAGTGATATACAATAACAAAGTTTCTGTCTATGAAGGGAGATAACTAGTACTTGTGAGTTATTCAGTGAGGTGACCAGCTAGTTGAAAGAGTTATACAGTATGCTATAAGGGAAATTTTGCCAGAACATTTGCAAAACATGAGCAGAATAAGCAATTTTAGTGAACAGGTTAAACAATAAAAACCTCCAACTTCTTACCTCATGTAAAACACGTTTTCTGATTGTGTTTCTTTAATAACAAACATATTCTTTCTATTACTGACTGATAGTTTATTTAATACACTTTTTAATGATAAAAAACCTGAAATAATTTTACAATATATTGAATTGGGTGGCATTTAATCAAAGTGGAAGGCAATCAAATTTAACATCTTTCTTTCCTACACCTAATAAAGATGAGCAACCATTCTAGTATTAATCATTCCAATATTATACATATTCATTTACAGGTGGGTCATCTGGAATAATGAGGCAAGAATTTAAATCAAACTTCACCCAACCTATTGAACTATATTGAAGGACTGTTTCTCCAAATGCTGTTTTCCTGTCAAAACAAATCTATCATGATCTGTTATCTTACCTTTAGATACACTTCCAATTCTTTTATTGACCTCCTTCAATCTGGGATGTAAAACAAAGATAGTTTTCCAAACACACTCGCAGGAGAAATGACCAGGATTAAACTCTAGTCTAGCAGCTAGGTAATGTTTTCCTTTTCCATCTTCACTTTCTTCATCTTCATTTTCAGACGCTACAAGAAAATAATAAGAAATGAAATATATAATATAAATCTGAATATAAATCTGAATATAAATCTGAATATAAATCTGAATATAAATCTGAATATAAATCTGAATATAAATCTGGACAGTGATGTATAAAACTAGAAGAAAGCAAACGAGTGCATTTTATTTCCACTGAGTAGAGTTAAGCTTGCTTTAACATTATATATATGACACTGATAGACACAAATTGAGAGATTCTAAGCAATCAAATCATTTTGGTTTGCCAATTAGCTCAGTGAATAAATTAGCTCAGTGAATAAATCAGCTCAGTGAATAAATTAGCTCAGTCAGTGAATAAATTAGCTCAGTCAGTGAATAAATTAGCCCAGTCAGTGAATAAATTAGCTCAGTAAATTAGCTCAGTGAATAAATTAGCTCAGTGAAAAAGGACTGAAGAAGAAACATAGCTTATGATAATATTACCTGTACTTTCTACCATAGATCTATTAGAGGACGTTCTCTTGTCTCCCCAGAGATTGTCTTCCTCTCCCATACCAACTAGTAACGAGTTACACACCCTCGTCTCATTCAACTCTTTTAACAATAAATACTGAAAAATATACAATAATATCAAAATCCAACATCATACAAGACAACTCTTTTAACAATAAATACTGAAAAATATACAATAATATCAAAATCCAACATCATACAAGAAAACTCTTTTAACAATAAATACTGAAAATATACAATAATATATAGAATATGTCAGATAGTGTCCTGACTGAGTAGAAAGATTTAACATACCTGATTGACTTTCTTACAAATACTCTGTATATTCTGTTTAACATGAAACAATAGAGTTCTTCTATCACCTCGTTCTCTGATAGCCTCTTCATTAGCTTCACTTAAAAATAACATTAAGATATAATGAGTGAAAGAAGTACTGTATATTTGGTGAATAATGCACAGTATTTTACCGGAGATAAATCTTTTAAAAGTGGTTCTGTTATAATTATAGCTATGTGAACTATCTGAAAGGGATGCTGTGTTGAAGAACCTGAATCCATATAAACATTATTAGCTATGTGGACTCTCTAGAAGGGATGCAGACTGTAGGGATTGTATCAGGTGTTGCTGTATGATTGACTTACCCGTTGATAGAGTCTCTAGTATGGAAGAATATTTCAGCCTTCTCAGGATGGATTTGTAAAATTAACCAGAAGTTTGGTAGCTGAGGATGATTGAGACCACCATCACTGACAGAGTTGGTGTCATCTAGTTCACCATCACTAGAATCACCTTCATAACCTATAATACACCAGTCAAACTCATGTAAGCCAGCAGTCAGGAGAAGTAGCTGCTTATTGAGGTTAACTACTGTAGAAACATATTAAATACAAATATTTAAAGAAGACTCTTTCAAACTCACCATCTTCATTGTAGCTTCCTCGTGAAGAAATCCAAGATGGTGTCTGAGGTAAAGTTGATGACCTACTTTGTGGTGTACCAGGTCCTGGACCAGACGGTGCAGAGAAGTGACGATTTCTGACCTTTTCTGTTAGAAACCCTGGTTTCAAGGGAGATAACTGATCAGAGGGAATGATAGGAGGAGGAGTTGATGTTTCAAAACTTGCAAAACTTGAGGACTTCTTCAATATACCTGAAACAGAGAGAGTGGAGGTGGAATCACCTGTAATAGGGACTGGTACATCAGGGGGATATACTGTTGGGTCAAGATGTCTAGAGAATAAGAAGGTATATAATTATCTGGAAGGGATGGTCTCACATGTGGTTTGGTATAATAAAGTATATAATTACTATGTGGAGGTGTTGGTTCTCGTATAACAGCTGCAAATAACGGTAATCCTTGTTGAATATTTGTTACAACTTGAGACGGTGAGACCAGCTCTTCCCCAATACCAGACACAGAACGTCTTAAATATTTCGCTTCCGATCGACTCCTTGGTCTGAAATCTCCTTCTTCATCCTCTGAATCTATCTCCACTGGTATCCCAGTGGAGCTCTGATCAAGGGGAGCTAACTCTGTGATGTCTTTAGCCATTAGTAATGAAGGGAGGCTGTTGCTTCGTTCTTCAAATTTATTAAAACCTTGTGGAAGATCTATGGGTCTGTCTGATTTAGACGTTTTGTCTGTATCACGAGATAAATTGTCCAGAGCGTGAGCTATTTCAGCAGCTTGAAGAATATTAATAGAATGAGTTCGATTTAAAATCACAAAATAAAAATCTCCTTCTTTGGTTAAACAGTAGTTTGGATTTGGTACACTTGATCGTTCAAATTCCTGAAAGCAAATTGAAAGTTACATCATGTGTTTTCACCAGTTTATAGGAGAGGAGAAACACTCATTTTTATTGTTTTTTTTTCTCAGAATTCAGAGGCAACTGAATCTGCTAAGACTAGTTGATAATGTCATAATATAAACAGAAGTCAAAATAAAATCTATTCAGTAGACATGCTAGTTTAATAATTATTTTTGTACTGTGAAGCCTAACCCATAATTTTAACAGATCTTTGTATCAAGAGTAGGAATTCAAATCATGGAAAGAATTTAATGCTTAGGTGGTAAATATTTTACACCGAAAATATTACCTTCTAAAACAACTATCTTCTTGAACAACTATATTCTTAAACAAAAAACAACTATATTCTTAAACAAAAAACAACTATATTCTTAAACAACTATATTCTTAAACAACTATATTCTTAAACAACTATATTCTTAAACAACTATATTCTTAAACAACTATATTCTTAAACAACTATATTCTTAAACAACTATATTCTTAAACAACTTTATTCTTAAACAACTTTATTCTTAAACAACTTTATTCTTAAACAACTATATTCTTAAACAACTTTATTCTTAAACAACTATATTCTTAAACAACTATATTCTTAAACAACTATATTCTTAAACAACTATCTTCTTAAACAACTATATTCTTAAACAACTATATTCTTAAACAACTATATTCTTAAACAACTATATTCTTAAACAACTATCTTCTTAAACAACTATCTTCTTAAACAACTATATTCTTAAACAACTATATTCTTAAACAACTATATTCTTAAACAACTATATTCTTAAACAACTATATTCTTAAACAACTATATTCTTAAACAAAAAACAACTATATTCTTAAACAACTATCTTCTTAAACAACTATATTCTTAAACAACTATATTCTTAAACAACTATCTTCTTAAACAACTATATTCTTAAACAACTATATTCTTAAACAACTATATTCTTAAACAACTATATTCTTACCTCTGTAAATCTGATCAAACTTTGATTGGAACCAAAAACGAATTTAAGAGGAACAACATAATTATCACAGCCTGGTTTATTCTCTTTTTTATATTTTCTAACGTGCTCTGTAACGAACTGTAGAGTGTCAGGATTGATAGGGTAGAAATGACGTAGAGCTGATACAATTTCATCATTTAATAACCATTCAATCTATAAATAAATAAATCATAACAATGAATTAAAACATCAGCAACGGCAGAGGACAACATAATTTGGGGAGACATTGAGAATAACTGCATAAAGAAAATTGACCATCCAGTTATTCTCAACAATGATTATAACATGAGATATGATAGTGACCTAGCTGTTATAATGATAATGATATCCAGTTATTCTCCACAATCATTATAACATGAGATATGATAGTGACCTAGCTGTTATAATGATATGATTCCAGTTATTCTCCACAATGATTATAACATGAGATATGATAGTGACCTAGCTGTTATAATGATAGATATCCAGTTATTCTCCACAATGATTATAACATAAGATATGATAGTGACCTAGCTGTTATAATGATATCCAGTTATTCTCCACAATGATTATAACATAAGATATGATAGTGACCTAGCTGTTATAATGATATCCAGTTATTCTCCACAATGATTATAACATAAGATATGATAGTGACCTAGCTGTTATAATGATATCCAGTTATTCTCCACAATGATTATAACATGAGATATGATAGTGACCTAGCTGTTATAATGATAATGATATCCAGTTATTCTCCACAATGAAAATAACATAAGATATGATAGTGACCTAGGTGTTATAATGATAATGATATCCAGTTATTCTCCACAATGATTATAACATAAGATATGATAGTGACCTAGCTGTTATAATGACATTCAGTTATTCTCCACAATGATTATATCATGAGATATGATAGGGACCTAGCTGTTATAATGATAATGATATCCAGTTATTCTCCACAATGATAATAACATAAGATATGATAGGGACCTAGCTGTTATAATGATAATGATATCCAGTTATTCTCCACAATGATTATAACACGAGATATGATAGTGACCTAGCTGTTATAATGATATCCAGTTATTCTCCACAATGATTATAACATGAGATATGATAGTGACCTAGGTGTTATAATGATATCCAGTTATTCTCCACAATGATTATAACATAAGATATGATAGTGACCTAGCTGTTATAATGATAATGATATCCAGTTATTCTCCACAATGAAAATAACATAAGATATGATAGTGACCTAGCTGTTATAATGATATCCAGTTATTCTCCACAATGATTATAACATGAGATATGATAGTGACCTAGCTGTTATAATGATATCCAGTTATTCTCCACAATGATTATAACATAAGATATGATAGGGACCTAGCTGTTATAATGATAATGATATCCAGTTATTCTCCACAATGAAAATAACATAAGATATGATAGTGACCTAGGTGTTATAATGATATCCAGTTATTCTCCACAATGATTATAACATGAGATATGATAGTGACCTAGCTGTTATAATGATAATAATATCCAGTTATTCTCCACAATGAAAATAACATAAGGTATGATAGTGACCTAGCTGTTATAATGATATCCAGTTATTCTCCACAATGATTATAATATAAGATATGATAGTGACCTAGCTGTTATAATGATATCCAGTTATTCTCCACAATGAAAATAACATAAGATATGATAGTGACCTAGCTGTTATAATGATATCCAGATATTCTCCACAATGATTATAATATAAGATATGATAGTGACCTAGCTGTTATAATGATATCCAGTTATTCTCCACAATGAAAATAACATAAGATATGATAGTGACCTAGCTGTTATAATGATATCCAGTTATTCTCCACAATGATTATAACATAAGATATGATAGTGACCTAGCTGTTATAATGATAATGATATCCAGTTATTCTCCACAATGAAAATAACATAAGGTATGATAGTGACCTAACTGTTATAATGATATCCAGTTATTCTCCACAATGATTATAACATGAGATATGATAGTGACCTAGCTGTTATAATGATATCCAGTTATTCTCCACAATGATTACAACATGAGATATGATAGTGATGCAATTATTTCAAAAGAAAATGATATTTTACCTCTTCTTTAAAGGCCATCATAGCAACATGTTGTTTTCTCTGGAGATGACCAATAGGATCTCCCAGACCCTCTTTCAGTCTAAAAATAACAAAAAATCTTTATGACCTTAACCCTTGTAACCAATAAGTTTTAACTCAGGCCTTTAGTTGTCCTGTTAGACAAGGGGTATCAGTTTCTCCTTGTGATCTACAGGTACTAATTAGTACATTTAGAGTTAACTCACCCTGGATCAGAAGAAACGACGGACATATCAGCTTCTGGTACTTCATGAGTCTGACCGGTTGAACTATTAGATATCATTCGGAGAAAAGATGGTTTACGATTTGGCTCTGTATCAGCTGGTAATGTTAAACAGTTGATATCAAATGTAAACTTCAGATTAGAAAGATCGAATTCTTTTATCTCTACATTCAGAGGTCGTAATATTTCACCTGTAACAAACAATACAAAGAGGTTTGTGAACTCTATAAAAGTGAAGTTAAGTTTTAAATTTTCAAATGTCTTTGTTGGTTTTCAACAATCGTACCTATAAACAGTAGTAAAGTTCTAGCTGATACATTATAATGATAATAACAGTAGAGTTATCTTACCTATAAACAGTGATAGAGTTCTAACTGATACATTATAATGATAATAACAGTAGCGTTATCTTACCTATACACAGTGGTAGAGTTCTAGCTGATACATTATAATGATAATAACAGTAGAGTTATCTTACCTATACACAGTGGTAGAGTTCTAACTGATACATTATAATGATAATAACAGTAGAGTTATCTTACCTATAAACAGTGATAGAGATCTAACTGATACATTATAATGATAATAACAGTAGAGTTATCTTACCTATAAACAGTGATAGAGTTCTAACTGATACATTATAATGATAATAACAGTAGAGTTATCTTACCTATAAACAGTGATAGAGTTCTAACTGATACATTATAATGATAATAACAGTAGCGTTATCTTACCTATACACAGTGGTAGAGTTCTAACTGATACATTATAATGATAATAACAGTAGAGTTATCTTACCTATAAACAGTGGTAGAGTTCTAACTGATACATTATAATGATAATAACAGTAGAGTTATCTTACCTATACACAGTGGTAGAGTTCTAGCTGATACATTATAATGATAATAACAGTAGAGTTATCTTACCTATAAACAGTGGTAGAGTTCTAACTGATACATTATAATGATAATAACAGTAGAGTTATCTTACCTATAAACAGTGGTAGAGTTCTAACTGATACATTATAATGATAATAACAGTAGAGTTATCTTACCTATACACAGTGATAGAGTTCTAACTGATACATTATAATGATAATAACAGTAGAGTTATCTTACCTATACACAGTGATAGAGTTCTAACTGATACATTATAATGATAATAACAGTAGAGTTATCTTACCTATACACAGTGGTAGAGTTTTAACTGATACATTATAATGATAATAACAGTAGAGTTATCTTACCTATACACAGTGATAGAGTTCTAACTGATACATTATAATAATAATAACAGTAGAGTTATCTTACCTATAAACAGTGGTAGAGTTCTAACTGATACATTATAATGATAATAACAGTAGAGTTATCTTACCTATACACAGTGATAGAGATCTAACTGATACATTATAATGATAATAACAGTAGAGTTATCTTACCTATACACAGTGGTAGAGTTCTAACTGATACATTATAATGATAATAACAGTAGAGTTATCTTACCTATACACAGTGATAGAGATCTAACTGATACATTATAATGATAATAACAGTAGAGTTATCTTACCTATACACAGTGGTAGAGTTCTAACTGATACATTATAATAATAATAACAGTAGAGTTATCTTACCTATACACAGTGGTAAAGTATACATTATAATGATAATAACAGTAGAGTTATCTTACCTATACACAGTGGTAGAGTTCTAGCTGATACATTATAATGATCTAAACGGTTTTTTAAGGTACAAGTGAAATGTATAAATAATGGTTTATCGTCTAGCTGTAATACTTCTGGGGCTTCGTTCAGTTCAAAATCTTCTTCTTCTTCTTCATGACCTAAAGACTGAGAACTCGTTCTAATGGAGATTGATCTTCCATCTTCATCAATCTCCTTTACTTCCATATCTATAAAATCTCCAATATCAGCAATATTCAGACCGATTCCTTCTGGCGCCTCTATTTCATCTACAATAATAACAATAATATCCAGGTCTAGACATATCAACATGTATTGATACAGGGAGTTGTGGACACTATTTAAAAGAATTATCAGTCTATATTATATATAACATACATGAAGATATATAAGATGTAAAACTTGAGAGCCTACCTGGATCATCTATACTGTCAGCAGATTCTACACTTCTTATCTCAAACTGGTCAACAAATTCCTGAATTATATTAATTAATCCTTGAATTACATTAACAAATTACTGATTTAAATTAACAAATACCCGAATAACATTAACAAATTCCTGATTTAAATTAACAAATTCCTGATATATATTAACAAATTCCTTACTTAAATTAACAAATTCCTGAATTATATTAACAAATACCTGAATTACATTAACAAATTACTGATTTAAATTAACAAATTCATGATTCAAATTAACAAATTCCTAAATTATATTAATAAATACTTGAATTACATTAACAAATTACTGATTTACATTAACAAATTCTTGATATATATTAACAAATTCCTGATTTAAATTAACAAATTCCTGAATTATATTAACAAATACCTGAATTACATTAACAAATTACTGATTTAAATTAACAAATTCCTGATTTAAAGTAACAAATTCCTGAATTATATTAACAAATACCTGAATTACATTAACAAATACCTGAATTACATTAACAAATTATTGATTTAAATAAACAAATTCCTGAATAATATTAACAAATTCCTGATCTAAATTAACAAATTCCTGAATTATATTAACATATTACTGAATTACATTAACAAATTCATGATTTAAATCAACAAATTCCTGAATAACATTAAAAAATTCCTGAATTATATTAAAAAATTTCTGAATCATATTAACAAATTACTGAATTACATTAACAAATTCCTGATTTAAATTAACAAACTACTAAATTACATTAAAAAAAGACTAATTAATATTAACAAATTCCTGAATTAAATTTACAAATTACTGAATTATATTAACAAATTCCCGAATTATATTTACAAATTCCCAAATTATATTTACAAATTAATGATTTAAATTAACAAATTACTGACTTACATTAATAAATTACTGATTTAAATTAAATTCCTGAATTATATTAACAAATTACTGACTTACATTAATAAATTACTGATTTAAATTATTAAATTACTGATTTAAATTAACAAATTACTGACTTACATTAATAAATTACTGATTTAAATTAATAAATTACTGATTTAAATTAAATTACTGATTTAAATTAACAAATTCCTGAATCAAACAAAAAAAATTCTTACCAAGGTACCATTATCTGGACAGTAATAAAAATAATCAGGATTAGAAGGAACTGGTCGGAACCATCTCTTAGTAATTTCCAGGAATTTATTGGTTACTATGGTGTTTAAACCTAGTATTTTTTCACAAGTATCATCCAAACCAACCAAATTTGATAAATTAATTGTGGTCTTAGGAAACTGTAAAATGAATGGAGTTCTCTCTGTCGAATCTGAGGCACTGAAATGTGAAAAATGAATAAGGTATGACTGTGTTTCCAGGGGATTGACCAGGTCTAGTTGGAATTTAATATTCTTACTGCATATTATCAGGTAGGAGGTTTATTATACTATGAAGTCAATTAATACTATTCTGGGGTAGAGATTTCTTTATGATTATCCAATCGATCCTTCATAGTACCAGCAATAAAATGGTTAACTTCTAGCCAGTAGCCAATATATTTCATTATCTCACCTGTCATCATCATCGAAGCCGAGAAATCTAACAGACGGTCGTCGTGGTACCCCATCGTTTTTATTAGCAGCTTCGGCCCGTCTAGCCCGACTTACTAAATGTTGAAGATGTCCACAAGATGAATGAAGAAAGAAGGTGATATCAGATTCTAGAGGTAAAGATTCCTCACAAATATTATTTATAGCAGCATCCAGATCATACTGGTGAATACTCAAACATTTCTGTAAACTATTTGATACACCTAAAATAGATAAAAATAACAATAGTTTACCAAGAATATAACATGACTTTCATTCTATATTTATGTTAGAGACTACTATATATATATTATGTTATGTTTGTGGTTCCAAATTTTTGCACCCATCTTCCACCCATGATGCTCCTAGTCCAGTATAAACCTAGTGAAAGGTGGGTGAATATATCAAACAAAAGACAGGGAATCAAACATTTATACTATACCTAGCAGGGATCTAGGGAATCATATTTTACCTTTAACAAAGCAACTGAAGAAGATCCTAGAGATGTTTCGACGTAAATATTTAAACTCATGGATTGCTTCTGACCAACTTTCTTTCTGTTTGGCATCCAAAGTCATGTAACCCCATTTATAATTCGTAGATTCATCTTTATCTTCTTTCGGGGTGTCATCATTCTCCATTAGAGTGGTGAATTTGTTTCTCGGACTGATTGGACATTTTCCATATTTATCTGAACAATCAGAAACATCAAATGTCATGTCCTCGTATTCGTCTTCCGGGAGTTGAAAATCCATTCGATGTATCAGGGAGTGAGAGATGTAATATTCGCTACAAGTATAGACATAGATTGGTACCACTAGAGGGCCATCTCGTGGCTGTATAGATGTTGTGTTGATCCATTCCGCTACATCTTCTTCCTTCGAGGAGGAAACAGAACTCGGATCTTCTGAATCAAGACGTTTTAATTCTGGTATTTTATGGATTTGTTGTTCTCCAGCTTCAACTGACTGATGATCGGAGACATGTCCCGTTTCGTGATCTGATCGTGTTTCTAATAAACTGATGTCATCTTCTATATACTCTGATTCTCCAGGATGATCATCAATTTGTTCATTGTGTGGATGTAAATTGGGTTGCTGTTTTTCTGAAGTTGGAGAATCAGGTTTTGAAATTTCCACATCATTCAGTACCAGCAGATCATCAAAAGATGCTGGAATAAAGGTCAAGGACAAAATTCCAGAACTGGAGGCTTTAGCAAAACATTTCCATTTTGGAATTACTAAAGGAGGTGCAGCTTCTGGCTCTATTTTAGAATTTGTTCGTTCAAAACTTGGTGCTTTAGTTTCTCGTTCCTCCTGTCGATCTGGTGTCATGGGAGATTCATATCCTTCACAATCATCAATTAAAATATCAATATGCTCCTCCTCCTGGCTTTCTGGGAGAAATCGGCCATATTTAAATGGTAAAGGGTGTAGAGTTAAATCTCTTTCTCGATTCTGCAGAATTTCTAAGAACTTGGTACATTCTTCTGTTGTCAAGGGAACTTGTCTATCATGCTGATCAGCTAAATCTTCCATCAGAAATTCAAAGAGAATATTATTGGGTTCTTTCTTCAGGTTTGGATCTTTGATTCTACCAGAATCTGAAATATATCAGTAATATCTACTATAGTCAGATCAATATTTGTTAATTTCTGATTTTGATAGTAAAATATTGTTAGCTAGATATAACATAGTACTTTAGGGGCTCTGTAGCAGTGGGGTGGAGTATTGGACATTTTACATGACATCATTTGCTTGGTACCAAATGACCAGTACGCGAAAGACCAGCTTGTAGAAAGGATCACCATCAAACAAAAAATATATCTTACTGTCCATAATAAATGTTGAAAAGAGAAGTTCAGCCTGTTGACTCCATGGTAACAAGGATAATAAATCAAATGGAAACGGAATGGTCTGTGGTTCCGAGTCATCTTTACTTCCGTCTGGTATGGAAGTTGATTTCTTCAATGGTGACCCAAAACTCAGTAGACCATTAGATGAACTGAAAAACAAAATGATATCAATACAACATAGACAGTATATAGAAACACTAGATATAGGATTATAGACAGTATATAGAAACACTAGATATAGGATTATAGACAGTATATAGAATCACTAGATATAGGATTATAGACAGTATATAGAAACACTAGATATAGGATTATAGACAGTATATAGAAACACTAGATATAGGATTATAGACAGTGTATAGAAACACTAGATATAGGATTATAGACAGTACATAGAAACACTAGATATAGGATTATAGACAGTATATAGAAACACTAGATATAGGATTATAGACAGTGTATAGAAACACTAGATATAGGATTATAGACAGTGTATAGAAACACTAGATATAGGATTATAGACAGTATATAGAAACACTAGATATAGGATTATAGACAGTATATAGAAACACTAGATATAGGATTATAGACAGTATATAGAAACACTAGATATAGGAAAATTTAAATCAAATTTTTCCTGTCAACGTGAAACAGGGTATGCCAACTTTAATCAGATATATAATACACCTTTAACAATATTTACTGATAGGACTACAGTCCAGTAACTTACCTTGTTCCAGTTCTGTCGAGTTCGTCAGGAACCAGGTTGGGTACAGCTATTTTATTGTCACACAGATAAACTAGATGTTCATAGGTGATCAGACTTGATATACATTCATAATCAACTGGGAAAAACTGAAATAATACAATATCTACTTACAGTATGATTGATTTATAATTATTGTCAACTTCACACTCATCTTGGTACAATTCTAGATATTTCAACACAAACAGTCAACTTTGTTTATCATTTAAATTACATGTATTATCAACATAAAAACACCAGTGTGTCTTTCACAGAAGGATCAAGATGTTTAAGAATGTAAACTGTCAGGATGTGAAACTGTATTTTTTTTATGTTGTTAAAGTATATCTTTCTTCTGTTAGAACAAACACAAGAAAGACAAAGTAGTAAGGGTATCAGTATGAAAATAAACCTAGACTAAACTAGATTAAATGTATGTTAGATTTGAATTGTATGTAGGTTGTCGAGGGGGGTGATGGGGATTAAAGCACCACGCCAAGGGTTCAATTCTTAAAATATTTAGGGGTTTAAACTATAACCTGTGTAAAGGTGAAATACCCTACCACCAAAAGGTTGAAATCTATACTGAAAGTTATCCTAAAACACCCAAACATAATATATACAATGTAAAAGTATATACAAGCACTGTATAAAAACTAGGAAATACTTCAATACACACCATATACAATCTAGATGACAGTATAAACCACCCTACATAATACAAAATACTACAACAGAATGACCATACAGATCAGACAGAAAACAACTCAGATGGTCACTACAACAGCTCAGAAAGGACAAGGTTAAAGGTTAGGATGAATAGAACTCAGAAACAGAGAAGATATAGTAAAGATATAGAAGAGACAGTGAAATGTAATTATTAGTTAATACTGTCAACTGAATACAATTAATTATAATCAACACAGCTTTACTGGTTTACAATATTACACACTGAACACATAGTCACAAATATACTAACAATTAACTCTAATCTGTTCACCCTGATCTATTTTTTTTATATTTTATATATTGATGAGCTTCTGTTCAACTCACCAATCTAATATCATCTCTCTGAACATTCTTACTTCTCTATCTGTTATATCTTTATGTCATTCAGACTTTATAGAAAACACTGTTTCAATTCTTTCCTGTATCAGATGTTTGTGTATGTAATTTATATTTTATAGATTGTGTTGTTTATGGATTGTGTTGTTTATAGATTGTGTTGTTTATGGATTGTGTTGTTTATGGATTGTGTTGTTTATAGATTGTGTTGTTTATAGATTGTGTTGTTTATAGATTGTGTTGTTTATGGATTATATGTGAAGTTTATTTTGATTGGTTCAATATTTAAAGGTATGTTTTATTTATTATATTCTATAATATGTTTCTACTATAAAAGTATAGCAAGTTTAGGTAATACTGTATTAATAGTAGAATGGCAGCCATCTTGTTATCAATATATTGTATATAGTCCCAGTTTAAATTCAGTGATGATAATTGTAGTAATGGTTTACTATTTTTGTAAATTCTCATTAGTTCATTGATATTTCTAGGTTTATGATATTTCACCTAAATAATCTTTCAGCTATATTAGATAGTTACTTTCAGTTTCTTAGTGGCTCAGCCTTCTCAGTTTTAAAAAAATCTTGCTAGATAGGACTAGAGTTATTTCCCTTGGTGTCTGTGACTATGTTATATATATAATTTTTATATTGAGTTGATATATCTATGTACGTTTCAATATGATAAAATATAAACAAGTTCAGTGTATTTTGTTTTGAGGTAGAGTAAGATATAATTAGAGTTTTATTGAGTTGATTATTACTAAATAATCTATTTATGTTTGTATGATTTTTATAAGAACATGTAGTGTGATTCTAATACATATACCACAGATGGTTTAATATTTTAGCTTTCCCCTTTCTGGTATTTTCTAAACTTTTCAAAAACTGTAGGCTACATTAACCAATAGTACTGATAAATTAAAAATCAAAAACTAATGTTAGAAGTATTGGTGAAACCGCCATATCAACTATGTTTTCTCTAGAGGAAAGACTTGACTTGACACCACAGATAAACTATTGTATAGTAATGTTTCTGAACACAGTTCATCTTGTGTTGTCATCAATATTTTGGATATAAAATTCTAGTTAGTTGTGTTTGGTTGGGGTTAGTTGTGTTTGGTTGGGGTAAGTTGTGTTTGGTTGGGGTTCCTATACAAGACTTCAGGTTTATAACAGACAGTAACAATCTCAGATGAAAAATAACAAACATTAATAAAATATAAATAACTTTATTTTAATATATTTATTATATATCATACATACAGAAATCCTCAACACAAATTGTTTTTATTTTATTCAAAAGAAATGAAGTTTATCTCTTAATTTCTTTTCCTGTTTTGACTATGCAGTGTGCGATGATGTAAATTTTGCCAGGACAGTGGTTTTAGTCTACTCTTTAGATTTATACCTTTTTCATAACATCCCGACTGGCCTGTTCACTGACAGGGAGAAACAGGATTGAAAAATCCACAGGTCTGTATATCTAGTTAAAAATCATATATCATACCTTATATACTGCATGGATATATATATATATATATATTTTCCATCATTTATATATATAAGTTGTAAACAATACTTACTGTTAGATGTAAACAGACAATTCTCACACCATAATGTAAACAAGAAGTAAATAGTACTTACAGTTGACAAGTTGTACTTACTATCACCAAGATGTAAACAAGTTTTAAACAGCACTAACAGTTGACAACTTGTACTTACTATCACCAAGATGTAAACAAGTTTTAAACAGCACTGCCAGTTGACAAGTTGTACTTACTATCACCAAGATTTAAACAAGTTTTAAACAGCACTGCCAGTTGACAAGTTATACTTACTATCACCAAGATGTAAACAAGTTTTAAACAGCACTGCCAGTTGACAAGTTGTACTTACTCTAAGCATGTAAATAATACTATCATTAGGATGTAAACAAGTTTTAAACAGCACTTACAGTTAATTGCGAATGGTTGTACTTACTCTAAGCATGTAAACAATTCTTCCAAAAAGATGTAAACAAGACGGGACTTACATGGTAAACAGCATATACACTATTTTGTAAACAGGTTGTAAACAAGTCGTAAACAGGTGAAACTTGCAGTTGGAGGAGTTGAATCTCATCTGTTTTGTTTGAGAGATGAGATAAAACTCTCTCCACTACATTGAACACCTTATTCATACAGCATTAGATACAGCATTAGACACTAGATACAGCATTAGACACTAGATACAGCATTAGACACTTGACACTAGATACAGAATTAGACACTAGATACAGCATTAGACACTAGATACAGCATTAGACACTTGACACTAGATACAGCATTAGACACTAGACACAGCTACAATATATGAGATACAGCATTAGACACTAGATACAGCATTGGACACTAGATACAGCATTAGACACAGAACAATATATTAGACACATCATTAGACACAGCTACAATATATGAGATACAGCATTAGACACTTGATACAGCATTTTACACTAGATACAGCATTAGACACAGAACATTATACTAGATACAGCCACAATATTAGATACAGCATTAGACACATCATTAGACACTAGACACAGATACAGGGAAATTAATACGTTATTCATGTTAAATCTATCACAGTTTTAACAAATTATTAGAATATACTGACATAGTAAAATACATGAACCTTGTCACTAGGAAAAAAGACTGTATGTTCTATGATTCAAGCATTTTGTTCTACCAAAATAACAGGAAGAGCCTATCAGACATGACTGGTGAACCAGCACTGATCAGCAACCCTGTATACAGGTCATTCAACTCTCAGCTGATAAACGAAACTTAATGAAATTCCCTACACAAAGAAACTTATTAGAAACATTACAGTGTCAAATATCTTCACTAATTAAACAAACTAATTAAACAAACTAATTAAACTGAGTTAGACAATGTAAACTATATTAGGTAATATGTTAATTTCTTTAGATAGTTTATTATTTTACAATCTCTAAATCTCTTATTTCAGTTAAAATTTGCATTATTTAAATAAATTCTCTAAAAAATAATAAAGTGTAATAAAAATTAGAACTAAATATAATTTGTCAACAAAGTTTGAATTCAGATTTTGTTGAAGTCTTTCATGTCAAGTTTCTGGGTTTGTTGATTTTAGAATTTCAGTCACCACAGAAAAATCATGCTTGAAGCCCTGAAGACATGAATAAGTCACACATTTTGGAGAACCAATCAGACACCACTGGCTGACCAAAACTGACAAAACAAATATCAAAAAATATTACTTTAATTCAGACTTGAGATTGATTGAAATTGTTTTATAGATATTGATAATCATGATACAGGGTGGGGGAGAGCGTTGCTAGGTAATTATAAAATGAGGCTCTATATCTACTATAATATATGTAATATAATTTATCAGAGAAAACTGAGTGACCAATATTTATTTTGTATATCAATTTCTTTATCATTTACATTATAAACATTTAGGCTTATTCAAATTCAACTTTCAATCCTGGACAACTAGTTCAGCACATGAGAAGAATATTTGATAGATTGAAACAAAAGAGATATAGATCAAATAATGTAGATATAGTTAACAAACACTTGATCTATCAACTCCAAATGTTCAGTTAACACACAGTTCTAATAACTAGCCAATTTGAAACCCTGGGAGAAATCATTAAAAACTTTACTTTAAGTGATTTTAGCATGAAAATAAAGATGGCTGACACAACCCTGATCATAGCCTGTTCATAATTATTATAATCTTGTCAATAATACAGTGTCAACATAACATCACCTGTAAAACATTCATTATAATAATAACTTGTCATTAAATACAGAGTCAACATAACATCACCTGTAAAATATTCATTACTTGTAATAATAACTTGATAACAACTTACTATCACTAATACATTCCTTATATACCAGCTAGTAGATTCCAAAATTATCCCTACCCATTTACAGCTGAGTTGACAGGGATAATGAGGAAAGAAGACTTATTCAAGGTCACAAGAACTTCAAATGAGGACCCAGATTAGAACCCATGACTACCATTCAATGTTACCAAACAAATGACATCAAATTCTAACTATTTAATCAACTGAGCTACAGTCTGTCACACAAGACTAAAACTAGCTATCAGAAGTATTAAAAACAAGACTAAAACTAGCTATCAGAAGTATTAAAAACAAGACTAAAACTAGCTATCAGAAGTATTAAAAACAAGACTAAAACTAGCTATCAGAAGTATTAAAAACAAGACTAAAACTAGCTATCAGAAGTATTAAAAACAAGACTAAAACTAGCTATCAGAAGTATTAAAAACAAGACTAAAACTAGCTATCAGAAGTATTAAAAACAAGACTAAAACTAGCTATCAGAAGTATTAAAAACAAGACTAAAACTAGCTATCAGAAGTATTAAAAACAAGACTAAAACTAGCTATCAGAAGGGATGTAGACCCTAGAACAGATTTCACAAGGACATTTTTAAAAACCTTAGCAACCCTTGAGTTTAAAGATAAAACTCTGAAATAAACAAATGAAGAAGGTAAAAGATAATGGAGTCTGAACACCACAAGGTTGAAATATTTTAGACTATGATAATATTCATATAATAAGATAATGTCGGAGAGATAGAGGGCTGACTCTAAGAAACCTGAATATTTTTACTGATAATAAAAACTCATACGACCCTGTAGACCAGTCAGATGGTTAGTTTATAATCTTAGGCTACAATAATTTTACATTTGTCAACTCTGTTTCTAGAACTTTCTTTAAACAAGACATGACAGGACATTTGGCAAAAAAATCAAAAATTTTATACCAACTTGAGATTTTCAGTAATAGATACCTCACACAAATCAAAACACAACATAGCAATTACAATAACAAGTTGACAAACCAATAATACTAAACTAATATTATCATTTAATGTGGACTCTCTGAAAGGGAAGCCATGTTATCACAGGTAAACTTAAATCAAACTATTACTGCTGAAAACTGAAGTAAATCTTTTTATTACTTAGAAAAGAGACTTGACACCATTTCAATTGAAAACTAGATGGTATTCCTATAAGATGTGATGACAAGATCACTGGTATAATCTAGTCTAAAATTCATCGTCTGTTATCCCGGAAAGTTTAAAACTTATTGTACGACTGGTATAATGTAATCTAGAATCTCCCAAGACTGGTATACAATCAACGATGTTTTTAAACAAATCTCAATGAGCTGGAAGAGTTAGATCTGACAAATTCTATGGAACAATGTCAAGGTCGAATCTTCCAACGAACTGAAACATGTATTACCCATAATCCTTCCTGCCTGGCGCTACAAAATATAATTTCTGTCAGGCAACATTGGCATCAGTTAGTGGGAAGCAGAGTGAAGAGCCAAGGGAACTAGAATGTAGAGAGACATGGCAATGGCAGGATGGGTTAATGATGAAGGTACATGTGACAGAAAGGTAGAGGTTTTAGATATATGTGGGTTAGAGTAGGCGTGGTTTGGAGAGTAGGTTTGGTAGGGGGGGCGAGGGGGGGAGGGTGGTAGGCATGGATAGGAGGGCGAGGTTTGAGAGTTGAAGAGATATAGATAATGTTTAGCTGATGATGCAATTTGGTTAAAAATCTAAGGGACAGTAATGTAGTAGTTTGATATAAACTAAATAAATATTTTAATAGAATCTTATTGTAATGAAATAGAGAGGAGTGGTAAACAGAGATATTATATTTTAGATCAGACAATGAAATGAATTACTATTTCAGTCAGAGTAAGAAAAGGCTAGATTTAATTCAAGGCAGGTAAAATTGTTTAGAGTTATACTATAAATTATTTTTAAATTAAATTTTTATAACTCCAATTAAATCAAGTGTAAAATAAAAAGATCTCGGTTAATAAATTTGAAGAAAAGTTTCTTTGACATTTTACAATCAGTTTATTTTTGTTATAATTATTAAAAATGGAATATAAAGAATATAAAACAATAAATTAAAATTTGGCCTGAGTTTATATATATATATAGATATAGGGAGATAAGAATAGGGATAGAAAGATAATATGTTTAAGATAACAGAAAATTATGTCAACTCTACCATATTTTAAATTTCTCCTATAATTTTAACATTGTGGAGTCTCTAAATGAGTATGGAACCCCAGTCACAGTGTGGCATTAGGTGTTCTGTAATAGAGAGCATGCACTGCCTGATTATTGACACGTTTTAAAGATAACAGTTCAAATATTAAACAAAAAGGATATAATTTTAAAATCTGAAATTGATTTAATGAATGTTTTTAAATATTTTGACTTACAATAATTAGCTTTTCACAATTACAGATTCCTCATCCAAATTTAGTTTCTTTTTAAAAACAAAACCTTATTAAAATATACATCTAAAATAAATTCTTACTGCTAATAAAATTGAGTGACCTGATCATGTATATCACCAATCTAAATAAAGGTTGAAATCTAACAAGTAAAATCTATCATGTACACCAATATTTGAATAATTCATGTTCAATATTTACCTGAGTAAATATTCAGCAAGTAGATTATAAATTTTAAAATATTGTCAACTTTACGTTTATCAAGTACAAGATAAGTTTTTACAAGTTATACTCCCTGTAAATCTCTCTGTTAATATCCAACTATAAGATAAGTTTTTACAAGTTATACTCCCTGTAAATCTCTCTGTTAATATCCAACTATAAGATAAGTTTTTACAAGTTATACTCCCTGTAAATCTCTCTGTTAATATCCAACTATAAGATAAGTTTTTACAAGTTATACTCCCTGTAAATCTCTCTGTTAATATCCAACTACAAGATAAGTTTTTACAAGTTATACTCCCTGTAAATCTCTCTGTTAATATCCAACTATAAGTTATGAATGAAATAGGTGTATTCTTAAAACTTTATTCAAAAATTCATATTAAATGTTAATAATGAAATAAAATGAAGAAATTGCTAAAGATTTATAGTTGTTATTATATATCGAAATATTATTTATGAATAATTGAAATATCAATCAAGAATTTATCTAATAAAAATATTAAATTATAAAATATAAATTATGAATGGAAGAGCTGACATAATAAAGAAATAAAAAGTAAAATAAACAAGAGAATACAACCTGGTCTAGAGCTAGTATAACTATCTATGATGACGCCCCCTAGTAATATATTACTAAGACAAGACACAGTATAATATTACCATCATGTCAGCCAGAATACTGAGACAGCCAGTTTCCCTACCCTCAGCTTTATGTCCCCTCTCTTCTGTACTTTGACACCAGGCAGGTCAGTTAGAGACAAGATGATGGGTGAACCCTATTTTAAACTATAGGGGAGTTTGAACCAGTATATGAGAGGGTCTAGATTAGATTACATTCTACCTGAATCAACAGAAATTGATAGGAGATAAGTTATAGATTCATAGTCTTACACGTCACCTAATATACCTGTACAACCCCTTACCCTGGTAAAATGGTTTAATCCCCAAACTTTGGCCGCGATTACAGAGATTCGAGTCTGTATAAGTTTGTCAGATAAGAAGTTGTCACAAGGCTTTGCTATCATCAAGATATAATTTGAAGATCTAAACAAACAATTATTACTTATGACCAATGGACTAGAGGGAACGTTAATGACTATCATCTATCTATCAGCTAGAAGTTTATCAATGTTTACTTAATGATTTGGTAGTGTTCAAACTTGTTAACTCAACAATATCTCAAATTTAACGTTAAATTATCAACTTAGACCTTGTATTACAGATAACTTATAATAATTCTAAAACTCACACACAAAATATAAACACTTTAAACCAGGCAACATCAAACAATACTAACGATGTTAATTAATCAATTATCAGTTATCAATTAAAACATTGATCAATAATCAATCATTATTATAATTAGTTCATCAACTGATAATATAATATCATGTTTCATTATTTTAACTTAGTACAGGGTAGGACAACAGGAAATACATCAACTGATAATATTTATATTGGATGCAGTACGGTGTTGCATGTCTTAATGAAGGCACTGGCCTGGGATGGTCACAGTACTAGATATTGATTATGTGAAAATTAGATGTTGGATGTCTGTCAGAGTCAGAGGAGTTGCCATGAAATGATTTTACAGGATTTAAATATGTTGGACACCAGCCTCCCTATTTTAGTTGTAAAGTGTTTGAATTGTGGGGATGATAATAATATATATTATGATAGGATATCATTTTAAGTTTGTTTTGAATTCAGCAACTGGATAAGAGACAACATGCTAAATTAATCTAAAATACAATTCCTTCGTGTCATGTGCTTCACATCACCTTGGTTTCTCAATTTAACATCCATTTTATACAGATAATATAGCTGATTACTGTTAAAACTATGATATTCACCAGGAGATAGTACACTAGTAATTATTGTTAGTAATGCCCATCACAGTACAAATAAAAACAGAGACTTGGACTTAATGTTCAGCTATTTGGAAGATAAAAGTGAGAATATCGCCTAAAAACCTAGTAAATTTGAGGTTTTTTGTACCGCATTAAGATGAAACTAGGTAATGAAGTTAAAATAAAATAAATTATCTATAATTATAATCAGTAAGATCAAACAATGAGAGATTGATAGTCAACTGAACTTTAACACGTTAGTATCATTGTTATTAGATAGCAAGTTAACTTTGTTACATGTGAAATTTGAACTGAATCTTGTGATATAGGTAATCTTGTATCTCGAACATCAGATTAGATAGAAACTCAACAAGTTCCAAGTTCATTTTCTTTAATCATTATTCAGTTATAGTTGACGCAGTCTATTGTTCATTTTATTTCAATCACTATACCACTTATTATTCCATTTTATTGTCAAGTTTTAAGTTTATTATATAATTGTGTGATGGGAAATTGACAAAATCTCAAACTCAAAATTCCAAGTTTAATCTGTTCAGTCATTTTTCAAATATAGTTATCACGAGCCATTTTATATTCACCAAATAATTCACGCAATTTTATACATTCTATATATCAAATAAAAACTTGATACTCGTATACTTCTATATCAATTCAATATACTCAATTAGACTCAGCAAGTATAATATATATCATTCTATATATCAAATAAAAACTTGATACTCGTATACTTCTATATCAATTAAATATACTCAATAAGACTCAGCAAGTATAATATATATCATTCTATATATCAAATAAAAACTTGATACTCGTATACTTCTATATCAATTAAATATACTCAATAAGACTCAGCAAGTATAATATATATCATTCTATATATCAATTAAAAACTTGATACTTGATACTTCGTATACATTCAATATACTCAATTAGACTCAGCAAGTATAATATATATCATTCTATATATCAAATAAAAACTTGATACTCGTATACTTCTATATCAATTCAATATACTCAATTAGACTCAGCAAGTATAATATATATCATTCTATATATCAAATAAAAACTTCATACTCGTATACTTCTATATCAATTCAATATACTCAATTAGACTCAGCAAGTATAATATATATCATTCTATATATCAAATAAAAACTTCATACTCGTATACTTCTATATCAATTAGACTCAGCAAGTATAATATATATCATTCTATATATCAAATAAAAACTTGATACTCGTATACTTCTATATCAATTCAATATACACAATTAGACTCAGCAAGTATAATATATATCATTCTATATATCAAATAAAAACTTGATACTCGTATACTTCTATATCAATTAGACTCAGCAAGTATAATATATATCATTCTATATATCAAATAAAAACTTGATACTCGTATACTTCTATATCAATTAGACTCAGCAAGTATAATATATATCATTCTATATATCAAATAAAAACTTGATACTCGTATACTTCTATATCAATTCAATATACTCAATTAGACTCAGCAAGTATAATATATATCATTCTATATATCAAATAAAAACTTGATACTCGTATACTTCTATATCAATTCAATATACTCAATAAGACTCAGCAAGTATAATATATATCATTCTATATATCAAATAAAAACTTGATACTCGTATACTTCTACATCAATTCAATATACTCAATTAGACTCAGCAAGTATAATATATATCATTCTATATATCAAATAAAAACTTGATACTCGTATACTTCTATATCAATTCAATATACTCAATTAGACTCAGCAAGTATAATATATATCATTCTATATATCAAATAAAAACTTGATACTCGTATACTTCTATATCAATTAGACTCAGCAAGTATAATATATATCATTCTATATATCAAATAAAAACTTGATACTCGTATACTTCTATATCAATTAGACTCAGCAAGTATAATATATATCATTCTATATATCAAATAAAAACTTGATACTCGTATACTTCTATATCAATTCAATATACTCAATTAGACTCAGCAAGTATAATATATATCATTCTATATATCAAATAAAAACTTGATACTCGTATACTTCTATATCAATTCAATATACTCAATTAGACTCAGCAAGTATAATATATATCATTCTATATATCAAATAAAAACTTGATACTCGTATACTTCTATATCAATTCAATATACTCAATTAGACTCAGCAAGTATAATATATATCATTCTATATATCAAATAAAAACTTGATACTCGTATACTTCTATATCAATTCAATATACTCAATTAGACTCAGCAAGTATAATATATATCATTCTATATATCAAATAAAAACTTGATACTCGTATACTTCTATATCAATTCAATATACACAATTAGACTCAGCAAGTATAATATATATCATTCTATATATCAATTTTATACTTGATACTCGTATACTTCTATATCAATTAGACTCAGCAAGTATAATATATATCATTCTATATATCAAATAAAAACTTGATACTCGTATACTTCTATATCAATTCAATATACACAATTAGACTAAGCAAGTATAATATATATCATTCTATATATCAATTTTATACTTGATACTCGTATACTTCTATATCAATTAGACTCAGCAAGTATAATATATATCATTCTATATATCAAATAAAAACTTGATACTCGTATACTTCTATATCAATTAGACTCAGCAAGTATAATATATATCATTCTATATATCAATTTTATACTTCATACTCGTATACTTCTATATCAATATATAATATGTTGTATGTGTATTTTGATAGGTATGTTATATGTATTATGTGTTTTTTGATAGGTATGTAATATGTAGTATGTGTATTTTGATAGGTATGTAATATGTTGTATGTGTATTTTGATAGGTATGTAATATGTAGTATGTGTATTTTGATAGGTATGTTATATGTTGTATGTGTATTTTGATAGGTATGTAATATGTTGTATGTGTATTTTGATAGGTATGTAATATGTTGTATGTGTATTTTGATAGGTATGTAATATGTTGTATGTGTATTTTGATAGGTATGTAATATGTTGTATGTGTATTTTGATAGGAATGTAATATGTTGTATGTGTATTGTGATAGGTATGTAATATGTAGTATGTGTATTTTGATAGGTATGTAATATGTTGTATATAGTATGTAAAAGTTTAAGAAAGAATGAACAAAACTTACAGCATGAGCAATCTGATCTGATTTCAGTCCGTCAAGATGTTTACGTTCTGGAGTATTATTTTTACAAACACCATATTGAGGCTCCGTCCAACATTCAGTAACAATCTGTATTTCTCCGTCAGCCTCCATAGTTTCCATTTCTTCTTCATCATCTTCGGATATGCTAAAAAATAATATCACACAATATATCAGATACAATCAGATACAAGATCTATAGAGTACCTCTGATACGTTACAGAATAATATATCACAATATATCAGATACAATTAGATACAAGATCTATAGAGTACCTCTGATATGCTACAGAATAATATATCACGATATATCAGATACATTTAGATACAAGTTCTATAGAGTACCTCTGATATGCTACAGAAAAATATATCACAATATATCAGATACATTTAGATACAAGTTCTATAGAGTACCTCTGATATGCTACAGAATAATATATCACGATATATCAGATACATTTAGATACAAGTTCTATAGAGTACCTCTGATACGCTACAGAATAATATATCACAATATATCAGATACATTTAGATACAAGTTCTATAGAGTACCTCTGATACGTTACAGAAAAATATATCACAATATATCAGATACATTTAGATACAAGTTCTATAGAGTAACTCTGATACGTTACAGAATAATATATCACAATATATCAGATACATTTAGATACAAGTTCTATAGAGTACCTCTGATACGTTACAGAAAAATATATCACAATATATCAGATACAATCAGATACAAGATCTATAGAGTACCTCTGATACGTTACAGAATAATATATCACGATATATCAGATACATTTAGATACAAGTTCTATAGAGTACCTCTGATACGCTACAGAATAGTATATCACAATATATCAGATACATTTAGATACAAGTTCTATAGAGTACCTCTGATACGTTACAGAATAATATATCATAATATATCAGATACATTTAGATACAAGTTCTATAGAGTACCTCTGATACGCTACAGAATAATATATCACAATATATCAGATACATTTAGATACAAGTTCTATAGAGTACCTCTGATATGCTACAGAAAAATATATCACAATATATCAGATACAATTAGATACAAGATCTATAGAGTACCTCTGATACGCTACAGAATAATATATCACAATATATCAGATACATTTAGATACAAGTTCTATAGAGTACCTCTGATATGCTACAGAAAAATATATCACAATATATCAGATACAATTAGATACAAGATCTATAGAGTACCTCTGATACGCTACAGAACAATATATCACAATATATCAGATACAATTAGATACAAGTTCTATAGAGTACCTCTGATATGCTACAGAACAATATATCACAATATATCAGATACAATTAGATACAAGATCTATAGAGTACCTCTGATATGCTACAGAACAATATATCACAATATATCAGATACAATTAGATACAAGTTCTATAGAGTACCTCTGATATGCTACAGAACAATATATCACAATATATCAGATACAATTAGATACAAGATCTATAGAGTACCTCTGATACGCTACAGAATAATATATTACAATTAGATACAAGATCTATAGAGTACCTCTGATACGCTACAGAATAATATATCAATAGAATTAGGTAATGACACAATCAGCAAAATTAAAATCAAGTAAACACATTCAACAACTCGCATGGAAATGTTCAAACAAGTGGGATCAAAATCAAAGATCTGAAAAGGTTACCTCATGTAAAGCTATCCATGACTATACATAATTTCTTTTCTTAAAGTACAGATTAAGATATGATTAATACTGACCTTTCTCTGGTTGTTTTAGTGTGAGGTGGAAATATTACATATTGTACAACACATTTACAACAATTATCATCTTCATTGTTATCATTGGTATCACCATCCTGAAATATATCAAAATACATATCACTTTGATACAATGTGCGTTTTAAAAATGAGTTGGAAATTGAAAAAGAGTCAGTTAATATTTTTGTCTTGACAAAATTTTCTCAATTGCACACTGCAAAGATTCATTTTAATACAAAGTATATTTTGGAGAAGGAAAAGGGATATAACTCTTCTTACCATCATGTCGACCTCCAAAACTAAATTAACCACACCAGATTCAGCAGCCGCGAAATGAAAACCTTCTTGTAGACGTAATCTGTAAAACATGACAGTTGAATTTCAGAATAATGAGAAAGTGAAGATTATAATCAACTTTTGCTAAAAGTCTCAAGTTTTATTCTAAGATTTTGCTGAAACACACGAGAACATTGACCAGAGACCTTAAGTGGCACAATCTTCATTTTTTTCCACATTAAATAGGGGAATTTTGGCCAATAAAATATATTAAAATAATAATATTACTCTATGAAAACCTCCAAATATACATCAAACTAAATATTTCACTTTCCCTTTCTACTTTCACTGGTTTTCTCCCCGACTTCAAAACTTTCTCAAAAATCTTACTTTGTTAAAGTCTGTAAAACTTTGCCAATAAAGGCCATTCCAACTTGAACCTTAGAAGATTGTTGAATCGTCCAGATCCATCGTTGATGACAGAGATAATGTGACAACATACGAAACATACTGCCAGCTGATAGCGTAGACACAGACATCTGGGGTGTGATAGACACGCTAGCCTCATCTTTAGCTGGATCATCTACTATCATCATATCTCTTGGTACACGATTATATCTGGAATAATATAGTAGAGTTTTTATTATACCTGATTGTTCTTAGTTAGCTGATCTGAGTTGAAATAGAGTTCTATATATCCTACTGTTCTGTATCTTATTGGACTAATGAAATAGAGTTTTATATCCTACTGTTCTGTATCTTATTGGACTAATGAAATGAAATAGAGTTTTATGTCCTACTGTTCTGTATCTTATTGGACTAATGAAATAAAATAGAGTTTTATATCCTACTGTTCTATATCTTATTGGACTAATGAAATGAAATAGAGTTGTATATCCTACTGTTCTATATCTTATTGAACTAATGAAATGAAATAGAGTTTTATATCCTACTGTTCTATATCTTATTGGACTAATGAAATGAAATGGAGGTTTATATCTTACTGTTCTGTATCTTATTGGACTAATGAAATGAAATAGAGTTTTATATCCTACTGTTCTGTATCTTATTGGACTAATGAAATGAAATGGAGGTTTATATCCTACTGTTCTATATCTTATTGGACTAATGAAATGACTTATTGGACTAATGAAATGAAATGGAGGTTTATATCCTACTGTTCAGTATCTTATTGGACTAATGAAATGAAATGGAGGTTTATATCCTACTGTTCTATATCTTATTGGACTAATGAAACAAAATGGAGGTTTATATCCTACTGTTCTGTATCTTATTGGACTAATGAAATGAAATGGAGGTTTATATCCTACTGTTCTATATCTTATTGGACTAATGAAATGAAATAGAGGTTTATATCCTACTGTTCTGTATCTTATTGAACTAATGAAATGAAATAGAGTTTTATATCCTACTGTTCTATATCTTATTGGACTAATGAAATGAAATGGAGGTTTATATCCTACTGTTCTATATCTTATTGGACTAATGAAACAGAGTTTCATATCCTACTGTTCTATATCTTATTGGGCTAATGAAATGAAATGGAGGTTTATATCCTACTGTTCTATATCTTATTGGACTAATGAAATAAAATGGAGGTTTATATCCTACTGTTCTATATCTTATTGGACTAATGAAATAAAATGGAGGTTTATATCCTACTGTTCTGTATCTTATTGGACTAATGAAATGAAATGGAGGTTTATATCCTACTGTTCAGTATCTTATTGGACTAATGAAATGAAATGGAGGTTTATATCCTACTGTTCTATATCTTATTGGACTAATGAAATAAAATGGAGGTTTATATCCTACTGTTCTGTATCTTATTGGACTAATGAAATGAAATGGAGGATTATATCCTACTGTTCTATATCTTATTGAAAAACCTGCCAACTTACCGAACGAGTATTTTCTCCACTGGTTTAATCAACAGAGTACAACAATTTATTTCAGCCCAATCTCTCATCAAGGGAGACTTTCTCCGAACTTTCTTCTGTACGTCTGAATCTTTGGAAGGGCTCTTCTTCTCTGCTTTCTGGGTCCCTCGGTGTGGGAATTTTAACCCCTGAAGTTTGACTAGAAGGGCATCTACTACCTGTTTCCTGACAGAGCTTGGTGTCCCTCCGAGAAACGCCAAGCGTAAAACCATACAAGGTCCTTTCAGCGATATTCTGATGACACGTAAAACACAGAAATAGGACGGCGGTGATTTGTCATCTCTATAATTAATTGTAAAAAAACATGTTTACTTTCAAAATGTTGGTATTTAGTTAAAAGGGGAAGTTAGAATATTTCTTTTCTTGTTTCTAATCCAACTAATGATGACAGAGATGAGCTAGTGTGCAATAAAGGAAATTGTTTCCAAAACAGTAACATATACAACAATGGACAAAGAAACATACAATCATGACAGGTCAATACAGTCAAATCAGCTCTAGTTTGACAAGACTGGTAAATACAGTCTAGAGCTCTAGTTAGACAAGACTGGTAAATACAGTCTAGAGCTCTAGTTAGACAAGACTGGTAAATACAGTCTAGAGCTTTAGTCTGACAAGACTGGTAAATACAGTCTATAGCTCTAGTCTGACAAGACTGGTAAATACAGTCTAGAGCTCTAGTCTGACAAGACTGGTAAATACAGTCTAGAGCTCTAGTTAGACAAGACTGGTAAATACAGTCTGGAGCTCTAGTCTGACAAGACTGGTAAATACAGTCTAGAGCTCTAGTCTGACAAGACTGGTAAATACAATCTAAAGCTCTAGTTAGACATGACTGGTAAATACAGTCTAGAGCTCTAGTCTGACAAGACAGGTGAATACAGTCTAGAGCTCTATTCTGACAAGATAGGTAAATACAATTAAATCAACAGTCTAGAGCTCTAGTCAGACATAACTGGTAAATACAGTCTAGAGCTCTAGCAAGACATGACTGGTAAATACAGTCTAGAGCTCTAGTAAGACAAGACTGGTAAATACAGTCTATAGCTCTAGTTAGACAAGACTGGTAAATACAGTCTGGAGCTCTAGTCTGACAAGACAGGTAAATACAGTCTAGAGCTCTATTCTGACAAGACAGGTAAATACAATCAAATCAACAGTCTAGAGCTCTAGTAAGACAAGACTGGTAAATACAGTCTATAGCTCTAGCAAGACATGACTGGTAAATACAGTCTGGAGCTCTAGTAAGACAAGACTGGTAAATACAGTCTAAAGCTCTAGTTAGACAAGACTGGTAAATACAGTCTAGAGCTCTAGTCTGACAAGACAGGTAAATACAGTCTAGAGCTCTATTCTGACAAGACAGGTAAATACAATCAAATCAACAGTCTAGAGCTCTAGTCAGACACAACTGGTAAATACAGTTAAATCAACAGTCTAGAGCTCTAGTTAGACATGACTGGTAAATACAACCAAATCAGCAGTTTTGATACTTACTGAAACTTAATATATGACATATTTTCTTTTAAAACGAAGGTACACCATTCTCGTAAAGCTGAGTTTAAAGAAGTTAAAGCTTGCATACACCCAATAGGATGAAACCTGCCACTAGAGTTAGGTATATGAAGATATTTAGGTAATGGCATATCATGTTCTAAAACCAGACCAATTCGATGACAGTGCATCCATTTTTGCCTGAAATTGTTTGAAGAAATATCAAATTTAGCCTTTTTTAGCACCATAAAACTCATTGACGTAATTGATAAAAACAAAGTTTTCATGTGAACACTCTAACAGCAAATCACTGTTATTTAAGGGAGTGTAAAATGTAACAGGAAATATCAAGTTTATAGAGGAAAAGTTGTATTAACATGTAAACTCAAGGGTTAGGGTTAGGGAAAAGTTGTATTAACATGTAAACTCAAGGGTTAGGGAAAAGTTGTATTAACATGTAAACTAAAGGGTTAGGGTTAGGGAAAAGTTGTATGAACATGTAAACTCAAGGGTTAGGATTAGGGAAAAGTTGTATGAACATGTAAACTCAAGGGTTAGGGTTAGGGATAAGTTGTATTAACATGTAAACTCAAGGGTTAGGGATAAGTTGTATTAACATGTAAACTCAAGGGTTAGGGTTAGGGATAAGTTGTATTAACATGTAAACTCAAGGGTTAGGGAAAAGTTGTATTAACATGTAAACTCAAGGGTTAGGGAAAAGTTGTATTAACATGTAAACTCAAATATATTGCTCGTTTTTAAAGCAAGAAGAAATTACTTGAACACTACTCACCAAATATTAGTATCCAACATGACTATTGGCCTCCAAAACGAAGCAAAATTGGTCAATGCACTGTCTCTAAAATAAATATCAAAGTAATATTATACAAGACTAGAGAAAAATCATGAGCAACAAAAACATTTCCAATTTTCTTAAATACAAGAGAATATTTCTATATAAACATGACAATAGACAACTAGGTAAGAAAAATATTTTTGTATTATACTTTCAACAAAACACATAAAATATAACTTTAACTATGATTAAAAATTATACTTACTTCAAATTAAGTTGAGTATTTAACGTTGCTGTACTGGACGTTTCGTTGAATTGAGACACCATAAATAACGGTATACCATTTCGTATTGACTCAGGTATTTTATAATAATTAGTATTAGTACTAAATGATTGAAGATGAGCTAACAGTTTATCTGTTTGAGATACACTGAAATAAGAATGAAGTTTTACACCCTACAGTTCCTAATTCTATTGAGCTCATACAATAAAACAACAGTTTTACATCATACTGAATTCAAAACAGACTAAGTTTTAAACCTTACAGTTCAGTATTTAATTTGTACCTTAATAAACTTATAAAATGAACCATGAGTTTTACATCTTATTGGCCAGATTCAAAGATACAAAAGAAAACATAAAAGTAGCCTATAATACCAATGAAGGGCAAAAAATGTTACCTTGTAATAGTCTGCCAGAATCGTTGAACATTAGCTGATCTATAATGACTACGTATTGTTAATTTCTGACATGTTATCTCGTGTAAAAATGCGTAACTTCCTTCGATTATAACTTCAACATTCGTTTTATGTCTGTTAAAAATAAAATAACTCAATTATTATATTAGAAAATAACTTTTAATAACCAAAAACATCAACACGACTAGTTGGAAAATGGAGGTTTATCGAGTAAACAACAGCTAGTTGGAAAATGGAGTTTTATCGAGTAAACAACAGCTAGTTGGAAAATGGAGTTTTATCGAGTAAACAACAGCTAGTTGGAAAATGGAGTTTTATCGAGTAAACAACAGCTAGTTGGAAAATGGAGGTTTATCGAGTAAACAACAGCTAGTTGGAAAATGGAGGTTTATCGAGTAAACAACAGCTAGTTGGAAAATGGAGGTTTATCGACAACAGCTAGAATATAATACTAAAACTCATCTCAAGGTCAATCTAAAAGTCACAATTGCTGCTGGAATACAGGATTTTAATCAGAAACTGGAGGGTTTCCTGTAATTCATCGTGCGATCACAAAAACTGTAGCTTCTAATATTGACTTTGTGATGGTTACATCATTAACCGCTTACTTTTAGAACCTCTTAGATACTTACACACTACTATCTAGAGGCCAAACTGATCTTGCTACGTATTCTATTCGGACATACTGTCTCCATGGAAACACCATTTTAACTTCTATTGTATTTCCACCTGAAATTTAATATCAAATAGTTTTAAAGTGATTTTACCAATAATCTTATAACTTAAAGAGACAAGGTCAATAAGTCAGAAAATGTTTATCATTTCAATATCACAAAATAAAAACCCTTTTAACACAAACAGCTGGTATAGTGTATAGGGTATATAATGTTTTATTTTATTTACACTCAGTATTCAAAGGGTTAATGGAAATAAGCACACCAAGTATCGTCAAAATTCTCTCAAATCTTCAACATAAGTTCATCTATATCAAACATCTAAACTTACCATTTATAATTTTAACTTCTTTAATAGTATAGCCCTCTCTTAGTCGTAATGATATAACACTGTCTATACTAGCTAATACTATATTCTCTAGATGTTTCTTACGAACATTGTCTAATCCTGTCTTCTTACCATCTAGTGGTCGGGAATATAGCCTCCTATAAAATATATTATTATATATTTACAGATTATAACCTTCTATAATATAATATAAAAATACAGATTATAACCTTCTATTATATAACATAAAAATACAGATTATAACCTTCTATAATATAATATAAAAATACAGATTATAACCTTCTATAATATAATAAAAAAATACAGATTATAACCTTCTATTATATAACATAAAAATACAGATTATAACCTTCTATTATATAATATAAAAATACAGATTATAACCTTCTATAATATAATATAAAAATACAGATTATAACCTTCTATTATATAATATAAAAATACAGATTATAACCTTCTATAATATAATATAAAGAAAAGAAGACTGAAAAAGCCTAGTAATGTATCCAATGATAGTAAAAGAAGACTGGAAAAGCCAAGCAATGTATCCACTGATAGTAAAAGACTGAAACCACACCACAGAACCCTTGAGATAAAAAATCTTACTTGTTGATCCAGGCAAGAGAAAATGGAACATCTTCATCACTATGGTGAGTTAATTCATATTTAAATCCTTCCAATCCTTTCTGGAAGTTCCAGAAATACAGAGCTTTATGGTAAATATTGGGCTGGAAACTACTCGAGTCATCCTGAAATACAGAGCTTTATGGTAAATATTGGGCTGGAAACTACTCGAGTTATCCTGAAATACAGAGCTTTATGGTAAATATTGGGCTGGAAACTACTCGAGTTATCCTGAAACACAGAGCTTTATGGTAAATATTGGGCTGGAATCTACTTGAGTCATCCTGAAATACAGAGCTTTATGGTAAATATTGGGCTGGAAATTACTTGAGTCATCCTGAAATACAGAGCTTTATGGTAAATATTGGGCTGGAATCTACTCGAGTCATCCTGAAATACAGAGCTTTATGGTAAATATTGGGCTGGAATCTACTCGAGTCATCCTGAAATACAGAGCTTTAAGGTAAATATTGGGCTAGAAACTACTCGAGTCATCCTGAAATACAGAGCTTTATGGTAAATATTGGGCTAGAAACTACCCGAGTCATCCTGAAATACAGAGCTTTATGGTAAATATTGGGCTGGAAACTACTCGAGTCATCCTGAAATACAGAGCTTTATGGCAAATATTGGGCTGGAAACTACTTGAGTCATCCTGAAATACAGAGCTTTATGTTAAATATTGGGCTGGAAACTACTCGAGTCATCCTGAAAAACAGAGCTTTATGGTAAATATTGGGCTGGAAACTACTTGAGTCATCCTGAAATACAGAGCTTTTTGGCAAATATTGGGCTGGAAACCACTTGAGTCATCCTGAAATACAGAGCTTTATGGTAAATATTGGGCTGGAAACTACTCAAGTCATCCTGAAATACAGAGCTTTATGGCAAATATTGGGCTGGAAACTACTCGAGTCATCCTGAAATACAGAGCTTTATGGCAAATATTGGGCTGGAAACTACTCGAGTCATCCTGAAATACAGAGCTTTATGGTAAATATTGGGCTGGAAACCACTTGAGTCATCCTGAAATACAGAGCTTTATGGTAAATATTGGGCTGGAAACTACTCGAGTCATCCTGAAATACAGAGCTTTATGATAAATATTGGGCTGGAAACTACTCGAGTTATCCTGAAGTTAGAGATAAAACATTTCACCTAAACGCTAATAAACAGAGCTTCTATCATGTTGAATTTGACACATTTTGATAACATCAGGGGCAATAACTCTAAAACAATCATTTGAGATCTATGATCAAAACTAGTTTCATCAAAATCCAGATTCTAGTGCACAAAACAGAAAAAGTGGGGTTTAGAGTTAATTATCTTACCACTTTAGGACAGGAAGCAATATAGGCACCGAATGTAGCCGTGGCAAGAAACTGCATGAGTTCTACATGTGGTACGTGTCCAAAACCATATTGACCGAAATCTGGTTGATTACTACCGATCTTGAGGAAGGAACAGGAGATGGTACTGTTTCTAATCTGTGTCAGTAATGACTCAAATAAATTAGCGTCTGGTAATCCGACTAATCCATCAGTTATTACTATTATACCTACAAATATAAGATAGTATAAATTATACCATAATAAAGCATAATAAAATATATTCTGCAGACTAAACTCTGGAACTGTATGAGATGAAGGTTAAAAAGATGCTAGTAAATATCATCTAATTAATTTCAATAAATCATTAAGATTATTATGTTATGTAACTTGGAAACAGTTAATGTCAAATTATTACGTGGCCAGTAGAGAGACTGCTAGTGTTAGAAAGATAAACATCAACTTACCAGCACAAGAGTTTTCAGGTAATAGTTGTAAAGATAAAATACCATAACGTAACATATTGACTAGACCAGCTTCTGGTGTCATAATTAATTCATTCTTCTTTAATAATACTATATCATCATCTTCTTTTATATCCTACAAAAATAGATCAGACATTGATACAATAAATACATTAACATAAATAAAATAGAATATAACGTCTCAACTATAGGGCAATTATTCAATAAATACAATTTATTTCAGACAAATAATAACAAACATTAAAACTTACTGAAAGAGTTAAAACTGTTCTAGAAGCTAGATATAATGACTGTTCAAATATTTTTAATTTTTCTTTCACAGATAACAAAACTTCTTCAACATTTTCTTCTGTTATCTGAACACCTTGTACTAACACCTAGTTAAAATATAATATCAAATTGACAAAATTCTAAACATTAACTTGTGGAACACGGACGGGTAAAAAATATTATTGATTTATAACATATCTATAATAAACCAATGGGGTTGTCCACTCTAATTCCAGGTTAGTCTTCTGATCTGCATCACTGACAGTTGTTGATTCTGTATCTATCTTGACCTCTAACTTACTAAGCGTTCTGAGACCCCCAATAATGACTCAGCTCTGTTTATAACATTGTAGATATAATCTAATAGTTTATACTGAACCTGATTGAATACTCAATGAAAAGCACTGACCACTAACTAACTGTCCCAGGTTACCCACAATGGTGTGATTGTAATAGGAATATTAAGTAGTATATACTATACCTGATTACGTTTCGACTGTATAATTGGAGTTTGGACCATCACTGTGACGTATAATTCAGGTTTAAATATAAATGAACTTCCTGGTATCTGAAACTAGACAATATTTTATGTTGTTATAAACTCAACTAAGGGGTAACAATCAACATCAAGGGAGTCTGAGAGACTTCATGGAATATCAAAATAGTGTTTAAAAATAATCAATACCCACTTTAGACAGTGAAAAAGTTTAAGTTGACAAAAATTTGTTGAGGTATGGACTCCAATCAATTTGTGAAACTAGGACCTCAAATGTACAATTGGGTTACAAAGAGTAAAATGTGCCAACTAACTGAATGTACAAAAACTCGAAGATAAGAACTTAGGTATCCAGTCCACAAACTGGTCCTTGAGGCATGTAAACATAACTATTATCTTCAGCTACTATGCTGAAATTTGCAAGCAATATCCACATGGACTATCTGGATATGTCAGAAAAAAAACAGAAGTCTACTTACTGGTTTCACCAATCCTCTAATACAGTTATTTAATGTTGACAATAGATCATCATATAAAACTTGGTTTTTATCTAAATCCTATATAACAGATATAATATAATATTACAGGAGATAATTTACCACGATATATTATAATATTACAGGAGATAATTTATCACAATATATTATAATATTACAGGAGATAATTTACCACAATATATTATAATATTACAGGAGATAATTTACCACAATATATTATAATATTACAGGAGATAATTAACCACGATATATTATAATATTACAGGAGATAATTTACCACAATATATTATAATATTACAGGAGATAATTAACCACAATATATTATAATATTACAGGAGATAATTAACCACAATATAATATAATATTACAGGAGATAATTAACCACGATATATTATAATATTACAGGAGATAATTAACCACGATATATTATAATATTACAGGAGATAATTTACCACAATATATTACAATATTACAGGAGATAATTAACCACGATATATTATAATATTACCGGAGATAATTAACCACGATATATTATAATATTACAAGAGATAATTTACCACAATATATTATAATATTACAGGAGATAATTTACCACAATATATTATAATATTACAGGAGATAATTAACCACGATATATTATAATATTACAGGAGATAATTTACCACAATATATTATAATATTACAGGAGATAATTAACCACGATATATTATAATATTACAGGAGATAATTAACCACGATATATTATAATATTACAGGAGATAATTTACCACAATATATTATAATATTACAGGAGATAATTTACCACAATATATTATAATATTACAGGAGATAATTTACCACAATATATTATAATATTACAGGAGATAATTAACCACGATATATTATAATATTACAGAAGATAATTAACCACGATATATTATAATATTACAGGAGATAATTTACCACAATATATTATAATATTACAGGAGATAATTTACCACGATATATTATAATATTACAGGAGATAATTTATCACAATATATTATAATATTACAGGAGATAATTTACCACAATATATTATAATATTACAGGAGATAATTTACCACAATATAATATAATATTACAGGAGATAATTTACCAAAATATAATATAATATTACAGGAGATAATTTACCACAATATATTATAATATTACAGGAGATAATTAACCACGATATATTATAATATTACAGGAGATAATTAACCACGATATATTATAATATTACAGGAGATAATTTACCACAATATATTATAATATTACAGGAGATAATTTACCACAATATATTATAATATTACAGGAGATAATTTACCACAATATATTATAATATTACAGGAGATAATTTACCACGATATATTATAATATTACAGGAGATAATTTATCACAATATATTATAATATTACAGGAGATAATTTACCACAATATATTATAATATTACAGGAGATAATTTACCACAATATAATATAATATTACAGGAGATAATTTACCACAATATGATATAATATTACAGGAGATAATTTACCAAAATATAATATAATATTACAGGAGATAATTAACCACAATATAATATAATATTACAGGAGATAATTCACCACAATATATTATAATATTACAGGAGATAATTCACCACAATATAATATAATATTACAGGAGATAATTCACCACAATATAATATAATATTACAGGAGTTGGTGGATAAACCAGAGGTTGTATCTTTAATTTCAGTTAAAATGGTATTTGGTTATCATAAATACAATAAATCCAGCTTTATGGAAACACGCCCAATCAACAGATATATAAAATACTTACTACACTAATAACTGAAGGGCTGATATCGAGTATAAAGGCAAGACGGTAGATAGAAGCTAGAAATGTCACGAAGGTATGAGGTTCAACACAGACGTTATATGTTTTATCTGGAGAGAGTGGAGTATTATCTGAAGGTATTACTGATACTAGACTCAATTCATATCCACCAATAGGCTGAAAATATACACAGAGAGTACAAATAAGTAAAAGCCAAGGAATTGAAATGAGATGAAATTTCAAGTATTTAGATGGCTTAATTCTTATTTAATAAGGCTTTTCAGACTCCTGAGGAGAGGGCATGGCCCAATGGCCCTCCCCTAAATACGCTACTAGCTTCAAGCATCCATCTGAATAGTAGGCCTACTGGTAACTTTGTGAATATCAGTCACTATAATCTACAGTTAAACTTTAAGATAAAATATGGACATCTTATTCTAGTCATCTATAAATGTGATTCTGATAAAAAATTCTACTAAATCTTACCAATTCTAGAGGTAACTGAAATCGAACTTTAGACTGAATATTTTTAAAATACCAGGACGCTCGTATATTCCTCGAGACACGGCATCCTTTCTGCATCAAAACGTAAATATCTTTCGCTAGAAGTTCTTCCGATTCTTCTTCAACCTCTGTCTGTGGTTCTCTCCCCTAAATGGAAAAATATATTATTTGACAAAAGCTCAACATATGAAAGCCTTTACTCCAATATCTCATATTTATGATGAGGAAAGCTTAATCTATTTAAAAGCTGCCAATACGCTGGATTAGATAATTGTCAGAGTGGATTAAGTACAGTACCCCATAATTAGGTCAGCGCACATCCAATTCCATAATGGACAAATTGACACAAAACAGCCATAGTGCCATTCAAATAGTGTTACCAGTTGCCTTTACGACTCCATTGCAACAGACCAGAGCCAGAGGTGCAGAGAGAGACGTCTGGGGTGGATAGGAAAGTAGTTTTGAAATGAAGTTGCTGTTTAAAATATGCATACCACTTCAGTATTTTCATTGCTGTCATCATCCATATTATGCTAATTATGAAATATTGGGAGTTGTCATGGATACAAATGGCACATTTCAATGAAATTTGTCCTGAAAATTTGTTACCCAAATAAAGAGGGTAGAGTTTAAGTTTTATCTCGATTAACAAGTCTGACACTAACAGGGAGGCAACTCTCATCATTTTATACTACTTCCGGTTTCTAGAAATTTGTTTATTTTTGCGAAATAGTAAAGAAATTGTTAATTATGCCGAGAAGGAACGATGGAGATGGAAGCGGGGGTGAGAAGAGAAAAGGGGCTAGTTTGATGAATCAGGTAAACCCTTATTTATCTGTTTTCATCCATCGGAAAAGTTTTATTGAGACATTTTTGTTGCTCTTCTTCATTATGTCATAATGATCTCGACCATTGATAATAATAGGTCAGGTCTGTCGTATGCAGATCATGTTGTCATTAGTCATCATTATAACAATTAGACCCTACATCTGTAAAAATATTAACTCTACACCTCTTTTCACATTCACAATGATAAGACTATCTCTACGAATTCCTGTAATAAAGTACCCATAGCTCATTCTTTTATATATTTGTCTCTTGAGCTTTACCACTACAGCGTTGGCTGCTAGAATATTGTGGAGAACATATTTAAATCAAATTCATTGGCATCTTTTTAATATATTTTTTCTGAGTGGAATAGATCAGTAACAAGCGATTGACGTCCCCTCGGCCATTAGGAAACTTTTCTGTCTCTATTGTTATCAAACAAGTTTTCTACCACCACAACACTCCCATTCTTATGACATTATTTTTAAGCAATCAAAGCATGTCATGTAGAACATGTGTCTGGATAACAATAACAAATTGTGGGATGTCATATGCGAGGAGGCTGTCATTTTGCTCCATTGTTGGTCACCGGTACAAAGTTTTGGATGCTAATGAACTGTGTTGAGGATACACAGTCCTCATCAGGACAGTTAGTTTAAAGTAACTATGTATATATGATTGTATATTATCAGCTTGGTATGGGGGCTATGGAAGATGAGATATATGGGTCAGATGATGATGGTGATTTAGAAGCAGAACTAGCAGAGTTAATGGGGGGAGGTGGCCCAAAGAAAGTGGCACCAAAACGTAAAGGTGATACATTTATAGATACAATACAAGATTTCAAAGCTACATTTAATATTTGATTAAATAAAGATTAATATTTAAGAAATCAGTGGAAATGAAATGATTAATTATAATCTATGTTGTTTGAAGGTAATATGGTAAATTTAAGTATGATCGATAAATTAGCAGCTGATACTATGAAATATATTGATGATGATGTTGATGTATCTGATACTGAGGACCCTGATTTATTGGTAAGTTACTACTGGTCTTAATTCAATTATAGTAGATACCATAGTCTGAAATTTTTGTTTTTATACTAGTTTAATACTACAGGATACATGGGTCAGAAAGTTAAACCAAAATATTCACCTTGTGATTTTGACCTATAGTAAAACCAGACATAGTAAAACTTGACATAGTAAAACGTGACATAGTAAAACTTGACATAGTAAAACTAGACATAGTAAAACGTGACATAGTAAAACTAGACATAGTAAAACCAGACATAGTAAAACTAGACATAGTAAAACTAGACATAGTAAAACTTGACATAGTAAAACTAGACATAGTAAAACTAGACATAGTAAAACCAGACATAGTAAAACTAGACATAGTAAAACTAGACATAGTAAAACTTAACATAGTAAAACTTGACATAGTAAAAACCAGACATAGTAAAACTTGACATAGTAAAACCAGACATAGTAAAACCAGACATAGTAAAACTTGACATAGTAAAACTTGACATAGTAAAACACTTGACATAGTAAAACTTGACATAGTAAAACCAGACATAGTAAAACCAGACATAGTAAAACTTGACATAGTAAAACTAGACATAGTAAAACTAGACATAGTAAAACTTGACATAGTAAAACTTGACATAGTAAAACTTGACATAGTAAAACCAGACATAGTAAAACCAGACATAGTAAAACCAGACATAAAACTTGACATAGTAAAACTAGACATAGTAAAACTGGACTACTGTTTTGTTTGTTTCAGGCTGAACTACAAGAAATAGCTGATGAAGATGATGATGATGAACCAGCACCGAAACAATCCAACAGAGCACCAGATGTAGTTCCTCCTGTACAACCTAGATCACAACCTGTACAACCATCATATCAACCAACTGTACAATCATCAACACATAAACCAGTACAGCCACCCCCCTCTAATGATATGATTTTCAGTAAGTTTTTATTCAGAATTAAACACTTTGTATAGTGCGCCTGCCTTTCTTATGAGTTGTTACTTCATAAAGCGTTAAGAACTATTTTTCTCTTTGTCTCAAATATTGCTTTCAAATGGTTTCAATTGTGATTTTTTATTGAATATGTTATATATATTAACAGATGAATATATAAAAATGTTTTGTATTTTTACAGTGCCAACAACTAGTGGAGCAACAGCAGGACATGTTGAACCCTCTACATCCCATAATACTAGTACCCCGCCTGCTATAGGTAGGTAGTCTCTACATCCCATAATACTAATACCCTGTTTGCTATAGGTTCCCAGCCTGTCAAAGTCTCCTTCACTGCATTACATTAATTAGGCGCTAATCTTATCAAAAGATAGAAAGTTAACAAAAAGATTATTTTAATTCATCTTATTGTATGATATTTATTTTCTTCAGGACAGTCAATAGTTGAAATCATGAATCAGTAGTTGAAATCATGAATCAATAGTTGAAATCATGAATCAGTAGTTGAAATCATGAATCAGTAGTTGAAATCATGAATCAGTAGTTGAAATCATGAATCAGTAGTTGAAATCAGAAATGAAACCACATTTTACTGAAATTGCCATTTATATTTCAGATAAAGAGACCCACCGAATGTTGGCATCACGAAGAGATCAGTATAAACAGGCAGCGTTAAAATCTAAACATAGTAACGACATCGCCACGGCTACTAAATATGTTAAAATAGCCAAGGTAAATATTTATACATTTGACATTTTGTTCAACTTTGAGGAGGGGGTTATAGCTTAGTTAGTTGTGATGACGGAATTTATTTGGTTATGTCTAATGGTGGTCATGGATTCAGATCCTGGTTGGTGGTGAAAGTCTGGTGACCTTCAATAAATCCTCATTATTGCAGTATTACTCTAGTCTCATTTATAACAATGTTTTGAAGTTTATCTCGTACAATGTTTTTATCTGCTAGACTCTAAGATTATAATAATTATAAATTGTGTTTTCTAGCAATTTGATATGGTTATAAAAGCTTTAGAAGAAGGAAAGGAGATAGATTTAAGTCAGATGCCACCCCCTCCCCCACAAGATGGTAAATTATTTTATATTTATGTGTTGAATAATTTGTATTGTTGAACAATATTTCTAGTCTCCGATGTCCAGACTATTCAAAGCTGAACTTAGACAGAGAAGGACTGAATGATAGAGGCTACAATATTTCTTGTTTCTGAAACTTAGAATCAGAATATACTAATAATAACTATAGCACTGTATTTATAAAATGTCTAATCTTGTACTGGAACTGGAGTTAAGTTATAGAGAATAAAACCCCTGATTCATCACAATCTATATTTACAGTAATCATTGAAAAATCTGCTCCACCATCACAACCTCCAGTACAGAGAGCAGCAATGCAGGCAGCACCAGAAAAACCATCAGCTGATAATCTACCTGAATTACCTACTGCTACTAAAGAAGGTAGAGTAATTACTGTGAATTTATATTTGATATATGATTTATATTTCATGTACTGTATTTCAGGGGTCAACCTAACATCCCACAAAATTTAAACCATTGATTTTGTGATTATAGAATAAACAGCTAGAAGTATTAAAACAGAACCTTAAACATGTTGTTACTTAGAACTTCATCCTGTGTGATCTTCAGACAACAGATATATTTAAGCCTGTGTTCCTATATAATATATATAATTGTTATTGTAGAAGAGAAAGCAATATTTGGAGCACCAGACGAGCCTAAAACAGTGATGGAAGCTTTAGAACAAAGGTTAGAGAAATATAAATTTACAGAAGCACAAGCTAAAAAAGATGGTGAAAGTGGAAAGGCGAGAAGAATGGGGAGAATTGTTAAAGTAGGTCTTTCACTATTAACCTTGTCTCTTGGACGTATCTTTAAACTTGGATTTCATTCTAGTAGTTCCTAGAGTATATTTTTTACCAATGAACATCACAAAGATACTAGTTGGGTCATTGACTATTTTTTTCTTTAAAAAACCCATCTCATATTTACATAACACCAATCTATTGTTTTTTATTCAGCAATATCAAGAGGCAATCCGAGCTCAGAAAGCTGGTAGAGCTGTAGATTATGAAGAATTACCAACTCCTCCAGGTAAGTTCGTCTTGCAATTAATAAACCAAAATGTTGGATTGTCCTTTGATTCAGTTTTGTCCTCAACAGTGACATTTGACTTTGTTTTTCAAACTGTAGTTTTATTCACCTTATAAATCGTATTTATTAATGAAGTATTTCAGAGAGTCTACATATTTTTAATCATATTCATTTATTCCCTGTTGGTATGATATATGTACTTTTGATTGCAGGTTTTGCACCAATTCCTGTGGGTAAACCATCGCCCTCGAAAACATCCCCACAGAAACCAGCCCCCAGCAGTACAGCTGGTAGTAGTGGGGGACCTGGGCAGCAACCAGCAGCAAGTAAACCTCCAACACATGGTGCTGTGGGTGGGACAGCACCCTCAAATCCTGGCCCCTCCCTACAGCCCCAGCCACCAGATAGATCTGTCTCGCCTCGGAAATCAACGTCAAATATACATCATGATAAATCACCTGGTCAGATAACTAACAGAGGAGAATGTAAGTTGAATTTTCTAAAATCTTCCTATCTTACTGCACCAAACATAGTAATCAAGTTCTGAATTTGAGAGTTCAATCCCTTAATTTTAACAATAAAACTTTGTACTGCATGATTTATAAAGGTACAAGTATATATTAACAACTGTTTTTTTTATCAATCATTGATTCATTAAATCAAGCAATAATTGTCTTCGAAAGTCACTGTATCATGTATTTCTATTGAATATTAATCATTTTTATTTTACAGCTGTAAGAAAGAGTCATTCTAAAGCTGATCATCAATTAGTCTTTTTAAAAGAGAGATACGAAGAATTTAAAACGTGTGCTTTAAACGCCAAGAAAAATAATGATTTAGAATTAGCCAAGAAATATCTTAGAATAATGAAGGTGGGTAAAATGGGGTTTGTTATCTGAAACATTGTAATCTGTAACATTAATTTCATTTCATTAGGCCTGTCTAGGCTTGAGGTCGGTTACGTTAGGATCAAATTGTCAAATTGAAAAGTCATCTAAATATTTAGTTTACCAACTGATAGAGCTAAATTGCTATATAAGTGAATCAGACAGTGGAAATTATTTGAACTATAACCTATTACTGTTTACTGTAATATATAAATATGATATTTATATTACTAGGGTTTAGAGCCAATGATACAAGCAGCTGAATGTGGTTTACCAGTTGACTTATCTCAGGTTGGTATTTTATTCTCTATTTTTTAGTTCATGTTTTCTATACTATATTATATATTTATTCTGATATTGTTCAAGAAATGTCTCACTACTGTTAGTTTCTGGCAAGTATGAGACATCTTATCTTTGATTTAAGCTCAGGCCTGTGCTATGAGAATGTCCTCATGTAGCTGGAAATTCACTTTACTTGATTTTCAAGTTAAATTCCTCTATTTTTAAGGTACCGAAATCACCGAACATGCCTGACTCTGATGACAAGTTTACGATCGTGTCACCAGAAGACTGTGTACCTACAGGAGACAGGACAGAAGTTTATCAGAAATTGGAAGAAAATCTTATACAACAGATTCGGGTATGTTGGATCTTGTTTTTTATGTTTATGTCAAAGAGATAATCCTAGAGAACTTGGGTTTTTATCCCCATAAAATCAGTACCAAGAGGAGTAGACAGGTTTTTATGAACATTTGTAAAAAAATTAGTTTTTGTACTTGATAATAATTTTGACTGTATCTTTTTTTTTAGACGTGTGTAACAAATGGTCAACATTATACTAAACTAGGTGATGTTCCTGCTGCCTCTAAGTAAGTCTTACAATTTAACTTAAATAATTCTTAAACAGCTAGACAGCCATTAACTTTCTCTTAAATATATCTTAAACAGCTAGACAGCCATTAACTTTCTCTTAAATATATCTTAAACAGCTAGACAGCCATTAACTTTCTCTTAAATATATCTTAAACAGCTAGACAGCCATTAACTTTCTCTTAAATATATCTTAAACAGCTAGACAGCCATTAACTTCTCTTAAATATATCTAAACAGCTAGACAGCCATTAACTTTCTCTTAAATATATCTTAAACAGCTAGACAGCCATTAACTTTCTCTTAAATATATCTTAAACAGCTAGACAGCCATTAACTTTCTCTTAAATATATCTTAAACAGCTAG
>NW_008708685.1:48956-84254 GCF_000327385.1 Lottia gigantea | reverse complement strand
ATTTAATTGTAATGTAATGTATGTTTAATTTATGTTTAATATATGTTTAATGTATGTTTAATATATGTTTAATATATGTTTAATGTATGTTTAATATATGTTTAATATATGTCTAATGTATGTTTAATATATGTTTAATATATGTAATGTATGTAATGTATGTTTAATATATGTTTAATATATGTTTAATATATGTTTAATATATGTTTAATATATGTTTAATTTATGTTTAATATATGTTTAATATATGTTTAATGTATGTTTAATATATGTTTAATGTATGTTTAATATATGTAATGTATGTTTAATATATGTTTAATATATGTTTAATGTATGTTTAATATATGTTTAATATATGTAATATATGTTTAATATATGTTTAATGTATGTTTAATATATGTAATGTATGTTTAATATATGTTTAATATATGTTTAATATATGTTTAATGTATGTTTAATGTATGTTTAATATATGTTTAATATATGTTTAATGTATGTTTAATATATGTAATATATGTTTAATATATGTTAATATATGTAATGTATGTTTAATATATGTTTAATATATGTTTAATGTATGTTTAATATATGTTTAATATATGTTTAATGATAATAATTGGATGTTGTATTGACAGATTATGAAGAGAAGAAGCTAGATACGTATGTTACATACGACTTTCCTTTTCCTACAGTAAGTTACTTTTATTCTTTACCTCGCATCTTTTTTCTTCAAAAGGCTCCTAGTAAATTTCAGGATGGTAGCATTGATATTAGCTTCAGTTCATTTTTGAACAAGTTTTGAACATTACTCTATGATGATATTTCAATAAGAGAAGTTATAATAATAAACAGATATTGTCTTGTTTCAGGAACAGAGTCAAACAGATCATTCTGAAACTTTTAAAGGTAGTATCAACCCAGGTAAGACATTAATATTCTGAAACTTTTAAAGGCAGTATCAACCCAGGTAAGACATTAATATTCTGAAACTTTTAAAGGTAGTATCAACCCAGGTAAGACATTAATATTCTGAAACTTTTAAAGTTGTTGGATAAAATAACAGTAGGAAGTTAAAGTTATCTTGTTAAATGTCTAGTCTACTCAGTGGCACAATATCTTCCGTATAAACAATATAAACCCATTAATTGTTTCATATTCACTACACTACATTATATTACCCTTTCTAGAATATCAAGAACATTTTCGAATCCAGATAGCCAGAAAATCTCGGTCGTTTATTCGAGTTATAGAAAGAAAATCTATCAAGTTAGATGTTTACTATAAACGGTTAGTATATTTATTCTTTATACTGAATATTTTTAAGTATTTCTGATATTTTTTCAAGTGCAAAATATTTCTGATTGACCACTTGAAAATGTGTACAAACATTGTACAGACCTTAATGTACATAAATTCTCCCTGATCACAAAATACTGGTTGAAATATAAATACTGGTTAAGATATAAGTACAGGTTGAGATATAGATACAGGTTGAGATATAAATACAGGTTGATATATAAAAACAGGTTGAGATATAGATACTGGTTGAGATATAAATACAGGTTGAGATATAAATACATGTTGAGATATAAATACATGTTGAGATATAAATACTGGTTGAGATATAAATACTGGTTGAGATATAAATACTGGTTGAGATATAAATACTGGTTGAGATATAAATACAGGTTGATATATAAATATTGGTTGAGATATAAATACAGGTTGAAATATAAATACTGGTTGAGATATAAATACTGGTTGAGATATAAATACATGTTGAGATATAAATACTGGTTGAGATATAAATACAGGTTGATATATAAATATTGGTTGAGATATAAATACAGGTTGAGATATAAATACTGGTTGAGATATAAATACATGTTGAGATATAAATACTGGTTGAGATATAAATACTGGTTGAGATATAAATACTGGTTGAGATATAAATACAGGTATTTTAAAGAAATGTTTTTATGTTATTTTTTCAGGGGTTTTTTTAAAAGTGAGAAGTTATTAGGAAGTATTAATATTAAATTACAACCATTAGAAAGTAAATGTGAAATACATGACAGTTATGATGTAAGTTATTACCATCCTGTTTATAATAAACCTGTTCTCAGGATATTCCTAGACAGATTAATAAAACTGAAAGACAACTTATTGTTATTGAGTAGTGATTCTAACCAATGGAGTCCGGCACAAGACAAGGTGACATTTGACATAGAAAAATACCACAATAGGGCCAGTCTGATTTTTTGACCACCTAATTTTTTCGACCAAACCTAGAGTTAGTTAGTAAAAGATGTTAAAATAATTATAGTTAATGGATGGAAGAAAATCAGTTGGAGGGAAATTAGAAGTTAAAATGAGAATTCGAGATCCTGTTAAAAGTAAACAAGTTGAAGAAGTGAAAGAGAAATGGCTGATAATTGACCAGTTTTTAAGAACGGCTGCCTCCAAGGTTAGTTGAAATAACAACTCCAGTTTAGTGTTTTACGTGTGATGAATTGTTAAATTATAGATATAGAGTTATTTAATTATTCCCTCTAGTCAGCTGATACAAATTAATTTAATGTAATAATATTATATATTAACGAAATCAGTAGAGGTGACTACAGTCTAGATTATTCAGACCAGTTCTTACAGAAAACACCATAGAATTATAAATAGAATTTCTGTTCTATTTTTACTGTATTTATAAATTATGTTTCTTTTTTCTTTCAGAGTCATGTACAAGTAAGAATATTCAAATTTATATTTTCTTCATTTTGTTAAATTCAACTAATAAAAAGAAAAAAGCTTGAATAACTTATGCAAGGATTTCTTCTCACAAAGGATGTTGTGTTCTGATTCCAAAACATAAAATGAATGTTTTTCAACTCAAGGGCAACAACTTGTACTTGTATTTATTTTTCATGCCAAATCCATTTTCTCCTTTCAGGCACCAAAACCAAAGAAGTGAGTAAAATTTTATTTTTCAAGGTTTTTTCTATCTCTTCTCTGTTTGGTCAGGTTGTAACGAGAGTTTTGTTTTGTGTTTTGTTGGTTGCCAGGAAGCACCCCCCTGTCTGATTCCCTCTATCTATAAACACCATTACACATACACTATTTGGTTTATCTTTATATTTCTAATTGTGCTTTTAGTTTGATGTGTATTTCACTAATAGATTAAAGTTATTATAAATATTTTTAAAAAGTCTGCCATAAAATACTCTGTTTAGATTTTTTTTTACCAAATTGTTTTTGTAAATATGTGTAAAAGTTAATAAGATATAAACTTAAAACAAATTTAATAATTCACAATAAAACATGACTTGCATCATCTCTGAGTCACGTATACTTTCAAAAAATTAATATCATATTTTGAAAATATCATCTTGAATCTAAAAGATTTTTATTTCGTCTCTTTAACAGAATTTCCAAATCAAGTGTATGTGTATTGGGGTAGTTTAATATGGTACTGGTGTTATTATATCTATCATTGATTATTATTTGGTATTGGTGTTAGAAGATTATAGTAATCATATATTAATATTTAAACTATTTACCAACAAATCATCTTGACAATCTATTAGCTGGTTTAGAAAGTAGAGTTCTATTATTAATAATAATCAGAGTGAACTATAATTCTAGTTATATTTGATCTCATGAGTTTTATATTAATATACTTAAAGAATGATTTAAAGAGATAATAAAGAAGTTTTTTTATATTTTATATGTGCATCAGGGATACTGACATCATCAATTTGTATCATTCCAATTTTCTTACTATTATTGAAATGATTAACCATATTAAACATGACTAAAAGCTTGTATTTATTTATACTGTGACTTCAGTGTTTTTAATATTTGTATACATCAGACAGTGTGTAATTTTTTATTTGATATACAATTTATATTGTTTTATGATTTTGTAATTTTTTGGTGTGATAATTAAATAGTTTTTGCATCTGTTTTCCGTCCAAATGAGAACTAATTTAGTTCAAGTTACAGTGATATATTTCTCTAAAGAAGTGCCATATTTTATTTTTGTTTGAATTTTTCAGTGATTTGTCGGAATTGTTTTTATTTCTTGAAATACCTCAAATTATGTGTGCAAAATTGATCTGTTGATTTTAATGTTTTTCAACATTCTGTGAGAATTGTTAGTTATATTGTATTATTCAAACAAATCAAAATTGATGTTTTGCTGAATTGTTTTTGTTGTTGATTAAAAAATAAAATTGGATTTTGAATATTTTTAATAAATCTGATAAAAATACTGCTGTAGGTATCGAATTTCATTTGGTTCTATAATTATCCTAATCAAGTTGTACAGACTTATTACACTAATAAAGTGTCTTGTGTTTTAGATAGGACAGTAAACAGAAGTCCTGTGTGATACAGACTATATCTATTAACTGTAGTTGATCAATGTTGCTATTGAAGTATAATAGTATAACATTCAAATTTTATTTTATAATTAGCCTGTATATAGAACATCCCTGACTTTCAAGAAAATATAAAAGTTGTGATAAAGTTTGTCAATTTGTAATGAATTTGATATTTCTGTATTTCAGTGAAGGTTCAACAAGTATGGAAGTTTTAAAATTTGAAAAACAACAGCTAGATAAACAGGTTTTATATTATTTTGATTCATCTTATTTTATACTGACAACACATGCTTCAGATAAACAATCCTTATCAGGAAATGTGGTTATCTTTTGACACTTGGGATTATTGGTGTATGAGCTAAGCAAAGAGAGTCACCAGACTGTCTATAAACAAAATGTATGGCTCAGTTGTGCTGTAGGAATGAATCCTCTGTTTTTAAAGGGTATATTTACTTTAAATGTATTTCTTTCTATGAATCTCTTGTCTAAGGCTTGGATTTTATTTTTCAGATTGAAGCTTTAAAAGACAGTTTAACAGAACTACAAACTCAGACTTTAAAACAGAAGAGTTCGTTGTTACTAGAAAAAGTTGAATTACAACAGAAATATTTACGTGAAGGTGGAAAGGGTGCTATTAAAGGTTAGTAGTGAACTATTGGTATTTATTTTCAGTTCTGAATGGTCAGAATCCATAGAAATGATTCTGACATCATTCTGCTACCTGAAGGTTCAGATGGTAGATTCATTCCAAGGGTTTTATAGCCTGTTATTTTGAAGATGATTGACAATGGTGCTGGTGTAGTTCAGCAAGCTAAACACTGGCTGGCTAACTTGAAGATTAATGGCTTTTCTCCAATGTAATGCTGTTGAAAGATCTGTATGCAGTGGTAAATCAGTTTCCCTCATTGTACACTACAGGTTATAGATGTTGATTTATTCAATACATATTTCAGAATACTTGTTACTGTTACAAAAAGAAATCCCAGCATTTTCTCAGGAAGCTGTTCAACTGACGAAAGTTGGTGAAATTCAGAAAGCTCAGACTATGTTAATGAAGAAGAAATTGGCTGAAAAAGAGGTAGATATAATTTATCTTTATTTTACAGAAATTTTAAATTTTCCATGATTTAACAAGTTGGTATAAGATGTAAGAAGGTGTAGATTTCAGACTCTTTCTCTAGATTATAATAAACACTTTCTCTGTCACTTCGTGTAAAATCTTCTCAAGTCAGTAATGAAACCTTTGATTAGATGATTTTTTTGTAGTTAATGATTTGTAAAATGAAATGAATGAAAGTGTGATAGCAATATTGGAAGGAAGTCATTTAATTTAAGTTTTTATTATTTATATTCCAGCTGACAGTCTTTAAATCTAAATTCCCAGATATCTAGAGTTGTGTATCTCTATCATGTCATTATCATATGATATACTGTATAGTGTAGATAGTTATAGATATAATGATAATACAGAAAACCATGTATTGTATATATCAGTCTACTGTATATTTATATAATATATATTTATCCTGCCTCTGTATATTTATTCAGTGTACTATATAAATACTGAAATCTATGTTATGTTAATTTTTGTTATGTACAGTACAATAATGTCCTTTTACAATCTGATTAAAACATAGCGCTAGATATTTTGTTTTTTGTAAGTTGCTTCACTCATTCTACGATCTGGAGACATTGTTGATAAAGGAATGTTCACCATTCAACCAATCAAATGACCATGTTCACAAGAATTTGAGGTTCCAAGGAATGAGATGATCATCCCTCCAAAAAAAACCCATAAGCTTTTTTTCAGCTCATTTTCGTAATTTTTGCCCTTTCAGTCTGTACCTAAGATTGCCGTCTGCTAGCCTCGAGCCATGGGTTTGAATCCTCCGTCATGTCTAACGAGAATCGGCTTCCAATCGCTATCGTCATTATATAGGTCTTGTGTTCAATTTGTAACTAAGAATTTAACGTCTTGTTAATCGCAATCAATAAAATACCAGTAGGTGTAGTATTGTGTGATAATCGAAGCTAGTAGATATTAAAGTCAATCATAAGAGATCAATAGATCGATATAAAGACTGACTGATTGATTGATTAACAATAGACTGGGGAAGTCGTGAAGGTGATCAATACAACAGACTCTTTATACTCGTTGATATTTTTATTATTATTGTAATATTATATAAAGTTTAAACAGTGAGTAGTCTGGTGTGTGGTGGAATTTTATTTCTTGTTGAACGGAATAAAACCTTGGTTCCATGAAAATATGATATAAAGAACGACACTCGTATAGCCTGATAAGAAAGACAGAGATAGCTGTTACTAGTGGTTATCATAACCCTGATAATATCCACATTTTAAACGGTGAGTATTCTAGTTGAATTATATTTATCTTGTGGTAAGAAATTTTTCTCTTGTACAAGAGTTTCTCCTATACATCGCCGAAAAATAGAAAGGTCCACTGGGGCTGAAGAGTCCTGTATCGAGATGGAATGTGTATCGGGTAGGAAATTGAACTTGAGGTGTATGTTGGACTGGTGGACGTCTGATGAGATAAATTTCTATGTTAACAATCACGGGTAAACATATATATAAATTGTATAAACTATTAAAGTCGAGTATGAATATGTAAATAATATTTTAAGTAAATGACTTGTCTATCTTATCAAATACCAGTTGCTAGGCACGCTACCATCATTTCTATTTGACTATTGAGATATATTGAACTAACACGAGTTCTACTTGATTTACACACCACTATAATAGGTAGGGTCACAACAGTTCACCTTGCTGTAACCCGGTATTTATTATTATATATTGAACAAGGACGTTTAAATATTTCGATATAATACAGGTATGTTTAGGCCAAATAAACATTGTTAAAATCAGGTATGATTAGGCCAAATAAACATTGGTAAAATCTGGTATAATTAGGGGTACTAGTTGGCCGCTTTACCAGTATACTTCGTACTGGTCTCCTAGTAGGAATAGGGCTATAGTCGAACTGGTTAGACGCAGGTAGCAAATAATCTATTTTAGGGTCGAATAAGTCCTTTACATTTTGTTCAGTTCGGCTAGAATATATTGTTTTGGTAATCCATTTGTCTGGAGTAGAGACTGAAAGGGGACAACCATGTAATCATCTCCTAATAGGTCTCAAGTGGGGCGATATCGGGTAAAAGATTAATCATATAATTATTAGAAACAATCAGCCTATAATAGAAACGGATATAAAGATTATTTTAATCATAAATCCTAGTAGCTTATAATATAGGTCTCAAGTGGAACGAGGGAAGTTAAATAGGTACCTTACAATAAGTCTAGAATAGAAACGGGAAGAAAAGATTATAGCAAAGTTCACGATATGTTATAAAATGTCTCAAGTGGAGAAGGATTAATTTAATCTTAAGATTCAATCATATTGAAAACATCGTGACAAATAAAAGGTTTAAAATATACTTGATTGTTGATTGAAAATAGTATTAAAACTTTAACTGGTAAATAGTCATTCATTGATACCAGACATGGCTGGTCAAGTATTGGGCTATTTATTCTATCGTCTCGTTACCACTGGATTAGAAAAGTAGGATTTTATGGTATGATGTCATATCGTCTCGTTTCTTATTGTTGATGTATTGTTGGACTGACGATTACTGTATTTCCAGATTCGGTGTTTAAATGACAGTAAATTACTCTGATAAAAGATGGCTGGTTTAGAAATTCATGAAGCAGCGGCTACTGGAGATCACGAAGCTTTAGAAGATTTTCTCAAGACTAAAAAATTTAACGTGAACCTGAAAGATGTAGAATATCACAAGAAAACAGCTTTACACTGGGCCTGTGCAAGAGGTAGGATCTTATCTTGTACTCTTGGACACGTGACTAATATATTATTCACATAAGGTATGAATAAGAAAAGGCTTTCATCTCAGCCTTCTGCTTGCATTCCCCTAGTTACAGGCTGACTACCTTATAATAAGGGACTTTCATAAGACATTTTTATTTCTGGCTCATTTGACATACTACTTCACAAACAGGCATATCTCGACTAAAAACTCAACATTTGAAATCGGGAACAATACTTACTTGTACTGTCAATCCCCTAAAGCGTTACCCCAGAAAAGTGTCCGTAGCAACCGCATCATCAGATCATCACCAACACAAACCTGTTGAAGACCCTCTAATGTTAAAATATTGCAGGTTATTCAGAATGTGTGAGAATATTATTAGATTATGGAGCTAAAGGAACAAGTCGAACTGATGAGGGTTGGACACCAGCTCATTCTGCTGCCGAGGCTGGAAGAACAGCAGCTCTCAGAGCTCTACATACAGCTAATATACCAGTTAATAGAAAAGATAAATATGGTGATAAACCCAGGCGGATCGCTGTTATTTATGGTCATGCTGAAACAGTCAAATATCTGGCACAGTAAGTAGAGAGTAGTAACAGAAGGTATCACGAGGGTTCCTTCTGAATTGAGACTAGACTGGCCTTGGAACCCACTTTTAATTTTATAAATCATTTTACATTGAGAAATATTTTTAAGTTAGAGCCAATATTTTTTGTATAATAAATGTTTTGACAATAGAAGAGCAAGATTGAGTATTGAGTATTTGATTTATATAAGTTATATTTCCCCAGCTCCTAACCTTACTCCTCTCAAAACCACAAACCAAATGTTGATGATTTTGTCTTCCATTCTCCATTCTCTGTAACGTTCCTCTTTGAGGGGACTCTGATATAGGTTTGATGTTTTATTGTAGAGCTGAAGCTGATATTGCGTCTAGAAGACTAGAAGGTTGTACTAGCGACGACTCGGATTCTGGTGATGATGATGACGAAGACGATGAATTGAAAGCAGAAAAATCTGAACCCTGAACTCTGAACTATAACTGCCCCTGAGTCAGTATTTGTGAAAAAATGTGCACAGTTCTACATGTGGACACGATAGTCTGGTAGCAGTCCGTTGTAAGTCCCAAATAATATTGTTCTGTACATAGGCCTACGGTGTATTCCACCTTTTTTGAAACGTTGCATAGATATATAATCTTTGTGTAGTTGAATGCAATGAAATACTACTGTGCTAAAATGTAAATTAATGAAACGTTGCGAATTACGTGATGTATAATGAATAGTGTTGGAGTGTAAATCAACGAACAATACGGATAAAAAAAGGAAGATATATTTTCATTATCCTGAAGCCGACAAATATATCCTCGACTCTTATATCCTTTACACTGCACTGTGATCACAAATAAACACACAAATAAACATAGTAAGACAAATTAACACACAAATAAACATAGTAAGACAAATTAACACACAAATAAACATAGTAAGACAAATTAACACACAAATAAACATAGTAAGACAAATTAACACACAAATAAACATAGTAAGACAAATTAACACACAAATAAACATAGTAAGACAAATTAACACACAAATAAACATAGTAAGACAAATTAACACACAAATAAACATAGTAAGACAAATTAACACACAAATAAACATAGTAAGACAAATTAACACACAAATAAACATAGTAAGACAAATTAACACACAAATAAACAGTAAGACAAATACACACAGTAAGACAAATACACACAGTAAGACAAATAAACACACAGTAAGATGACGATGTAGCAAGATATGTATATATTGTTTCTAGAATGGTATCTAACACTCGGAGTGTCAACACAATTAGTTTCCTCTTCTTCACTGATTCATGACATTCTCTGTTAACCTCTGTTAGGTTGGCCTGACCCTGGGGTCGGGAAATATACACACCAAGTTTACTTCGTCAATATTACATCAATCAATTCACATTTGTGGCGAACATGTCGGTCTGCTACCTGCAAGGTTTGATGATGGAGGCAACTCAATGGCTTCAGACCTAAAGATACAGGTTGCAGACCATCCCTTGGGTTAATTCAACACAGATATTTCAATAATCTTCTCTGATGTTGATATATTAACAGAAAAAATAAGTAATAAAACAATTTATTTTGATTACTAAAAACTATAAAAATTCCCTACACCATTTTACCCATTGCTATATTTTATACAATTAGTATAGTGCTAAATATTCAGAATATTTTTTATATGTTCACCATAAATTGTGACTGTAAGTCAAATTATAGACTCAGTCACAGCCGTCATGAACAAATCCCTCATACCTACGATCAACTGCGACGCCGCAGATTCAACAAGATTCTATTTTGCTACAAATCGTCGGTTCAGTCGTTGGTGAGCTTTATTTGAGTGTTTTCAGTCATTGATAAGATTCCTGCAGATACCAATAGTTGATAAACGGCGGTAAAAACCCGGTTGCTGTTTAAGATTTTGTAAGTCGCAAGGTCCTGAAGAACTAGTTCTGTGTAAGATCAATATATTCGTTGATAAGTCTAGGTTGATCAAGTCTAGATATTGTTCTACGGTCACATTTAGATTATTTGTAAATAAAGCAGATTTCTCTGGTGTTTATGATTTTAATCGTCCCCAGAACAAAAGTAAGTATCTTCAGTTTACTTAACTTGTCGGTGTATTCACTTAGATAGGTTTATCACGTAGCAAGTTACTAGAATAGTCATCAATTCATATACTGTATATTTCCGAGTACTGGCCGCACTATAAACACCACTATAAGCTACACCTTTTACAGGAAATATAGGAAACACTGTTGATTGAATACATTTAGGTGTGTCTCTAGAATGGAGGTCTACCAATATATCCGAGACTACATTAATCCAAAACGTGCTCGTATCTTCTACTAGCGTTGCCCTGTAAAAACAAGTCCACGATCATTAGTATACACTGGATCTTTATTTTATTTCATTAGACTGAGATGGGAGAAGTTTACTAAGTGATTAAGTCAACATGTATCGTATAAATAATACAGTAGATGTACATGAGATATAAACTGTACACCAGGGTAGTACAGTAACCTGCAGAAAAACAAAACATCCAGATCTCCATTTTATAAACTTTATAACTTTCGCAGAAACTCTGCTAGTAAAGATGAAAACCGAGGTGCAGAGTGGCACCACATTATCTGTTTTGTTACTTTAAAAACAAGTCTACAGTTTAATTCTTGGAATCTACATACCGTATTATAACGTGACCGGCAGAATGAACAGGTGCCGTCCAATAAATAAACTTCGTTCTTTTTGGCGAGTTGGAATTATGAGTGACAGATGACTGTAAAATAAAACTCAAAATTTAGAATATATGAGAGGGGAGAGGGAGAGGAGGGGGTGGGGGATTCTAACTGATCGATTTTTGTAATAACCTGTTTGAAATCCAAGATACATGTAATAGTATTGATCTTGCAGTTTTAATCATTTATTTTATTTTAATCTTTATACCAATAACTGTCATCGTATTTATTCTATAATTGACAAGTCAGACAAGAACTAATTCAATCAACAAAATATTAATCAAACAAGACAACAAAATAACTTACATGAACTTTTCCAAAACAATGTTTAGTTTCTAGTTCATTATCATTGGCTGTAAAAACTCCGACTATATCCGATCCGTTTACGTTACAGCCGATATTTCTAGCCTGAAGCAAAATTCCCTTAAAATAATGTCCCTTCTTCGCCTCGATTATCACTGAAATTCAACAAATTATATATTCTTTATTATTGATTGTGGCAATCAAACATTGTGTATTCTTTTCTATCACAGATTCTAATTTCTCCTACATTTAGTTACAGTAAAACAGATTATAAATACCAGCTGGTAGTGATGTTATAAATCAGGTGAACTTTTTCAGAAATTTCACAAACATTGGAATCAGAACTGTACGATTAGATGTTGTAATTCTTCGTGATATACAATATGTAAAGGCTAGAAAACATCTTTAAAAAACAGGTTTCAGAAAGTGTCGACATTTTTCTCAGTGCGACTCACTGTGTGATAAAGAAAAAAAAGAATCCGTTACCTTTGACTGTTTCACCAGGAGAATAGGTTTTCTTGGCCAGAATTATTCTATATGGGGGTGACGATCCCTGGGGTGGTGCAGAGTGACCCGAGGGAAACATCGCTCCACACGCCGAGTCGGGTGCCCCACCAGGATACCCGTTACCATAGTGACAGATGCCGAGTATCACCACGAGAATGTATATAGTAGAATCCTGAAATGAAATTCTTAGTTTTAACTTATATTTGTCGCCATATGTTTTGGATATAAAGTTGGTCATGAAAATGCCGGGTTTATAAAGGGTTAATTTTCAAAACTCCGCTCAGATTTACCGATCTCAGTGAACAGAGTTGAAATTGTAGAATACTCGGCATGTTTTTGACTCGATCCCTTGCCCGACCCAATGCTGAAAATTAGCATCACTGTTCCCGAACAAGAACATGATCAACTGATGGTAACTGATAGCAATTTCCTGTAGTTGGTATTCTCAGATCGATTGGCAGTCGTTGAAGACCCAGTTGCTTTCAGTTCATTTCTGTCGTAAGTTTAGCATTTCTTACCATGATATAGGAACCTCGTCACATTTATATTTCATGATAATCTTCTCATATCTTGATCCATTGTACTTTGCACTACGTTTCGCTTTTAACACTCTTGTATGATACCAAAAATCTGGAACTCTCTGAATTGTAAAGCACTAAATCCAGAAATTAACAGCAACATGAAAATTTCACTAAATCTTGAATGTCGGAGAGCAAATTGGTAAAATTTATGTAGAAAATATATTTGTCTTATCAAGTCAGATCTTCGATTTTTCAATGTTAGTTTTACTTTTAAAAATCAATAGATGTACACAATGAAGTTATCGATATGAAACAATTAGAAATCAACACCTGATGATAACAGAGTTCAATACTGTGTGTGATTTCGGCTGGTCTTTGCTTGTTGTACCTTTAGAAAGTTAAATATTTACCTGGTGTAGAATGGAGAACGCGTGGTGTTGTACACATTGTGTAGATTCCAGTTTCTATCATCCAGTAAAAATATTCAAACAGTTTTCACCTTGTCATTCCCAGAGTCAGGTACATACACTATTGTCAAGTCTTTTAATGGTTTAAATCATTAAGGCATCTTAACATTCTAGTTTTATGTCGGAAATTTGCTGACTGTAAATGTGGACAGATGCCTACTGGAATCTAAAACAATTGATTTTTCAACGACTGTTGTATCATCTGACAACATCTGATCCATCGACCATCGACCTTAATAATATCACAGTTGCCATCCATTATTGATCATGATCTACCTCTTACCAAAAGGGAATCTAGTCGTCGATCTAAATAGTTGGATTAAAGTAACTGATTATAGTTGGTGGTTATAGTCGGTCAATTCTACGAAAGGAGTTCTCTGAAAGTAATTGTTCAACAGCTACCAGCTAGTTTGAAACTTGCTAACTCTTACCTAGACTCTTACCTAGTCTCTTACATAGTCTCTTACATAGTCTCTTACATAGTCTCTTACATAGTCTCTTACATAGTCTCTTACCTAGTCTCATACATAGTCTCTTACATAGACTCTTACATAGTCTCTTACATAGTCTCTTACCTAGACTCTTACCTAGTCTCTTACATAGTCTCTTGCATAGACTCTTACATAGTCTCTTACCTAGTCTCTTACATAGACTCTTACATAGACTCTTACATAGACTCTTACATAGTCTCTTACATAGACTCTTACATAGTCTCTTACATAGTCTCTTACATAGTCTCGTACATAGTCTCTTACATAGACTCTTACATAGTCTCTTACATAGTCTCTTACATAGTCTCTTACATAGTCTCTTACATAGTCTCTTACATAGACTCTTACACAGTCTCTTACATAGACTCTTACATAGACTCTTACATAGTCTCTTACATAGACTCTTACATAGACTGTTACATAGTCTCTTACATAGACTCTTACATAGTCTCTTACATAGTCTCTTACATAGACTCTTACATAGACTCTTACATAGTCTCTTACATAGACTCTTACATAGACTCTTACATAGTCTCTTACATAGTCTCTTACATAGTCTCTTACATAGTCTCTTACATAGTCTCTTACATAGTCTCTTACATAGACTCTTACATAGACTCTTACATAGTCTCTTACATAGACTCTTACATAGACTCTTACATAGTCTCTTACATAGTCTCTTACATAGTCTCTTGCATAGACTCTTACATAGTCTCTTACATAGACTCTTACATAGTCTCTTACATAGTCTCTTACATAGTCTCTTACATAGACTCTTACATAGTCTCTTACATAGTCTCTTACATAGACTCTTACATAGACTCTTACATAGTCTCTTACATAGTCTCTTACATAGTCTCTTACATAGACTCTTACATAGACTCTTACATAGTCTCTTACATAGACTCTTACATAGACTCTTACATAGTCTCTTACATAGTCTCTTACATAGTCTCTTACATAGACTCTTACATAGACTCTTACATAGACTCTTACATAGACTCTTACATAGACTCTTACATAGTCTCTTACATAGTCTCTTACATAGTCTCTTGCATAGACTCTTACATAGTCTCTTACATAGACTCTTACATAGACTCTTACATAGTCTCTTACATAGTCTCTTACATAGACTCTTACATAGTCTCTTACATAGTCTCTTACATAGTCTCTTACATAGTCTCTTACACAGTCTTTTACATAGTCTCTTACATAGTCTCTTACATAGACTCTTACATAGACTCTTACATAGACTCTTACATAGTCTCTTACATAGTCTCTTACATAGACTCTTACATAGTCTGTTACATAGACTCTTACATAGTCTCTTACATAGACTCTTACATAGTCTCTTACATAGTCTCTTACATAGTCTCTTACATAGTCTCTTACACAGACTCTTACATAGTCTCTTACATAGACTCTTACATAGACTCTTACATAGTCTCTTACATAGACTCTTACATAGACTCTTACATAGTCTCTTACATAGTCTCTTACATAGTCTCTTACATAGTCTCTTACATAGTCTCTTACATAGTCTCTTACATAGTCTCTTACATAGACTCTTACATAGACTCTTACATAGTCTCTTACATAGTCTCTTACATAGTCTCTTACATAGTCTCTGACATAGACTCTTACATAGTCTCTTACATAGACTCTTACATAGACTCTTACATAGTCTCTTACATAGTCTCTTACATAGTCTCTTACATAGACTGTTACATAGACTGTTACATAGTCTCTTACATAGACTCTTACATAGTCTCTTACATAGTCTCTTACATAGTCTCTTACATAGTCTCTTACATAGTCTCTTACATAGACTCTTACATAGTCTCTTACATAGACTCTTACATAGTCTCTTACATAGACTCTTACATAGACTCTTACATAGTCTCTTACCTAGTCTCTTACCTAGTCTCTTACATAGTCTCTTACATAGACTCTTACATAGTCTCTTACATAGACTCTTACATAGACTGTTACATAGTCTGTTACATAGTCTCTTACATAGTCTCTTACATAGTATCTTACATAGACTCTTACATAGACTCTTACATAGACTCTTACATAGTCTCTTACATAGACTGTTACATAGTCTCTTACATAGTCTCTTACATAGACTCTTACATAGTCTCTTACATAGTCTCTTACATAGTCTCTTACATAGACTCTTACATAGTCTCTTACATAGTCTCTTACATAGACTCTTACATAGACTCTTACATAGACACTTACATAGACTCTTACATAGTCTCTTACATAGTCTCTTACATAGTCTCTTACATAGTCTCTTACATAGACTCTTATAGATAAATTGATAAATTTGGCTTGAATATAGTTGAAATAGTCAGGATCAATTAAAGGTTGTTTAGATTACAGGAACACCACGGACGTATACATATACAAAGACAAATTCCAATTCTGTACAATGATCAGAAAGTTGAATAAGTAAATCTAGCTGAAGTAGAAACAATAGAGATATTTTGTTTGTTGATATTTACCTGAGAAGTTTTTTACCTGTCAATATTAGACTACATGTAAATATTACCAATCTGTCATTTTACTCATTCTACACGTTCAGCATCTTCCCGTAGTCAGAGGTTCCTTTCTTTTTACCCCCTGCCTGTCATTACAGATAGCTGAAATTGAGTTCTATCAGCTGGCAAAGTTAATATTTAGATGACTATACAGATAGCTGAAATTGAGTTCTACCAGCTGTTAAAGTAAATATTTAGATGACTATACAGATAGCTGAAATTGAGCTCTATCAGCTGGTAAAGTAAATATTTAGATGACTATACAGATAGCTAAAATTGAGCTCTATTAGGTGGTATAGTAAATATTTAGATGACTATACAGATAGCTAAAATTGAGTTCTATCAGCTGGTAAAGTAAATATTTAGATGACTATACAGATAGCTAAAATTGAGCTCTATCAGCTGGTAAAGTAAATATTTAGATGACTATACAGATAGCTAAAATTGAGCTCTATCAGCTGGTATAGTAAATATTTAGATGACTATACAGATAGCTAAAATTGAGCTCTATCAGCTGGTAAAGTAAATATTTAGATGACTATACAGATAGCTAAAATTGAGCTCTATCAGCTGGTATAGTAAATATTTAGATGACTATACAGATAGCTAAAATTGAGCTCTATCAGCTGGTAAAGTAAATATTTAGATGACTATACAGATAGCTAAAATTGAGCTCTATCAGCTGGTAAAGTAAATATTTAGATGACTATACAGATAGCTAAAATTGATCTCTATCAGCTGGTAAAGTAAATATTTAGATGACTATACAGATAGCTAAAATTAAGCTCTATTAGCTGGTAAAGTAGATATTAAGATGACTATCCAGATAGCTAAAATTGAGCTCTATCAGCTGGTAAAGTAAATATTTAGATGACTATACAGATAGCTAAAATTGAGCTCTATCAGCTGGTAAAGTAGATATTTAGATGACTATACAGATAGCTAAAATTGAGCTCTATCAGCTGGTAAAGTAGATATTTAGATGACTATACAGATAGCTAAAATTGAGCTCTATCAGCTGGTAAAGTAAATATTTAGATGACTATACAGATAGCTGAAATGGAACTCTATCAGCTGGTAAAGTAAATATTTTGATGACTATACAGATAGCTAAAATTGAGCTCTATCAGCTGGTATGACTATCGTTTATGTGCTGAATAGAATCCTTGATACCTGTCAGATGGGTGTATTCTAGTTAACTATGTACAAGGTAAAAAAAGACAGGTATTTGTGTTGTTTTACTGTCAGGGCAGACTAACAACAAGTTGAAACAACAAACAATAATATGTAGACGCAACACAAGTTGTAGATTTTGTTTAACTCGACCTATTTCAAATTCTGAAGATAAAATTCTCTCTTCTTTTTCTGTACCGACGACATTCTTGACCTTCGTTTCCAGAAAAATTTTGACTTCATCACAATAATATATATATAATGAGCCGTGGAGAAAAGAGACAAAAACACACTTATACATCTGTAACATTTCATAAAGTCAAGTCCCGTTTTGTGTGAACTCTAAAAACACACCCGAGTAAAGTCTATGATAAAACAGTGGCGTTGCTAGGGGAACCCCAGGGAGGAGAGGGTGGGGGTGCAATCCAAATTAGTCTGCTTTACCTCGGACCATATAAATGAAAACTAAATTTGTTTTCTGAATATTTATTTGAGAATATAGACTATAACAATAACAAGAAGACGTTAAAACAACCATAATAACTTGAGTTAAAATAAACTCAGTATATCATCTCAAATTTCCTACTGAGACCTATTGTATCACTAAACATACTGAGAGATATAGATTGGAGGGTAGGGGGAAGGAATGGTGAGTATCTGGCTTCAACAAGGGAAGTAATAAAGGAACATGATAAAGGTGAAAGGAAGGGTGAGAAAAGGGGGGTGAGAAAAGGGGGAGAGAAGGGGAAAAGAAGGGGAGATACAAGAAACATAATTATCAAAGAGTGATTCAATGTAACACAATTTTTGAATTTTTTGAATCATCAACAAAATAGTGGTCCCATTTTACCACAAACTAAAAAGTGGAGATAACATGAAGATTAAATTGATTTAATAGTATCATTAAATATAGATCTAATAAAACAATAACAACAATTTAAATACAGAGTATCGCCATGGTTACAAAAAAATCATTTCCACATAAACAATTAAAATCTTAAATACAGTCTTAGAATGAAATAATAACAATATCAACTGATATACAGATAGAAAATCTAAAATGTCTTCCACATTAAGTTTATGACAAAAAGTGAAAAGAGTTTGGCAAAAAGAAAGCTATCCTCAACTTAAAATGACATAGCAACATCAATCTTTAGCCACAATCTAACCCTAAGTACAATTTACTATGACAAAAACAGGAGAAAAACAAAAATTTTGACAACATTAATTAAAAAAAAAAAAAAAGTTTGGCAGGGAGAAACATATCTCCTATTTTGACTTAGGTAAAATAAAAACTGACACATTTAAAAACAGAAACAGCATTTAGAGGTTGACAATAAAAATAAAGGCACTGTCAGTTTATACATATAGAAGAATTCCTTACACTGGCTCATCCCCAGCTGATAGAGTTTGTATTTTAATATCTGTATCAGTTTTCAGAATAAAAAATCAAGCTGGCAGGCTTGTAGGTGTCAAGTCCATTTTACCAATATAATAGACAGTCTAAGCCTGTAGCTGAGATTGAGCTCTGTCACCTGATATGGTAAATATCTCTCAAAGCAAGTATGTAGACAACTATACAGAAAGCTGAAATTGAGCTTTCAGCTTATCAGTAAATATTGATACACCAATATCACATCAAGTTTTGGAGTCGCATCATAAATAAGTATTTCTCTTCAATGATAGTTCACTCATAAAATATGTTATACTAGTAAACCTTTCACTTCAGTCCAAATTAAAGGAAAGATAACTCCACAAGCCTTGTAGAAGATCATAAAATATGTTATACTAGTAAACCTTTCACTTCAGTCCAAATTAAAGGAAAGATAACTCCACAAGCCTTGTAGAAGATCATAAAAGATCTATATAGTACTCTATGTACAGCCCAGAATGGTTCACTCCGTATCACTGATAAAATAGCGTACATTGCCACTGCAAAGAAATGTCCAATTAATAAATGTGGTTTCGGTGTTAATCTGAAAATAGAAAATAATTAAATATTTTAATATTATAGATAAGAAGAAGGTGATATAGAAAAGTTGAAACTACTAGCTACTGTATGGTTACAAATTTCCACTGCTGAGATTAATGACAAGATTGAATTGTAACAGAATCTAATAGAAAGTAAAAGAAGTTTTGATTTGTCAGTCAAACATTGATTAAACAGAATATTAATATTACTAGTCTCAGGTTAGTCTGGATATATTACATATCTTAACTTACACTGAGAGTAATCCTACTGGACCATTAACACATTCTCCTCCCAGTTTAAAATATTCAAAACAAGCTCGTTTTAAACTATGTAGATGTACTGAAATATACAATAATATATATTGATAAGATTCATGTTAATATAATAAAATAGACTGTCCAGGGATGTCCAGTTGTCCAAAATTACAGACAGTCAGGCCTTGCCTTTGAGCAGTATCGCAGACAAAACTTAAAGTGATTTTCTGAAACATACTGATCACAATTTATAGTGATTAAACACAAATAAACAGAATTTCAACAAATCTTGTCCTAGAAGAGTAACTCCCCCTGTCTCACTACTGATATCTAGCACAATAGTTATAAGCTAAATATCGAAATAACCCTTTTTCAGACCAACAAGGGCCACAACTCTGATACTTACCATCACTAGCAGCAAACAATTCATACAGAGCCTGGGCTAAAACATTCACAACAAATGAATGGGTCTGTTTTCTACGTAACTGAAATACTCTGGAAGCTGTAATTAATTCTTCATAATTTGTAAGATCAGGAATAGTTTTAAGTAAATCTCTCCATATAACAGCATCATTCAGGGCTACAGACATACCACCTCCCGTTAAAGGATGTCTCATATTAAAGGCGTCACCTATCACCAAGACACCTGGTTTCTCTATAGGTGACGGAGGTAAGAAACTGTTTGGCATTGTTCTTAATCTTCCATTTATCACTCCATCTATAAAAGGTTCTCTGATGTGTGCTAAAATTAAAAAAAAAAACTTATTTATAATAACAATGATGTTGATCTGATTATGTTCTGTAAAAAAAAAAGGTAAAATTAGTTGAAAACCTAGTTGTTATGTTAGAGTTGACTTTAATTTAAACAGTAAGCAATCTGCATTTAACAAGTTACGTCCCTTGGATATCTTTATTTCACACTGTAGACCTGTGTGTATTTACTAGTAGGCCATAACAATTCAAATCTATCAGAACATGATTCAATTCATGCTGCTGTTTCAGATACACAACCCACATCTAGACAGTAAGTTGCTTTCTTATTTAAGTAGAATTAAACAGAACCTACCAGGCATCTGTGGTGCTATGTTATTTAAGATATGTTCCTTCATACTTCCTTCAACTTGACCTCGAACATCAACTAGAACTCTGGTATCATGAGATGAGATCTGATATATCAATACTGGACTGGGTTTAGCCAGGACGAGCTCGGCATGGTTCATAAGAGATTGGGGACAATCCAACATTAACGTGCCGACAAAATGAGAATAAACTGTCACATCTTCCTTCACTAACTGTTTACGGAATTTAGAAAAACAACCATCAGCTACTATAGTCAGTGGAGCATACACCTCCTGAAATGATAAAACAAAATAAAGTTTTATATCACATAGAAGTTGGCAATAATTCCAACCAGTTGTCTCCCCAAACAGCAACAAGATGAATCGTGGCTCAAACTACAAATTCTACTTTTGTTTCAAGAACATTAACTGTTGAAACATTAATCAAATCAACAGGCACATTAAAGATGCCCCTAATTGCACACTGCATGGTGTTGCCCATCTTTATTAGCCCACATGGTGCAGAAGGATGTAAAGCTCCATTCATTTCATTTCATTTCACTAATCAAATCATTCAAGATCTCATCAATATGAATCTCTGTTGAGTTCACAAGGAAATATGGAAGGACGGGGCATTATGTTGTAGAGAATAAATTATACCTTGACTGAGTTGTCCCCCTTGGTTTTATATTGTACACCTATTACTACACCTTTATCTTCTATCAGTTTGTGAGCCATCGCTTCTATATATGTTACACTGAAATAATGAGATCAAATTACAGAAAAATCAAAAAACTAATTACTACCAAATATTGAGCCATTATCATTTAATTCATAACTATTAATATTACATTTAAATTTCATAAAAAAAATTGGATTTCAAATGAATATTTTTCAGGTTACCATATCACAAGTGAGTTTTAGTGGGCTAGTATTTTATCTATGTCAGAATTTAACTGACACTAGTGACTAAAATGATAGAGAACTGGTCATGTAATATAAAATATTAAAATATTGACATAACATAGATATTAACCAGTGTATTGTTTTAATTTAGACATGATATTGTGACAGTAGTGATACAATCAGTGTTAAAATATGACAATATAATATTATCTATGTTGATATATATCTAAACATTAGTACATGTTCTACATATTCTAACATTCTTTTATCACTATTGGATTAGGTCGAGAACTCATTGAACAAGAGATTTTTTTTTAAACTTAAGGTTACAACTTCCATAGATATGACTTGGTTTCCATTTTACTAACAATTCAAATTAACTTATAATATAGAAAGTATCGAGAGCTGTATTTCAATCAGGTTGAAAGAAATAACTTACAGAATGAGAAGAAAATAGAAATCTAATCATGATATTTGATTTAATTTGGAATAAAACTTACTTTTTCTCCTGTTGGGCTCTCTCTCTAAGTGACATGATAAATCTTCCATGGTGAAAAGCTCGTCCCTGAGTCACCTCCTGGGTAGAGCCTTCTTTAGGGTAGGGGACTGTTACTTCTGTTTGAGTTTCTAAATCATGTATAACATAACCTTTTATAGGATGGGCATCTAAACCATTTACTGTATCTGAAATTATTAAAATCAATAATAGATATATTTATCTTAATATTCATTTTACCAGCTGATTGAGCTCAATTTCAGCTATCTATGTCAATGTTATCGATCTGTACAAGCTGAAATTGATATTTATGGCCTAGAAAACAAGATAGGTAGCTGTTTACAAGACCAACCTTCCAGACCAAGTTTAGTTAGAGCTTTTATTCCACCTGGCTGTAACAATTCACCAACTATTCTATCAGGTTCTTTCATATCTCTCTCAATAACTGTTACCCTCCGACCATCTCGAGATAAAACAGTGGCTAACGCTGACCCTAGTACACCTGACCCTATTATAATTATTTCTGGTTCTTCTGTTTTACTGGTAAATACATGATCAGGTCTATCTACTGATATAATCTGGAAGGACAGAAAAAAACAAACTGGAATAAGAAAAGTCAAGAAAAGAGCTTAGTAATTTTACAAAAGAAATAAAATCATGAATTGCAAATTAAAGTCCTATTACAGTGTTAGCACCTCTATCTTCCTCACAAGGTGACACACAAAAATCTGTCAGTACAGCCCATTTTGTGTTGGGTTGGGAATGTTGGATCATCAAAACCCCAGATCAAATGTTCAATCCTAGTCCCCTTTCTTACCTTTCTGATATTTTTGATGTAAATAAAAAGATAAGTGATAAGAATAACCATTAGAGCAATAGCTAACATCATCATGTACATCAGACCATCTCCTCCAACATACTCTCCTCCTAGACATATTAAACTACTCAATATCATCTTCTGTCTTCTCTGAAATATTAAAATATCAACGTTACCATGAGATAGAGCTGAGCTATCAATCTGTATTATTATGACATTTTTCAGAACTAAAAGCTTGAACAGAACTTACAGCTTTCCTACTCTAACTTCAGGTTCTTTAACTGGTTTTAGTTCTGAAAAAGGATACAGACCGCTGATATTGAATTAAATTACATGGATACCTTGTTTCAGGGGGGAAAAAGAAAAAAGCCTGGCATCAGCTGAAACTGAAGAAAGAGCTTAATTAAGCTGGATCTGAAAAAGTCAGGGGCTGGAATGAGTGTGATGATAGAGTCAACAAGTTCCTTTAGACCAGATAAGGTCCATCATCTTTATCTGTACAGTCAGAAAGTTAAAGAGAGTTATGGTTACATAATAAATTTTAATAAAAAATAAAATGAAAGTAGAATTTATCAGCTGATAAAACACAAAACAGACTTTGACTTCAAAATACGATCAGGATGATTCGAAATCAACTTGACAATTTCCCATTCTTGATTAATGATGTTTAATTAAGTTATGTTAATTTTACAAACCTTAAACTGTCAACCATTAAATTAACACATTCATTAAGCATACATTAATGATCATCAGCAGGTGCCCGTTTCCGTGAGGACATAAACATGGTGATTCGTCTGCTGATCGCTTCTCAACCAATCACAAACAAATATAACATTTAGCTCGAACCAGTTCCATATTTTCTCACGTAATTTCTAAAATTATTCAATTTCAAATTTGTTTTTTTCAAACATGTGAAAATAATTTTGAATTAGATATTTTTCAAAGACTGGTGCATAAATTTACAAAATTTTATTTCGCGGAATATTTTCTTTCTTTGCTGCGGAAATGCATAATATTGCAAAATGTCGGAAAGTGTGTTTGAATTTACCAATCCACCCAGTTCAGCAAGCTCTATTTCGGATAGGTAATACAAATTATATTTCCCTTTATTACGAATAGCTGGAAAAGGTATTCTTTTACAGACCTATTTCAATTTTGGCCCCTGATTTTAATTTTTTCCTTTTTTCCCGTCCCATCTGATTCATGTGTGCGCTTCCATGATGAAATATTACTAAAAATAGAACAATAATAAAGGGCCACATTGTGCTAATGCAGCAAATCCATCCAGTTCAGAGTTTATAGCTTTCTTAAACAGCATCCGTTTGTAAATTCTTAAACAAAATCAGTCTTAAACAATCTGTTACACATATTAAGATGTGCAGTTTGCTTTATCAGCTGATACTAATAGAAATATAAGAGCTTAATTTCCGCTACAGCTGTGCAAAGACAGTACACCTATTGTGAAAAACTCTCTGAAAGGGATGTCAAGTTGACAAACCTACATACTAAATAAATATTATTAGCTATGCGACTTTCTTTAAGAGATTCCCGGTTGAAAACCTGTATAATAGACATTATAAGCTATTATTGTGAACTCTTTAAAAGAGATGGTTGACGATAACCTGCTAATGATGTCAAGATTCTAACGCTCTAACTAACTGCACTCCAATCCTCCCTCTAAAGTGTAGTTTCCTGTTTGTTTGGTATAAAAGAATAGAATAAATTAACTGATAAAAGCCCATAATTATTTCTATCTTGTAATCAGGATAAAATCTCAAGTGATGCACCCCATTATATGATGTGTTTACTGTGAACATATTATTTATATCGCTGTGAACGTCATAGCTAGACATTGATTGATTACTTCTGTCTCTAATACAAGGTTTACCTGCTAAAGTGAAACACGGTAGAAGTATATAATAGTTTTTGAAATGTTGAGGAGACAATGAGTGATTTACAGAATTAATTTTCTTGTGTAAATTTTGATTGCTATATTTCATTGGATGATCAGGTAGTTTATAAATTTTGACCAGTCCATATTGCACTTTTGTTCAACATTATCTCCTGATGTTTATAAAACACTTTTATTTCATTGGTCTTGACAATCTGACCAATTATTTAAGTGATAAAAAATATCTATGTATAGTAAAGTTTAGTTCAAGATTTTGTTATTTTTTGTCTATATTGGTATATCTTGTGTGCTGATTGCTGAAGCAAAGTTCAATTCTTTGTGTTTTTATTATCAGATCTAAACTGTGATCTGGTATTATTTTTGTTAAAATTGTTTTTATGTTTACTCTGTGATTTATTCGAGATATAAATATATAAGTATCACCTCTTGAATTAAAAAGACTCTAATTGTTGTGAAAACTAGTTGACATTCAGAATACAGCTCGACCTGCCAGCTGTCACAGACTGTATGAATGAACATATTTATTTATAAATGTGATGATACAGCTTTTCATTATTGTGTAGACTGAGGATTGTTTATTAGACTGATGTAGGCTAGATGTACAGTAGTTTTAGTCACAGTCCAACTAGTCAGTCATTTAATGGTCCTATCTTTGTATGGATTGAAAAGTGGATGAAACTTGAGCCGTTTTTTCATTATTGGACCAATTTTCTAGCTTGGATGTATTACATTTGATTTAGTTTTTGTATGAAACTGAAACATATTTTTTATTTTGTGAATTTTAATAGTGGATGAAAGTCAAGCTGTATTTTATAAATAGACTAGTTATCTAGCTGTTAAGTTAAATATTTCTCTGGAATACGTCTAGTATTTTATTTAAAATTTGTATTAAATGTTGGATGTATTACATCTAGTTTTTAATTGTAAAGATTGAATTCAATTCTAAACTTTAATCATTTTTCAGTCTTGTTGGTTGAATAATAGCTTGTCAACACCATAAATTATTTTAATTAATGAAACCACTTTTCTGTTAGAAAATTTGGATTATATTATTGAATTTTAGTTTTTACTTAAAAAACTGATTTATTTTACTAATTGGACTACTTTCTGTCTGTTTTATTGAAATCTGCTGTATTGAAACATTAGTTATAGTTTTAACTCATACAGACAATTGACCTAATATAAATAGTTAGTGTAGTTTAACTTCAAGTTAAAAAGAAAAAAAAACTGTTTGTGTGAAGAAAATAACTCTTTAAAATCAAGAGGCAGTCAGCTGATTTATCACTGTTTAAAGAAATATACAAACAGTGTATATGTGCAGTAAAAGTGTTATTTACAGTTGATATTGCCCGGTTTGTGTGCAGTAAAAGTGTTATTTACAGTTGATATTGCCCGGTTTGTGTGCAGTAAAAGTGTTATTTACAGTTGATATTGCCCGGTTTGTGTGCAGTAAAAGTGCTCTACAGCTGATATTGTAAGATTAATGTATGTTTAGTAAAAGTGGACTGTAGAGTTGATAGCACCATTAAAAACAATTTTTATAAATGAGTATTTGATATGAGACATGGTATATGGGAAGTAAAAGTGGTATATTGAATTGATATTGCCCAGTTTATATTGTATATTGAGTAATATATAGAGGGCATTATGTCTGATGTATTGAATAATAATAAAAATGATGTTGATAACCAGCTGGCTGAGGACAAAGTTAAAGTGTAAGTCTTTTTTTTTAATTTTTTGTTTTGTTGTTGGAGAAATTAGAGAGTCCACATCATGGCTAATTCTGTTTATTTGATATTTAGGGTTGCCTTTCGTATAGTCCACATGGCTAATAATTTTAATTTGGTATTAAAATTGTCCATTATAAATAGGTGTAAGTGATCAGTTGGTAAAAATAAATCAAATATTTAAACCAAGCTGAAATTATTTAATATTTTATTTTGATATATATCTTGTTAATGGAAGGATGTTAATTTGGTATTTTATTATTTTGTAATTTATGGTTTTAATCTTTCATAATTCAAGATAAATATAGAAACAGTTTATCAACTTAACACTATTTCCGTCTTTTCTATCATTTACTTTGTTAAAGTCGCACTTTTCTTGTCATTAACATGATTAAATATACAAACTATCTGAACCCGTCTCAAGTTACAGACACAAGAACAAATACAGCTTGTCAAACTTCAGTAGAGACACAGCTAGGTTGTAATAGGTCAGTAGTCTGGAGATGGCACAAAGGGAAACAACATGTTTCAGGTTCTGTTTTAATATTTCTATAATGGCCTTGTCGTCTGATATAATCCTGCCTTGTCTGGTATAATTCTGCCTTGTCGCCTGGTATAATCCTGCCTTGTCTGGTATAATCTTGCCTTGTCGTCTGGTATAATCCTGCCTTGTCGCCTGGTATAATCCTGCCTTGTCGTCTTGTATAATCCTGCCTTGTCGCCTGGTATAATCCTGCCTTGTTGTCTGGTGTAATCCTGCCTTGTCGTTTGGTATAATTCTGCCTTATTGTCTGGTATAATCCTGCCTTGTCGTTTGGTATAATCCTGCCTTGTTGTCTGGTATAATCCTGCCTTGTCGTCTTGTATAATCCTGCCTTGTTGCCTGGTATAATCCTGCCTTGTCGCCTAGTATAATCCTGCCTTGTTGTCTGGTATAATCCTGCCTTGTCGTCAGGTATAATCCTGCCTTGTCGCCTGGTATAATCCTGCCTTGTCGCCTGGTATAATCCTGCCTTGTCGCCTGGTATAATCCTGCCTTGTCAGGTATAATCCTGCCTTGTCGTTTGGTATAATCCTGCCTTGTTGTCTGGTATAATCCTGCCTTGTCGCCTGGTATAATCCTGCCTTGTCGCCTGGTATAATCCTGCCTTGTCGTATGAATTCCCAAATTATTTTAAGATTTTTTTATTTCTGTGTTTTTCAGTGGGGAAGATGATGAAATAAATAGCTATGGTGATAAACATTACACAACAACTACCACCCCAACAACACCAACCAAACCTACAAAAAGTCCCACCAAATCAATATCGGCCAAAAAGAAAGTGAAAGCACAGGCTGCATACACGAAGTCGAGTGGTCGTGTTGTTTACACTGGTAGTCGAACATTATATACTGCAGGTCGACCACCTTGGTATGATTCACAGGGTCAACTCAAAAAACCTTTTGTTATAGGTAAGTGTATGAAAATTTCCCTCATTGTACAGTGCATGAGGTTGCTGGGGTTATTTAGCCAAAACAGGATAATTAAAAACAGGGTAACATTTTATAAGAATATTTTTTATTGAGTAGTATTTCTTATTTACATTTCTTATTTTTATTTCAAGAAATTTTGTAAAAGTATTTTGTTGATTTGACCTACTAATGTTTTGGGGGGCTAGATGACATTAGTTAATAACTTGTTTTTACACCCAGGGGGTCAGGTTAAAAGATGTTTTTAGGGTGGGCATGCTCTACTTACTGTTTATATCATATTTCATCAAGATTTTCTGATATATTTATTATGTTGAATATAAGGCACAAGGTAAAAGACTTCAAATTTCAATTGATAGAGATAAAATGCAGAATGTGATTCAGAAATTATATGGGTTTGACAGTAAAATTGTATTTTGGTAAAGGCTAAGGGTGAAAAACCTGCTACAGCAAAGTTTAAACATTCAAATAATTACTGTAGGTTAATATTAAAAGATATACAATGTTTTGTTATCTAAAAGGAAATCTGAAATAGTGAATAAAAACCAATCTATAAATCCCCACCATTATTCAAAATTCTAATATAACAGGAAAATGAAATAAAAGATAAGAATAATGAATCTATATGGAGAGTAAAATGTAAAGGCACATATCAATAACTGAGTGTATGTTTTGTTTATAGAGAAATACCACCAGCCTGTAGCAATGTTCTCAATTATAAGATATTTTGTTCTGTCTATTTTCAGGAATATGTGGCGGCAGCGCCTCAGGAAAAACTACAGCTTCGAGAAAAATAATAGAAGCTTTAGATGTACCGTGGGTCAGCTTACTGAGTATGGACTCTTTTTATAAGGTATATAAACACTTTCTGTGTTCTCCCAGTGGTGGTGCTAACATCACAAGACGGGGGGTACCAATAGGGCACAGACTAACTTGATGTGGGGACAACTGCCCAGGTTAAAATTAAAAATCTGTTCTCCCTAATATTAAAGGAATATTTTCTACATGCCCCTGTGGGTGTATGTTACCATGGTAAAATAGTTATCTTAACAAAGGACAAGACTGGTGACCTTTAACATGAGTGCTGAAATTGGCCTGTCAAGACCTTGACTTCATTGATCTAATAATAGTAAGGAGGATATCTATATAATATATGATTTATCAACCTTATTGTTATATATTATGGAAACTGAAGAATTTTAAATAATTTTGTAGCCCTATGACCTCTGTGTTTGTGTAATAATTTTAAATTGTATATTTTTACTGACCTTGTGTTTATGATAAATGGGATAGGTGCACCATTTTTGGGGGTTGATTTGAATATATGTAAATAGTCTTCAGAAGTACTAGAAGTCACATATTTCCCTCAAAAATACTTCAAATTTCTTTTCCTATTTCTATATATGGCTAGATGTCCTCTTTTTAACTTTCAAACATAGATAATTCTGGACACACATGGAACTGAAGGCTCAGATTTCAACATTATTACTGATTAGCTTAGCTTAATACCGATCTCCGAGACTAAAGTATGATCGTTAAAAAAAATGGCACAACCGTCCCTTTAAGATAATTATCCTGTTTTAATTATCTATTATTTATATATATATATATAATTATATTCACTCAGAAATATAAAAAATTATTACAAATTTCCATTATATATTTCACAGAGAAAAATTCTATATTTATTATAAAAATAATACATAATTAAAACAGGATAATTTTCTTAAAGGGACAGTTGTAAATTTACTAACAATACAGAAATATTCAATTTTTGCAACAGTTTCCCCTGTATTTCAATAAAAGTTGGTATTTACAATACTTGGGTAAAAAATTTTAAAATTCAGTACCAAAAAGTGAAAGAAATTTAATTTCAATACAATATTTGTTATTTTGAAGCTGGCTTTACTCACCCGTAGTAAATAATTACTATAAATATTTTGATTTTGCACCCAATGACCTAGTTATTATTAATAACTGTTATTGTATAAAGTAGGTCAATGACCTAGTTATTATTAATAACTGTTACTGTGTAAAGTAGGTCAATGAGAGAATTGACATCAAAATATTTTTTATTGGTTGAATGCCTCCATTATTCTACAACCAATTATCTCCTTTTTTTATAGTCAAATGACTGAACTAGAAAACTTTTTCAACAACAGTTTCTCAAAGTAAAAATTAAGAATATAGACTTGTGTTTTTGATATAAAGTGACATCTATTATGATATTTAGTATTACCATTAAATTGTCAGCCTTTGTGTCCACTATTCCTCTTGTAAACTCTCTAGAATCTACAGTTTTTAATCTTTGTGAAGTTACTGCCCTTGTTGCAAAATGATACATATTACCAAATTATTAACAATACCTATATCCCTGTAGCCACCCAGTAACTCTATGTTGACAGAATTAGTGTTTTGTTCTTCCAGGTTTTAAATAAAGAGCAACATGAACAAGCCGCGAGAAATGAATATAATTTTGATCATCCGGACGCCTTTGATTTTAAACTTTTAATAGCCACGTTAAAAAGATTAAAAGAAGGGAAGATCGTGAAAGTTCCTGTTTATAATTTTAATACTCACGGCCGAGAACCTGCAGATGTAATTATTTTCGTTTCATATTTTATAATTGTTTACAGATAGCTGTAAGAAAGGATGATTTCTGTTACAATGATAACAACTTACTTTCTCAAGGTCCTTAGTCAGATCTCTTGGCATTAATCTCCCATGTATTATCTGAACTAGATACAACTGGGTCAACTGGAATTATGAGAAAAGTAAACTATGCTGGCAGTTTGAAACAGTTTGATTTGAGAAGAGATAAAAACATTATGATTATATTTTTACAGAAAACAATATATGGAGCTAATGTGGTGATATTTGAAGGAATTATGATATTCTATAGTAAAGAATTATTAAACGTACGTATAAACTTCTTATATTTGTCTTTGTAAACTTCCCTGATGAGGATTTTATATCTGAAACACTACCAGAGATCAGGATAGTTAAAACCACTGCCCCTATTGATTGGCCAACTTGAAACTCACATGACATCATGAATATTTATATATTTTATTCTAGTTGATGGATATGAAGATATTTATAGACACAGATTCTGATGTCCGACTAGCGAGACGATTAAAACGTGATATATCAGATCGAGGCCGAGATCTCGGTGGAGTATTACATCAATATAATAAATTTGTTAAACCAGCGTTTGAACATTATATAGAGCCCACCATGTCAGTGGCAGATATTATAGTTCCTAGAGGTAAGTGTTATTTTTACTCTATTTAAACCTGGCTCCCCCTGTCTGTGATACAGTTTGGACTGGCTGATATAGAATGGTTAGTTGTTTCAGTTAGACAGTTAACAAAGGCCTGGTTTTCTAAATACTATCCTTGTAAAATATCCCTCAAGAGTTTGGAAATAAACAATGCTGATTTTTAAGAATATGTAGGTTAATGCCCCTTTCCTAGTTAAAAGATCTTACTGCACTCAGTATTGTGATGTCCATTGCCTTGATTTGAGTTGAGTTGAGTTGAGTTGAGTTGAGTTGAGTTGAGCTATCAGTCATCCCCTGACAGTAAAACAAGTTTACAGCTGAATAATCAATGTAAATATATATTTCAGGTGGAGAAAATGACGTGGCTATTAATCTTATAGTCATGCATGTACATACACAATTACAAAATGTAAGATAATCTTTTAATACCTTAATATAATACATATCATTATCTTGATATCTTCTTTTGTGCCTTTTCTGTAGTTTATTCTACTCGTCATCCATGATCTAACAAAATTCTTTTCTTAACATGTTCTAGGTCATTAAGATATTCAACCAATTAAATGCTCTGTTCAGTGAAAGATTACTTTACCATATATGAGATCTGGGATAATTATTATTATTATTATTATTAACTTGTATTGTTCACATGTTTTTATGTACCAATGTTGTTGTTGTTGTTCAGTATTTAAATGTTAATATTGTGTTTTATTGTAGAGAGGGTTTAAATTACGTTCTAAGTTAGCGAATGCAGCATGTAACGGGGAACCTACCCCTAGTAGTCTGTATGTTCTAGAACAAACTTCACAAATAAAGGGTCTTCATACTTTTATCAGGTAGGATAATCTCAATCTATTTCTCTTTTCTCCTTTTTCTTTACCCAATCCCCAGCCCATCTTTCATCATATACACTGTGTTTTCTAAACATCAAAACAATATTTGTACTGGTGCTTATACCTCCTCCTTACCCAAGACGCCCAAAGTCTTGACCTCATCTATACCAAAACCTTGACCTCATCTATACCAAAGTCTACCTTATACCAAAGTTACCTCATCTATACCAAAGTCTTGACCTCATCTATACCAAAGTCTTGACCTCATCTATACCAAAGTCTTGACCTCATCTATACCAAAGTCTTGACCTCATCTATACCAAAGTCTTGACCTCATCTATACCAAAGTTATTATAGATGTTGAGTGATGATATTTTTACCGTGAGTTTTATCAATTTATAAGTTTTATATTGATATAATTTTGAAATGTTTGTTATAGGAATAAAGATACGGCTCGAGATGAATTTATTTTTTATTCCCAAAGACTAATGAGGTTGTTGTTTGAATACGCCATGTCCATGATTCCATTTAAGGTAAGAGAAGGAACTTCTGTAAATATTTCTTCTTTTTGATATGTTATTTTAATTTCTTCAAATCTTTCTGAAGTTACTATCTTTCTGAAGTTACTATCTTTCTGAAGTTACTCACCTGGTATATCTGTCAGATACAATGTTTTTTATGTTTTTTTTTGTTTTTTTTTTTCATTCTGCTCCACATTGAGGTTGATAACCTCTTTACCATTACATTTGTTATTAAAATGGCTCACAGCATCGATAGAAGAAATACAAAATGCATATGCAAATTTTCTTAATTTCTTAAAAATATATTTGGTATTTTCAGTCTGTCCGAATTGAAACACCTCAAAATGTTCCGTATGAAGGTAAACGTCTGACTAATATAAAGATATGTGGAGTATCAATATTAAGGGCCGGAGAAACCATGGAACCTGCGCTATGTGCTGTGTGTAAAAATATTCAAATTGGTAAAATATTGATTCAAACTAACTTAGATACAGGGGAACCAGAGGTTAGTTTAATTGTATTTCTTGTTTAGGGTATTTCACTTCCTCGTAGATGCTATCCCACAATTCCATGCTAATCAAGAAATGGGTTCTAAACGACCCGCTATGATTGGTCAGAAATATAGTCATTAAAATTATCAGGACCTAAAAAAAAACATCTCATGGGAATTTCGTATGTTTTAATTTGGTGCTTTCTTGTTTGTATTTTTCAACTAATTTGTAAACTTTTGGAAGCTTTTTATGGAAAACAAATTAATATTTTAGCTGCATTATTTACGTCTACCTAAAGATATAAAGGAACAATATGTGATGTTATTGGATGCTACCGTAGCAACAGGTGCTGCTGCTATCATGGCTATCAGAGTATTATTAGATCATGATGTAAAAGAAGATCATATTACTCTCTGTTCTTTATTAATGGCTGAATCAGGTACAACATTTTATTCTTTGATTCTTAATTTTTATCATATTTCTCAATCTGGAGCACCTCAACATCTTGTCTGGTAACCTGATGGTCCAGGGTTCCATCCAGGCATACGTCAAGATAATTTCATCTAATTTAATACAAAGAGAAGTCATTAATGTTCTTGATACACATGAAAAGTTAAAATAAATCTCTTTTAAACCTTGCCTTGGTTAAATATGGATATTTTTTTTAACCAGTAAATTATTTTAATTGTAGGTGTTCATTCGGTAGCATACGCTTTCCCGAAAGTAAAAATAGTTACTACAGCTGTTGATAAAGAAGTGAACGAGAAATTCCATATTTTACCAGGGATAGGTTTGTATATTACTTTGTTAAATCTTCATTCATACTTGTCGTTTTAAAAAGTGCTACAGATAGCTGAAAGTTCTTTTAATCATATCAATATTCACCTTACCAACTGGTCCTTGACCAAATCTCTTGATATACAAGCTATCTTTCTTACTGTAATATAGTTTAGCTATCTTTCTTACTGTAATATGGTTTAGCTATCTTTCTTACTGTAATATAGTTTAGCTATCTTTCTAACTGTAATATGGTTTAGCTATCTTTGTTACTGTAATATGGTTTAGCTATCTTTCTTACTGTAATATGGTTTAGCTATCTTTCTTACTGTAATATGGTTTAGCTATCTTTCTTACTGTAATATGGTTTAGCTATCTTTGTTACTGTAATATGGTTTAGCTATCTTTCTTACTGTAATATGGTTTAGCTATCTTTCTTACTGTAATATGGTTTAGCTATCTTTCTTACTGTAATATGGTTTAGCTATCTTTCTAACTGTAATATGGTTTAGCTATCTTTGTTACTGTAATATAGTTTAGCTATCTTTCTTACTGTAATATGGTTTAGCTATCTTTGTTACTGTAATATGGTTTAGCTATCTTTGTTACTGTAATATGGTTTAGCTATCTTTCTTACTGTAATATGGTTTAGCTATCTTTGTTACTGTAATATGGTTTAGCTATCTTTCTTACTGTAATATGGTTTAGCTATCTTTCTTACTGTAATATGGTTTAGCTATCTTTGTTACTGTAATATGGTTTAGCTATCTTTCTTACTGTAATATAGTTTAGCTATCTTTGTTACTGTAATATGGTTTAGCTATCTTTGTTACTGTAATATGGTTTAGCTATCTTTGTTACTGTAATATGGTTTAGCTATCTTTGTTACTGTAATATGGTTTAGCTATCTTTGTTACTGTAATATGGTTTAGCTATCTTTGTTACTGTAATATGGTTTAGCTATCTTTGTTACTGTAATATGGTTTAGCTATCTTTGTTACTGTAATATGGTTTAGCTATCTTTCTTACTGTAATATGGTTTAGCTATCTTTCTTACTGTAATATAGTTTAGCTATCTTTCTTACTGTAATATGGTTTAGCTATCTTTCTTACTGTAATATAGTTTAGCTATCTTTCTTACTGTAATATGGTTTAGCTATCTTTCTTACTGTAATATGGTTTAGCTATCTTTCTTACTGTAATATAGTTTAGCTATCTTTCTTACTGTAAT
>NW_008708685.1:41409-48546 GCF_000327385.1 Lottia gigantea | reverse complement strand
TTCCGTAAATTTTATTAGTGCTTCTATGCTCAATATTTGGGAGGATCTTTCTTTCTCTTGATTTTTAAATTTTTTTGATTAATTCACAAACTTTAAACATGTCTGTCTTCCTACTCTATAAGTTGATCAACCGACGTCTGATAGAAAATAGATCTGATTTGAATAATGATACCGGTTTAAACTGAAATCCAGGAGTGATACAGTACTTTATTTCTGAATCAATTATAATAACTTGAAGTTAGTCTTGATCTTGGAACAGTTTTTAGTATTTTTAATGAACATGTCATATCAATTGGTTAATGAAGATAAGAAAGTTTTACAAACTGAACAACTAATTGCAGGTCTGATTTATTGGTAAAAATGATATTAATAGGGTTTTTTTAGGTTTGAGTAAGAACTAGAACTATAGGTGCAATGTTATATAAGAAAGTTTTACAAACTGAACAACTAATTGCAGGGCTGATTTATTGGTAAAATGATATTAATAGGGTTTTTTTTAGGTTTGAGTAAGAACTAGAACTATAGGTGCAATGTTATATAAGAAAGTTTTACAAACTGAACAACTAATTGCAGGGCTGATTTATTGGTAAAAATGATATTAATAGGGTTTTTTTAGGTTTGAGTAAGAACTAGAACTATAGGTGCAATGTTATATTTATTATTAGCTAGATGCTTCGTGTTTTTGTAAATCGATAATTAGTTGTAGCTGTTGTGCTTTAACAAGTTGATTTGTGGAACATTGTGAACTTGTTGTTATCAAGTAAGGTGTTGAAATATTGTCTGTGTTAACCCCAGTCCAGCATGGTATTGTCTGTGTTAACCCCAGTCCAGTATGGTATTGTCTGTGTTAACCCCAGTCCAGCATGGTATTGTCTGTGTTAACCCCAGTCAAGTATGGTATTGTCTGTGTTAACCCCAGTCCAGCATGGTATTGAATTAATATAACTTCATTTTTGTTGTATTGTCTTCTAATATCTTAATGTTCAGCATAACTTTTGTTTTTTTAGAGATATTTTTTAGGTTTCCTTAATACTATATTTTATGCTTACTAAATGTTTGACAGAAGGACTAAGATGAGGGTGAAAATTTATGTTATTAAATAGCAGGGGAGTTTATTTGGATTTTATATTTTGATGGTATTACCTCAGATATAGAACAGACAAGATATTTGTGTAGGTCTAGGTAAAGTAAGATACATAAATACAAACAGATTAATTAATGATTAGGTAGAATATTTATAATTGACAGTATAAATTCAGACTTGTTCAGACTAATTCTGAGAACTGTTTATGTTTAAAATTAGTCTGAGAACTATTTATGTTTAAAATAAGTCTGAGAACTGGTTATGTTTAAAATTAGTCTGAGAACTGTTTATGTTTAAAATTAGTCTGAGAACTATTTATGTTTAGAATTAGTCTGAGAACTGTTTATGTTTAGAATTAGTCTGAGAACTGTTTATGTTTAAAATTAGTCTGAGAACTGTTTATGTTTAAAATTAGTCTGAGAACTATTTATGTTTAGAATTAGTCTGAGAACTGTTTATGTTTAGAATTAGTCTGAGAACTGTTTATGTTTAAAATTAGTCTGAGAACTGTTTATGTTTAAAATTAGTCTGAGAACTGTTTATGTTTAAAATTAGTCTGAGAACTATTTATGTTTAAAATTAGTCTGTGTTTAAAATTAGTCTGAGAACTATTTATGTTTAAAATTAGTCTGAGAACTGTTTATGTTTAAAATTAGTCTGAGAACTATTTATGTTTAGAATTAGTCTGAGAACTGTTTATGTTTAAAATTAGTCTGAGAACTGTTTATGTTTAAAATTAGTCTGAGAACTGTTTATGTTTAGAATTAGTCTGAGAACTGTTTATGTTTAGAATTAGTCTGAGAACTGTTTATGTTTAGAATTAGTCTGAGAACTGTTTATGTTTAAAATTAGTCTGAGAACTATTTATGTTTAGAATTAGACAGAGATCTGCACCAGTAATGTTGCTGATTAATTATATATTAATTATATTATGGAACATAATAACATCAGTGACAATATAATGATGGCATTAACTCTTAAAGATTTTTTATTTTCAAAAATTTTATTTTTTTTCAAATCTCCTATTGTCAAAGATGTGTTCAAATTCAAATATTACTTTATTTATGCTGCATTCGATACCTCTTGTGGTTACTGTCTCCATATTTGTGAGAAAGCTGTCACTATTTTTACGGAATGTATTGAATGCAGCATGAGTACAGTGCTGTCTTCTGGTGTCTACTAATTTTTAAGTTTAAAAGCTGAAGCAATATCATACTAATGTTACGTTATAGCTCGATAATTATAAAGTCACTACGCAATAGTTAGATAACTGAAACAAGATTGAATTAAATTTCAGAGAAAAATCAAAATAAGTCTACTGCTGTTCTGAAAATCAGGGTCAAAAAACAACAAGGTTGAAAAGTTGTTATATCGGGTCTACATATCTTCACAATGTCAAGCTATTACAAACTTCATCTTTCCAATGTCAAGTTATTACAAACTTCATCTTTCCAATGTCAAGTTATTACAAACTTCATCTTTCCAATGTCAAGTTATTACAAACTTCATCTTTCCAATGTCAAGTTATTACAAACTTCATCTTTCCAATGTCAAGTTATTACAATCTACATCTTCACAATGTCATACTTACTTACGTCTAATACCAAATACCATGACTACAATAGTCACCTGTCTTGTATCATGCAAGTTTGTAAATTTGATTGGATTGTTCATGATTAAAAGCACGTGACTATTGTAGTCAAGGTATAAGAAGAAGTTTGTAATATCTTGACATCGTGAAGATGAGGATCTACCTCTATTTTAACTGACTACTTCGATTATTTTCATTTGAAAGTGAATGAAAAACATTTTGTATTTGTCTAGTCTTTTTCATTCTTTGTTTTTGTGAATTTCAATGTTACGATTTATTTGATTGGTTGTTCTGAATAAAACCAGAAGCTTTAACCCAATCAAAATGAAGATGTAGCATTCAATGTTACAATTAATTTGATTTGTTGTTCTGTGTAAATCCTAAGCTTTAAGCCAATCAAATCAAGGAAATTTCATGTTTATTTTTGGTGCTGAAATTATCTGAACAGGGAATTTTATGTAGATATTTTCTGGAATCAAATATTCAGCATTTATTTTTCAATTTATATATTTGATATTTTATCCTAACTGCCAAAAAATATTTTTTGGGGGGAATTGAATAAACATCTTGATTTATTCCTGTTTTGTTTCTTCCAATAATATATAAAACAGATTTCCACGTTGATATATTATATACACTGTAGTACGGTTTTGCTCTGTTATGTGAGTTGGGAGGTTTTTGAGGTTTTGAGATTATCTGCCTGATAAAAGCATCATTCAATTTGACCTGAATCAAATCGATATTTTGCTTTAAATTTTACCAACTGATTCTACACACCAAAGGAGGTAGCCCAATCCTGTAAACTGGTTAAAAATTCAAATCAGTTTAGTGAAAATGTGACAAAGACGATGACAGTCTTTGTTAAGTGGGCGATTTGTCGTGAAAATGGACGATTTTTCGTAAAATGGACGGTTTGACATGTGCGAAATGAAGTTGTGTGAGGCTGGACAATTTAGACTAACTTCCGGGCAGATAACTCTAATGATTATTTTGAACTCGAAGAGTGAAAAGAAACCAAAAAAGTTTATTTTTCTTGTTAAATAGCTTTAAATGGTATAGCCAATAAATTCAGTATGGTACGACCAAGTTCTGGAAACGGTCGTAAGTCAAAGAGCCCCAAAAATTTGGCTGAAGTTCGTAAAAGGAAGGAACAATTGTCCCGAACGGGGAGGTCGCCAAACGCTTCAACTTCAAGAAGAGACGCTCGGTCAGAAATTAATGAAACTACGCAGAAGCAAAAGAGAAGATTTCGACCAGGGACTAAAGCATTGAAAGAAATCAAGAAGTATCAGAAATCAACCAATCTTTTATTGCGGAAGCTGCCATTTTCTCGTGTAATCCGTGAAGTTGTACAGGAGTTGTTTCCAAGCACCCGATTCTTTTGGAAAGCGTCTGCCATTGCAGCTCTCCAAGAAGCAGCTGAGGCGTATCTTGTAAGTTTATTTGAGGACTCTAATATTTGTGCTATTCATGCTAAAAGAGTGACAATAATGCCTAAAGATTTGTGGCTAGCACGGCGTTTACGCGGTGAATTTGTCTAAGACAAGTTTTAAAGCGGCGCAATACTCAAGTCTGACTGAAAGTTAGTGCTATATGCAATCACACACAAACTTACTTAGTTACAACAAAAGATATTATACAAAGCTTTGACCTAGGGAACTCATTGTGTTCAAACATCTAACAATTAGCAGTGAAGCGTTGGGTCTAAGTTTGTCAAATTGAACTTGGATTTCACAACTAATATTAAAATTTAAAATGGTTATGTGGATCAAGATATTGAGGCTCATCTCATTATGGATCTGAAAAACTGTTTGAGAGTACAGGCACTGTAGTTAATGAAAATATATTTGACTGCTCTACGGAACACTCAATGTGTATGAATTCAATAACCATTTATTATACTCCAAATGTTAAAACACAATGGACTGTATCTTCGACTTGGATGTTATAGAATCCAGGATTTATCAAATTTGATCATGAAAATGTTATAGCATTATTGTATTGTTTATAACTGTCATGTTATTTATTTCTTTTAATTGTTCAGGGATGCATGTCCCTAAATTTCAAAGGCATAAGCATATATACCTTATTCTAAAATCAAAGTTTGAAACAAACATTATGTTTTATGTAGAATTGACTTTGGTTTAAGTTGATTATTTACTCATTCATGGATAAAATTAACCGAAATTTTCACTTCATTTTTAACGTGTATATTTCTGACATGTATATGTAATAATGCATTTTTTATTGTTCATGTTCCTTGACATTCATTTTAATAAATATTTTATTCAGCACCCCTTTTATTTCAGGTTATATCTAAATAGTTACTGTATTGACTCAATTTCTGTCTTATTGCACACTGCGTGGCATGTACCTATCTTATGTCACAGGTAGAAAAGTTTTTTCTAATTTTTTAAATGTTAAAGATGAGAAGGAGTTATATTCTATTTTTCAGCACCTAATTGGGCTGATAAAGACTGGCAATGCCGTGCAGTGTACAATATGAGAGTTTGTCGTGACAGTGGCATTAGCTGGTTTAATTCCAACTGTCTAAGAATCACACAGAGCTCAGGTTAATGTATTTTCCATATCAGTCACTCTGACCTGTATCACTGACAGTGACAAGGGGAATTGTAAATTTTGGAAGCCCAGTTAATAAAAAAAATAGATAATGGTAATATTTATTTTCAATAACCATAAAATACATGTAACAAATGCAGCTAAAATATCTCAACCCTTATTATAATAACAACTAAAATATCTCAACCCTTATCACTGTAATAGCAGCTAGAATATCTCAACCCTTATCACTATAATAGCAGCTAAAATATCTCAACCCTTATTATAATAACAACTAAAATATCTCAACCCTTATCACTATAATAGCAGCTAAAATATATCCATCCTTGTCACTATAATAGCAGCTAAATATACTATAATAGCAGCTAAATATACTATAATAGCAGCTAGAATACACTATAATAGCTAAATATACGATAATAGCAGCTAAATATACTATAATAGCAGCTAAAATATACTATAATAGCAGCTAAATATACTATAATAGCAGCTAGAATACACTATAATAGCTAAATATACGATAATAGCAGCTAAATATACTATAACAGCAGCTAAAATATACTATAATAGCAGCTAAAATATACTATAATAGCAGCTAAAATATCCCAACCCTTATCACTAAAATAGCAGCTAAATATACTAGAATGGCAGCTAAAATATTTTATAATAGCAGCTAAAATATATCCATCCTTGTCACTATAATAGCAGCTAAATATACTATAATAGCAGCTAAAATATACTATAATAGCAGCTAAAATATACTATAATAGCAGCTAAAATATCCCAACCCTTATCACTAAAATAGCAGCTAAATATACTAGAATGGCAGCTAAAATATTTTATAATAGCAGCTAAAATAGCTCCATTCTTATCACTAAAATAGCAGCTAAAATATAATAGAATAGCAGCTAAAATATACTATAATAGCAGCTAAAATATATCCATCCTTGTCACTATAATAGCAGCTAAATACACTATAATAGCAGCTAAATATACTATAATAGCAGCTAAATATACTATAATAGCAGCTAAAATATACTATAATAGCAGCTAAATATACGATAATAGCAGCTAAATATATAATAGCAGCTAAATATACGATAATAGCAGCTAAATATACTATAATAGCAGCTAGAATATACTGTAATAGCAGCTACAATAGCTCCATTCTTATCACTATAATAGCAGCTAAAATATATCCATCCTTGTCACTATAATAGCAGCTAAATATACTATAATAGCAGCTAAAATATACTATAATAGCAGCTAAAATATACTATAATAGCAGCTAAAATATACTATAATAGCAGCTAAAATAGCTCCATTCTTATCACTATAATAGCAGCTAAAATATATCCATCCTTGTCACTATAATAGCAGCTAAATATACTATAATAGCAGCTAAAATATACTATAATAGCAGCTAAAATAGCTCCATTCTTATCACTATAATAGCAGCTAAAATATATCCATCCTTGTCACTATAATAGCAGCTAAATATACTATAATAGCAGCTAAAATACACTATAATAGCAGCTAAATATACTATAATAGCAGCTAAAACATATCCATCCTTGTCACTATAATAGCAGCTAAATATACTATAATAGCAGCTAGAATACACTATAATAGCAGCTAAATATACTATAATAGCAGCTAAAATATACTATAATAGCAGCTGAAATAGCTCCATTCTTATCACTAAAATAGCAGCTAAAATATACTATAATAGCAGCTAAAATATATCCATCCTTGTCACTATAATAGCAGCTAAATATACTAGAATAGCAGCTAAAATATCTCAACCCTTATCACTATAATAGCAGCTAAATATCCCAACCCTTGTCACTATAATAGCAGCTAGATTACATTATAATAACAG
>NW_008708685.1:36103-41359 GCF_000327385.1 Lottia gigantea | reverse complement strand
TATAGCAGCTAGAATATCTCAACTCATATCACTATAATAGCAGCTAGAATATCTCAACCCTTATCACTATAATAACAGCTAGAATATCTCAACCCTTATCACTGTAATAACAGCTAGAATATCTCAACTCATATCACTATAATAGCAGCTAGAATATCTCAACTCATATCACTATAATAACAGCTAGAATATCTCAACCCTTATCACTGTAATAGCAGCTAGAATATCTCAACCCATATCTCAACTCATATCACTATAATAGTAGCTAAAATATCTCAACCCTTATCACTATAATAGCAGCTAAAATATCTCAACCCTTATCACTATAATAGCAGCTAGAATATCTCAACCCTTGTCACTGTAATAGCAGCTAGAATATCTCAACCCTTATCACTATAATAGCAGCTAGAATATCTCAACTCATATCACTATAATAGCAGCTAGAATATCTCAACCCTTATCACTATAATAGCAGCTAGAATATCTCAACTCTTATCACTATAATAGCAGCTAGAATATCTCAACCCTTATCACTATAATAGCAGCTAGAATATCTCAACCCATATCACTATAATAGCAGCTAAAATATCTCAACTCTTATCACTATAATAGCAGCTAGAATATCTCAACTCATATCACTATAATAGCAGCTAGAATATCTCAACCCTTATCACTATAATAGCAGCTAGAATATATCAACTCTTATCACTATAATAGCAGCTAGAATATCTCAACCCTTATCACTATAATAGCAGCTAGAATATCTCCCCTTGTCACTGTAATAGCAGCTAGAATATCTCAACTCATATCACTATAATAGCAGCTAGAATATCTCAACCCTTATCACTGTAATAGCAGCTAGAATATCTCAACTCATATCACTATAATAGCAGCTAGAATATCTCAACTCATATCACTATAATAGCAGCTAGAATATCTCAACCCTTGTCACTATAATAGCAGCTAGAATATCTCAACTCATATCACTATAATAGCAGCTAAAATATCTCAACTCATATCACTGTAATAGCAGATAGAATATCTCAACTCATATCACTATAATAGCAGCTAGAATATCTCAACTCATATCACTATAATAGCAGCTAGAATATCTCAACCCTTATCACTATAATAGCAGCTAAAATATCTCGACTCTTGTCACTATAATAGCAGCTAGAATATCTCAACTCATATCACTGTAATAGCAGATAGAATATCTCAACTCATATCACTATAATAGCAGCTAAAATATCTCAACCCTTATCACTATAATAACAGCTAGAATATATCAACCCTTATCACTATAATAGCAGCTAGAATATCTCAACTCATATCACTATAATAGCAGCTAAAACACACTATAATAGCAGATAGAGGCTTTAAGTGCTCATATTAGAGCTTTACAAGTTAGTAATATAACAAAACAATTTTCACTGTTAAAATACTGTAGTCTTCAATATATCAATAATAGAGGGATATAGAAATATTTCCAATAATACAACTAATTATAACTGTTATTAATTATATTAAACATAATTTTACCTAAAACAAGGCTTTAAAAACAAAAAAACATTTTGCACAGTTTGGGTTCCAGGTTGGTCCACTCTACTCCCAGGTATAATAAATAGTAATTGAAACTATATTTATTACTAATTACACTACCTACAAAATTTAGTGGATTGTTCAATTATGTTGTGAATCATTATACTGTTAAATAAGTTTGCGTGTGTAGCAGAGTCTATTTAAGCATTTGGGGATCTTCACAATTTCAAGCTATTTCTAACTTATACCTTGACTGCAATAGCCACCTTTTGGAAGTTTGTAAATGACGCTTTTGATTGGATTGTACGCCAGCCAATCAGAAGTCTCGATAAAATATCCGTGGATAAAGACGAGTGCTTTGATTAGCTGTATTCGCTGACAGACAATCCAATCAAATCGCTGCATTCCGTGGTACATGAATAGTGACTATAACAGTCAAGGTATAAGATGAAGTTCGTAATACCTTGACACTGTGAAGATGGTATTTGTGCGGTATCAGATAGATATCAGGTATAATTTCTACAGGCTGGAACTACACCAATACAGTTTAAACATAATGATTAATTATAGATTCGAAATGTTCCTGTCTTCCCGATCGTCTTTCTGGTTCGCCATTCTTTAATACATATTTCTACAAATATAAAATACAGAGAGAGGTTAGATGTAGATTTTTAAATATAAAACAGACAGACATAAAAACGTATAACACCCACTCTTGGCATTGATCTTTTCTGCATTGCCCATACCCATTTACTGCTGAAACAAAACTCTATAAATCATAATTACCTCCAATTCCTCAAGAGACGTCTCTTCACTTTCCACCCTGGCTCCAATATCAATACTATAACTACTGTATCTTTCCTATAAATAACAATAGCTGCAGTATCATCAAGGGCAATAAATCAAGCATCATTTAGGCTTAAGATAGAAAGGGTTAAAAACTCAGCTGTCTGACATAATGCAGGTAGATTCTAATCTAAAAATAGCGTGTAATATAATATTGATTTATCTTACCAGAACTTGCATACTTAAAACACCCTCGTCTACAATCCTAGCTGCACATTTTAATCCTCGGGCAAAGGCGTCCATAGCACCTACAAACACAAACCAAAATATCTTATTGTTTTATCTACACAATGATAATATTTAAGGCTTCAATACCTTTGTATGCGTACCAAGAATATTAAGAGGAGGCTAGAGAACCCAATAGGTGGCTAGAGAACCCATTAGGAGGCTAGAGGACCCAAGAGGCGGCTAGAGGACCCAATAGGTGGCTAGAGAACCCAATAGGTGGCTAGAGAAACCAATAGGTGGCTAGAGAACCCAATATGTGGCTAGAGAACCCAATAGGAGACTAGAGAACCCAATAGGAGACTAGAGAACCCAATAGGTGGCTAGAGAATCCAATAGGTGGCTAGAGAACCCAATAGGTGGCTAGAGAACCCAAGAGGAGGCTAGAGAACCCAATAGGAGGCTAGAGGACCCAAGAGGAGGCTAGAGAACCCAATAGGTGGCTAGAGAACCCAATAGGAGGCTAGAGAACCCAATAGGTGGTAAACTATGAGGTCGACAACAAGATTCAATTTGTATAAAAATGAAACGTGAATATCAGTTATAAGTTATATATACACGAGAACCAGTGTGACGATCCTTGTCATCTTTGCTGTCAATAAAATAAAGTTTATGAGGAACTGACCTATATGAGCTATAAACATATCAGCTAGCTCTGTAGACTCACGGCGAACTTTACAATCAAAATTTAACCCTCCTGGTTGGAGACCACCTTGTTCTATCACAATCTATAGAAATAATACACAGTTCAATAAATAATACCTATTGTACACAACGTTTCAACAATTTACATTCAATACATACGTTTAATTTGTTATAACCCCGAAGCCTGAGTTGCAGAAGTGCGCTGTCCAAGCTTTGCCAAACCCACTGTAAGCACCCCCTTGCACTGACATCCAGTCACTCCAACATAAAATCATAAATTTGCATGAAATCCACGATGGTTGTCAAATGACATAAATAATTATATCTTAATCTGTTTATAACATCTTTTAATGTTCAATCCCCATTAATGTAATATTATCAGATAGAAAATCAGACTATAAATAATAAATATTCATAATTTGACCAGCCTATTAACAGTGTATTTATTGTTGTCGAGTTATCTGATAATTTAAAAGACATCACTCAGAAAGCTGTGACATAATCAACATATAGTTGTATAATATAGATAATAAAATACATTTATTATAGATAATCAAATACATTTATTATAGATAATCAAATACATGTATTATAGATAATCAAATACATGTACTATAGATAATCAAATACATGTATTATAGATAATCAAATACATGTATTATAGATAATCAAATACATGTATTATAGATAATCAAATACATGTATTATAGATAATCAAATACATGTATTATAGATAATCAAATACATGTATTATAGATAATCAAATACATGTATTATAGATAATCAAATACATGTATTATAGATAATCAAATACATGTATTATAGATAATCAAATACATGTATTATAGATAATCAAATACATGTATTATAGATAATCAAATACATGTATTATAGATAATCAAATACATGTATTATAGACAATCAAATACATGTATTATAGATAACAATTTGTTTGGCCTGACCGTATACTGCAAAAAAAAAACTGAGAAACTTACCTTCATAATAGCTGTGGTATTTTTAACATCCATGGGAAACTGATCTGTATCCCAACCGAGATCAGGAGAACCTGTATTAGAATCGATAGAACCCAACATACCAAACCTGAAATAGATTCCAAAATAACAGTACCGTACTATAGATCTGTTGTATATAAATATTATATTCTAATTGTATATAAATGTTCAACAACTCCGACGGCTGTAGAAATACTATAGGTATGTTGGTAGAGTCGGAGTCTAGAAGGGTTATATTATTCCTAATTGTATATAAATGTTCAACAACTCCGACGTCTGTTTACTGTAGAAATACTATAGGTATGTTGGTAGAGTCGGAGTCTAGAAGAGTTATATTATATTCTAATTGTATATAAATGTTCAACAACTCCGACGTCTGTTTACTGTAGAAATACTATAGGTATGTTGGTAGAGTCGGAGTCTAGAAGGGTTATATTATATTCTAATTGTATATAAATGTTCAACAACTCCGACGTCTGTTTACTGTAGAAATACTATAGGTATGTTGGTAGAGTCGGAGTCTAGAAGGGTTATATTATTCCTCATTGTATATAAATGTTCAACAACTCCGACGTCTGTTTACTGTAGAAATACTATAGGTATGTTGGTAGAGTCGGAGTCTAGAAGAGTTATATTATATTCTAATTGTATATAAATGTTCAACAACTCCGACGTCTGTTTACTGTAGAAATACTATAGGTATGTTGGTAGAGTCGGAGTCTAGAAGGGTTATATTATATCCTAATTGTATATAAATATTCAACAACTCCGACGTCTGTTTACTGTAGAAATACTATAGGTATGTTGGTAGAGTCGGTGTCTAGAAGGGTTATATTATATTCTAATTGTATATAAATGTTCAACAACTCCGACGTCTGTTTACTGTAGAAATACTATAGGTATGTTGGTAGAGTCGGAGTCTAGAAGGGTTATATTATATTCTAATTGTATATAAATGTTCAACAACTCCGACGTCTGTTTACTG
>NW_008708685.1:19722-20841 GCF_000327385.1 Lottia gigantea | reverse complement strand
TGAAATAACATTTAGTGAATCAAATGTCTGTTTAGAGAGATAAAAGTGGAATATCTAATTATTTGATAAAAACCCAAGATATGATAAAAAATACGCCTAATACCTTTTCAATAAACAATAAACAATAAACATTAGGATTTAAAATATGTAGTGAATTTTACAGAGAGAAATAATACTTAACCAATATTGAGATTAATTTTATTTTAGAGAAATAGAGCTGGGAAGTTGAAATAGTGCAGGAATATTTTTTCATGCAGATAGAAAACAAAACAAAACTTTCAAATAAAATATGTCATGCAAACAGAACAAAATACAAACACATGCAGGAAAGACACCCACTGACAAATACAATCAACACATGTTTTGATATGTGCTTCTTTTAAAATAACATTTATCATTCAAGCAAAGAATTTCTATATAATTTACATGAAATTTCACAACAGTAAAAACAATATTCTTAACTTATATTATTAAGATCTATTATTTTATTCTTTTTGTATCAGGATTTCCAGCAAATAAGTTTTACACGGAATTCAACCCTAACTAACATTAGTTTTATTAGATATTTTAAATTACTCAATTCCCAGCTGATTGTTTCTTACAATATAAAAATTTTACAAAGAAAATATAACAATGTTTAGATTCACTTTGAAAATAAAATTTTATTTCACCTTAGTTTTAATCAATATAGTTGTACAGCAGATATCAAAACATACAACTAGTTCAAAACATGTTGATACTTTCAAAGTTTTTTTAACATCACTGTCGTTCACCTAGACATTATAGTTTATAACATTAGCACTAGGATATCCTAGGTTCTGATCTTCTAACATTGATTCTAGGATATCCTAGGTTCTTATCTTCTAACATTGATTCTAGGACATCCTAGGTTCTTATCTTCTAACATTGATTCTAGGACATCCTAGGTTCTTATCTTCTAACATTGATTCTAGGATATCCTAGGTTCTTATCTTCTAACATTGATTCTAGGATATCCTAGGTTCTTATCTTCTAACATTGATTCTAGGATATTCTAGGTTCTTATCTATTAACATTGATTCTAGGATATACTAGGTTCTTATCTTCAAACATTGATTCTAGGATATCCTAGGTTCTTTC
>NW_008708685.1:0-19672 GCF_000327385.1 Lottia gigantea | reverse complement strand
GACGTCTGTTTACTGTAGAAATCCTATAGGTATGTTGGTAGAGTCGGAGTCTAGAAGGGTTATATTATATCCTAATGGTATATAAATGTTCAACAACTCCGACGTCTGTTTACTGTAGAAATACTATAGGTATGTTGGTAGAGTCGGAGTCTAGAAGAGTTATATTATATCCTAATGGTATATAAATGTTCAACAACTCCGACGTCTGTTTACGGTAGAAATACTATAGGTATGTTGGTAGAGTCGGTGTCTAGAAGGGTTATATTATATCCTAATGGTATATAAATGTTCAACAACTCCGACGTCTGTTTACGGTAGAAATACTATAGGTATGTTGGTAGAGTCGGAGTCTAGAAGAGTTATATTATATTCTAATGGAATATAAATGTTCAACAATTCCGACGTCTGTTTCCGGTAGAAATCCTATAGGTATGTTGGTAGAGTCGGTGTCTAGAAGGGTTATATTATATCCTAATTGTATATAAATGTTCAACAACTCCGACGTCTGTTTACTGTAGAAATACTATAGGTATGTTGGTAGAGTCGGTGTCTAGAAGGGTTATATTATATTCTAATTGTATATAAATGTTCAACAACTCCGACGTCTGTTTACTGTAGAAATACTATAGGTATGTTGGTAGAGTCGGAGTCTAGAAGGGTTATATTATTCCTAATTGTATATAAATGTTCAACAACTCCGACGTCTGTTTACTGTAGAAATACTATAGGTATGTTGGTAGAGTCGGTGTCTAGAAGGGTTATATTATATTCTAATTGTATATAAATGTTCAACAACTCCGACGTCTGTTTACTGTAGAAATACTATAGGTATGTTGGTAGAGTCGGAGTCTAGAAGGGTTATATTATTCCTAATTGTATATAAATGTTCAACAACTCCGACGTCTGTTTACTGTAGAAATACTATAGGTATGTTGGTAGAGTCGGAGTCTAGAAGGGTTATATTATATCCTAATTGTATATAAATGTTCAACAACTCCGACGTCTGTTTACTGTAGAAATACTATAGGTATGTTGGTAGAGTCGGAGTCTAGAAGGGTTATATTATATTCTAATTGTATATAAATGTTCAACAACTCCGACGTCTGTTTACTGTAGAAATACTATAGGTATGTTGGTAGAGTCGGAGTCTAGAAGGGTTATATTATTCCTAATTGTATATAAATGTTCAACAACTCCGACGTCTGTTTACTGTAGAAATACTATAGGTATGTTGGTAGAGTCGGAGTCTAGAAGAGTTATATTATATTCTAATTGTATATAAATGTTCAACAACTCCGACGTCTGTTTTCTGTAGAAATGTAAAACAATGTAATACTTACGCTGCAGCCATAGCAACATCATGTTCATGACAGTGACCAGCTAGTGTGGTGTGATTTGGTTCAATATTTAACTGAAATATACAAATAAATTTATCAAATTCCGAAAATATTTCAGAAGATGCTAATAGATCAACCTGCATCAAACACTGATACTTAATAACTTACAGGTGTATTATCACAAGGCCACTTTGTAGCCCGGGTGCGTATTATTACCCTTATTACGTGCGCATTATATTGTCAATTGTACAGTATCTATTCCATTATAAATTTCTGCTTGTGAAACGTGTATCTACAATACCATTATTGAACTGGGGATGTCATGTCTCGAACTCTACTTCTAAGCGTTACGAAACAATTGTCGGGAATTGTCTGGAAGAATAAGATGACTGACCTTAAACTCGTGTTCCAGACCGTACGTCTTGAGGAAAGCTATCACAGTCATGGCATCTAAAATATAAACAGTTCTAATAAAATGGTGTCATAAATAACTCTCTATTGTAAAGCTGTATTTCTTAATCTTTATGTACGTTGGGGATCACAATTAGATTCACGACAGGCGTTGGATCTCTATGTTATACTGAGGCTATGCATGTCCTGCCATTTGTGAACGCGAGAACTACTATAAACCCTCCTGTGTGTCCCCTACAACACCTTCAAATCTCTACAAACCCAAGTGGCTTCAGTGAACCCATGTGTACTACACTTGAAAAACTACTATACAAATTTCTTACCGTAATCATACTGATGTTTTGTTGGTTCTTTTGGTTTGGGTTCTATCAATAAAGTTCCATTAAAACCAATCTTCTTTTTATAAGCTATAAAATAATACAATATCGTTGTTTTAGATTATGATTAATCAAGGAACTTTGTGACTCAACCAAATCCACCTAGACATCCACTAGTGTCGTTCTATAACTCTCTATGAGTCTAAACAACTTAAAAATCCATGCCTTAATAATCTAAATCAAAGTTTCTACTTACCAACAACTAATCTAAAGAAAGCAGCCATATTGTCTAATTCTTTCTTGATATTGGTATTCAGTAAGGTATGGTAGCCTTCACGACCTCCCCAAAACACTGAAAAAAAATAGAGCAAAATTCTAGTTTCCTGGAACATAGTGTCCTCTAGAAGCCCTGTGGGAGCAGCAAGGGAGCAAAACCTGATTTCCTTTATTTATACCTGCTACAGTTCGGACCATCTGATTACCATGATACCAATCTAGAACCTAGTTAATCACAGTTTATTTCTATAAAGATATACCAATATAATTACCAAAATTTTCCGCTCCAAGACGCAAGGCCACTTCTAGCCCCTTTTTAACTTGAGCCGCTGCGTAGGCGAAAACATGAGCATCTGGATTGGTGCTAGCTCCGTTCATATATCTACAACAGAATAAAAACATGTTATCTTTGAATAATAATAAATTGGTGTTAAACTGGCAGATTGGGTCTATTATTTATCTATTAGTGGGGGAACAATCCAGCGCTATCAATCCCAGGCGAACGTTCCTCTCGTACTAGTCAGTCCTACCCGCTCGTAGCCGCTCGTTCGTAAAGAGTTCCCTACCAGTAGGGTAAAACTAACCTGTCTCTAAACCCAGCTCACGTTCCCTGTTGGTGGGTTAACAATCCACCGCTTGTCAGATAGACGGAAGTGAATCGCAGAAACTGCCCCAAGCTACAGTTATCTCCTTGATGAAATATAAACTTGATAAAGTTCTAGACTCAATACTCCAGTTAACCTACCTAGGGTGAGCGAACAGGTTACATGTAGCCCATAATAAATGGACGCCAGTTTTTTGTTGAAGTTGTTCAGCTAATTCTACCAAGGTGTCGAGGTTTTTGTTGGAAACTTCCAGGTTCGATCCCTCTGGTGCTATATCTCTGAAAAAATAAATAAATCATCAACAAATGAAATGAAGTTATACACCTAACTGTTTTGCTTCTGGCTGGCCTATTAAGACGACCTAAAAAAAAAGTTCAATCGAAAAATTTTGGCAGATCAGGGGAGGAGTACTATCTTGGAGACTTGAAACGCCATAATGAAATGACAGTGGAATTATTGTTATTCATACTCTTGAAGAATCGTTTACGTACACAGCTTGAAAAAATGTTTATATAACACCTACCTGTCATGAAAGGCCCAATATTTGACACCGAGTTTAGAGAAAAATTCGAAAGCTGCTCTCATTCGTCGTTTAGCATTCTCAATACTGTCACTACCGTCATCCCAGGGTCGATGGAGGGTTGGGAACCCAAAAGGGTCAGCCCCTAAAGAATAAAAATATATTAATACAACTTTAGTGTTTGTATATAATTCAGCACTAGATGTAACATGATAGATAACATTATCATTATGATTGTAAATCTACATGTCCATTCTATGTAATAGACAATCTATATAGAGAGAATATACAAGAATATAAATTCCGTGTGCCGACTCATCGATTTATAGAAATTAGGATTTTGAACCCAGTTCGGCGTTGAACAGTTTCGGCGTTACGGAAACTGTTGATGATTTCCGGATGGATTTGAACTAGAACATTAAAACCTACCGGTGCCTCTAAACGTGTGCCAAAAACAAACAGAAAACCTCAACCATTCTTCCATAGTTTTACCCAACACAACCTGAATGGAAAAACAGTATCGGGTTATAGAGATATTCTGAGTGTAATGGGTGGTATCAAACCCAGTGTGGTGGTATCAAACCCAGTGTGGTGGTATCAAACCCAGTGTGGTGGCATCAAACCCAGTGTGGTGGCATCAAACCCAGTGTGGTGCCAACAAACCCAGTGTGGTGGTATCAAACCCAGTGTGGTGCCAACAAACCCAGTGTAGTGGTATCAAACCCAGTGTGGTGCCAACAAACCCAGTGTGGTGGTATCAGACCCAGTGTGGTGGTATCAAACCCAGTGTGGTGGTCTCAAACCCAGTATGGTGCCAATAAATACTACCGCAAAGACAGACCTGTCCTACAGCAGTCATCGTTTGAATTGTATTAAGTAAAGAAACGACATTATCTGTAGTTTCTTGTTTTCGCTTACCTCCTTAGGGTTGTATGTTTTAAACACCAATGTTTCATTGGCTCCAGCTTCAGAGTTGAATGAAATTTTAGGAATATCTGAAACGAGGATGAATTACATTACGTTTAGATTAACTGGGTTTATTGATTTTAGTAGAGCCTTTAGTTAATTAAGGTAAGATTGCCTATATTACCAGATATAACTATAATATACGAAACATATAATATACCACAAGACTTGCTGATATTACGAGAGCTTTGATGGAATAAAGTTAAATGTCAGTTCTAACTGTAAACGGCCTATTACAAATACATTATAATGATGTTGTTTTATTTTTAACGTATATTTAAATCTATTTGTGTTTATAATACTCATATTATACTTTATAAACTATATATTCTCGTAAGAAGGAAATCGGAACTTTGTCACATACTGTTAGTGTAAAAGGGTTATATTTGAGGAAATGAGTTAAATCTTGAAATATTTATATGAATGTATGTCACCACATTGTATAAATTAAACTAAATATTTATCAAAATACTAATATTGTTACGTTCCTATATTGTGGGGCAGGTGTTCGAGTTATTGTAAATCAAGGCCCATTGAAAATGGAATTTTTTTCGTCCTATTCTTCGGTACCACACAGAGTTATTAAGACGCATGATTCCTTGCCGGGAAACTTGGTCAGAACGGAGACATCTTTTGATCTAACCACATTGGTTATTTTCCTATAGAAATTAGTTATGCTATATACAAAATATATTTACTACAAGCCTATTGACGACTTAAATATCTAGTATCATATAGGACTATTATTCAATTGAAAACATATCGATATTGGCTTTATTAAATTTCCTATGTATCTATTCAAGTTATTTATTGACAGAGGTAGCCTCTCGCCATGTTAAATAAATCCTACCAAACACCCTCCAGATTCAACCTTAAGTGAAAATATTTATAAATCATAAGTAAATACTTACCGGGAAAGAAAACTGCCTCATCGCGATCATACTGGGCATAATCAGCACTTCTCTCGTCTGCAGACGATGATTTGGGTGCAAACGACGACATGTTTTCTGTGTAACTGTCACAAGATAGACTGCAGACGACACTGTGACTGTGTGTATCTAGCGTGTTTCAAGGTCGCAGTATCGCCACGAACCAGATAAAGTGTTAACTCTATATACTTATCTCGCTAAATTAAAAAGGTTTGAGATAACTATATAGTCAACCAGTTATCAGGCAGGCAAATTCTTTTATCTCTAGAGTGAAATTGAGGTCATCACTCGTCCTTTTAGGTCAACACGAAAAGTACTCATGTGTATGTTTTATAAGATACTTTGACGTGAAGATTCCTTTACTATATGCACGTGCAAATTAGCGTCGTGACCTAAATCTCAGTAAGATACTTTAATATTCAGTGAGTTCATGAATCGCTTGAATGAATTAATGGGTTTGGTTTCTCCGTTCATCAGTAAGTCTACTGCGAAGTGCGAAGGATTTGAAATGGAATAAATATCTAGATACCTATTATGCTAAGGAATTAACAATTGATAACAGTTCCAAGCTAAAGATACTTTATTGTCCAGTAAAAGGCATTACAGTTGAATATTTAAATGAACTGAAAACAAAAGTTAATATAATTTATTTTAAAAGTATGTTCATTATTTCAATGTCCTTTGTAAGACTTTATTAATACATGTATACTCTACTTTTATAGTTGCCTAAAACTTCAAAAACTTTATGATAGATCTGAATTTGTGGAAAAACTCTGTATTATGTGAACTCTGTCTATTTCATCTACATGTTTCTCCTTTCATTGTTACGGGTTGAAATCTATATGTATTAATTGGTTAAAGACAGTAATTTGTCAGTTTTGATTATTTCACTATAGATATTAATCTCTCCATTTCACCTCAACTTCATCAGTTCTATATCTCTGAGTACAGGAAGCTTCTTCAAGAGGCGTGGTCATTCCACATTTAAACATTTCAATTCCCGCTTGAGCAATCATAGCACCGTTATCGATACAGAATCGTTCGTCTGTGGCATAGAGTACAGCATCTCTTTCACCTGCCATTAGTTTCATCATTTCTTGAAGTCGTTTATTACAACCCACACCACCAACTATCAAAACTTCTTTCGATCCACAATGAGCCATGGCTCGTTCAGTCGTTTCAACTAACATAGCAAAAATTGTTTCCTGTAGTGACATACATAAATCAGCTGGCGTGTATTCTCCTTTCTTAATCAACTGAGGAGCACGTTCCTCAATATATGATAATAATCCAGAAAACGACACATCCATTCCTTTCACTGCGTACGGTAATTCCAAAAACTTCGTGCCACCTTTAGCCATTTGTTCTATATTATATCCTGGGCTAGGATCATTTGACAGTTTTAATACACGAGCAAATCTATCCAAACAGTTGCCAACAGCAATATCAATTGTTTCTCCGAATATACGGTAACATTTTTGAGAGTAAGAAATAACCTGGGTGTTCCCTCCACTAACATATAAAACCACTGGGTCCACAGCTCCAGTAATCAACCTCCCCATTTCAATATGTCCAATACAATGATTCACACCCACTATTGGCTTTTTCCACAGTTGAGCCACTGTTCTTGCCACTACGGCTGTAGAAATTAAAGGTGCACCCATACCCGGACCTTTCGTGTAACAGACAACATCAATTTGATCAGGGGTGACGCCTGCTTCTTTCAGAGCTGTCTGTAAAATGTCCAAGGCTACCTCTCTGTGATGTTTTGCCGTATCTCGGGGAAGAAATCCTTCGCCTGGTGGAGTAATATACGTGTGTCTTGGATTGGACAAAACAACTCCATCTTTGATAATACCGATTCCCAGCTTATTAGCACTTCCCTCGAATCCAATGGCAATGACCATGTTCAAAAAATGTTTCTAAAGATGGAAAATGGAATAATTTCACAAACCAACACCTATAAGTCAAAATTTTAATTGGATTAAGTCAATTAAACAACTTTTAAACAAATTTTACTACTTTTTGTTTACACATGTTTCGTAAAATTACGTCCCTTGTTTAACTCTCTAATTTATAAAATAAGTAAAAGTCAAGTGGTAGTCGAGATTATCCAGACACTTCTAATTTATGGCTAAATTCAGTATTTTCAGTCATTTCGACCTTATTAGTCGCAGAATTATAAACTTTTAGCTAATTATCCACTTAAGACATTTAAGGCATTTCTTAAGCCTCTTGTAACAACAGACAGCGTAGTGAACACTTACAGTCGGCCCTTGGATCCATTCCTTTATAGTTTGTCCGTTTGGTGATATTTTTGGGTGATAATTTTGTGAGTTGTTTTCTTGTATTTGCTCACGTTCTTTTAGCGACGTTGCACGATGTTTATTACATGTAAAGGAACATGACACTAGCTATAAAACAGTTGGCCCAGATTTATTAAACCATACACAAATACTAATAATAATAATAATAATAATAATAATAATAATAATAAATCATGTTTTACGACACAAGTGGAACTTCACAAATAAACCCGAGACGCCGAGAACAATTCTTGTCATTTAAACTATTTATAGACGGATCGTATGTCAAACAGTTCTGATCAGGATTTAAGTTTGAAGGTTTCCCAGGAACAAAGTAATTATAGTTGGACTCTCCATTTAATAAAAACCATTCATTTTCCCTGATAAAATCATTACCTCCTAAAAACGTCGGCGTATTTAATGGAACTGAAATAAAACATTTTAAAAATCATTGTTACAGCGTAGAACAAGGGAAATCCTAGAGTAGAACAATGGAAATCCTAGATTATAACAATGGAAATCCTAGAGTAGAACAAGGGAAATCCTAGAGTAGAACAAGGGAAATCCTCGAGTAGAACGAGGGAACTCCTAGAGTGGAACAAGGGAAATCCTTGAGTAGAACGAGGGAAATCCTAGAGTAGAACAAAGGAAATCCTAGAGTAGAACAAGGGAAATCCTTGAGTAGAATGAGGGAAATCCTAGATTGGAACAAGGGAAATCCTAGAGTAGAACAAGGGAAATTCTAGAGTAGAACAAGGGAAATCCTCGAGTAGAACAAGGGAAATCATAGAGTGGAACAAGGGAAATCCTAGATTAGAACAAGGGAAATCCTCGAGTAGTACAAGGGAAATCCTAGAGTAGAAGAAGGGAAATCCTAGAGTAGTACAAGGGAAATCCTCGAGTAGAACAAAGGAAATCCTAAAGTAGAACAAAGAAAATCCTAGAATACTAGAGTAGAATAAGGGAAATCCTAGAATCCTAGAGTAGAACAAGGGAAATCCTAGAGTAGAACAAGGGAAATCCTAAAGTAGTACAAGGGAAATCCTCTAGTAGAACAATGGAAATCCTAGATTAGAACAAGGGAAATCCTAGAGTGGAACAAGGGAAATCCTAGATTAGAACAAGGGAAATCCTCGAGTAGTACAAGGGAAATCCTAGAGTAGAAGAAGGGAAATCCTAGAGTAGTACAAGGGAAATCCTCGAGTAGAACAAAGGAAATCCTCAAGTAGAACAAGGGAAATCCTAGAATCCTAGAGTAGAAAATGTGAAATCCTAGAGTAGAACAATGGAAATCCTCGAGTAGAACAAGGAAAATCCTAGAATAGAATAAGGGAAATCCTAGAGTAGAACAAGGGAAATCCTAGAATCCTAGAGTAGAACAAGGGAAATCCTAGAATCCTAGAGTAGAAGAAGGGAAATCCTAGAGTAGAAGAAGGGAAATCCTAGAGTAGAAGAAGGGAAATCCTAGATAAGAATAAGGGAAATCCTAGAGTGGAACAAGGGGAATCCTAGATTAGAACAAGGGAAATCCTCGAGTAGTACAAGGGGAATCCTAGAGTAAAAGAAGGGAAATCCTAGAGTAGTACAAGGGAAATCCTCGAGTAGAACAAAGGAAATCCTCAAGTAGAACAAGGGAAATCCTAGAATCCTAGAGTAGAACAAGGGAAATACTAGAATCTTAGATTAGAACAAGAGAAATCCTAGTGTAGAACAAGGGAAATCCTAGAGTAGAACAAGGGAAATCCTAAAGTAGTACAAGGAAAATCCTAGAGCAGAACAAGGCAAATCCTAGAATCCAAGAGTAGAACAAGGGAAATCCTGGAGTAGAACAAGGTAAATCCTAGAATCCTAGAGTAGAACAAGGGAAATCCTAGAGTAAAACAGGGGAAATCCTAGAATCCTAGAGTAGAACAAGGGAAATTCTAGAGTAGAACAAGGGAAATCCTAGAATCTTAGAGTAGAACAAGGGAAATCCTAGTGTAGAACAAGGGAAATACTCTAGTAGAACAAAGGAAATCCTCGAGTAGAACAAGGGAAATCTTAAAATCCTAGAGTAGAACAAGGGAAATCCTCGAGTAAAACAAGGGAAATTCTAGAGTAGATCAAGGGAAATCCTAGATTAAAACAAGGGAAATCCTAGAGTAGAACAAGGGAAATCCTAGAGTAGAACAAGGGAAATCCTAGAATCCTAGAGTAGAACAAGGGAAACCCTAGAATCCAAGAGTAGAACAAGGGAAATCCTAGAGTAGAACAAGGGAAATCCTAGAGTAGAACAAGGGATATCCTAGAATCCTGGAGTAGAACAAGGGAAATCCTAGAGTAGAACAAGGGAATTCCTAGAGTAGAACAAAGGAAACCCTAGAGTAGAACAAGGGAAATCTTAGAGTAGAACAAGGGAAATCCTAGAATCCTAGAGTAGAACAAGGGAAATCCTAGAGTAGAACAAGGGAAATCTTAGATTCCTAGAGTAGAACAAGGGAAATCCTAGATTAGAACAAGGGAAATCCTAGATTAGAACAAGGGAAATCCTAGAGTAGAACAAGGGAAATCCTAGATTAGAACAAGGGAAATCCTAGAGTAGTACAAGGGAATTCCTAGATTAGAACAAGGGAAATCCTAGAGTGGAACAAGGGAAATCCTAGATTAGAACAAAGGAAATCCTAGAGTAGTACAAGGGAAATCCTAGAATCCTAGAGTAGAACAAGGGAAATCCTAGAGTAGTACAAGGGAAATCCTAGAGTAGAACAAGGAATATCCTAGAGTAGAACAAGGGAAATCCTAGAGTAGAAGAAGGCAAATCCTAGATTAGAATAAGGGAAATCCTAGAGTGGAACAAGGGAAATCCTAGATTAGAGCAAGGGAAATCCTCGAGTAGTACAAGGGAAATCCTAGAGTAGAAGAAGGGAAATCCTAGAGTAGTACAAGGGAAATCCTCGAGTAGAACAAAGGGAAATCCTCAAGTAGAACAAGGGAATTCCTAGAATCCTAGATTAGAACACGGGAAATACTAGAATCCTAGAGTAGAACAAGGGAAATTCTAGAATCCTAAAGTAGAACAAGGGATATCCTAGAGTAGAACAAGGGAAATCCTAAAGTAGTACAAGGGAAATCCTTGAGTAGAACAAGGCAAATCCTAGAATCCAAGAGTAGAATATTGGAAATCCTAGAGTAGAACAAGGGAAATCCTAGAGTAGAACAAGGGAAATCCTAAAGTAGTACAAGGGAAATCCTAAAGTAGTACAAGGGAAATCCTAGAGTAGAACAGTTTAATCTTCGTTATAACAGATTAAAAGTAAACGATTAGCCTACTTACTTGATACATTATATGATTGTATTATGTTCCATTTGAAGTCTGAATTGACGATAAATAGATGACCACCGTCTTTCTCACATTGTACTTGTCCCTTTGTCCAGTTCATGGCGGTATCATAATATTTAGTACACACTACAGTATCGTTCTGCTCGGTAATATTATATCCTAGGTTTACCGGACATTTGTCTGAAATAAAGTCACAGCTTTAATACCTCATTTCACAGAAAATCGTTTCCAAAACAAGCTTCGGCATAATTCAATAAATAAGGTTTTTTTTTTAAATGACACCCCCGTGGACTTTGAGGGGTTAAAGAGAAAGAAGAAGTTTCGAATCGATTACTCACCCTCGAGTTGCCAATAATAATATATTTCAGTTGTCATCTGTTCAGGTGATCCAGCATAGATTCTTCCATTGTACAGATAACACATTATGGGACCAACTGTTACTCCGAACGATTTACAAGGTACGTCATATCGACATAATTCCGCACACTCTTTAACTGAGCTAACTTCTGCAATGTGCGAAAAGTTGGCCAATAATTCATTCCTGTAAGTGATCATCGCATAAACTGTTTCTGGACATCCAGCATGACATCCTAGAATCGTTAAAACTAATAAACATAGAACAATTTTCATTACCGTCAAATATTCACTCATCTTAAGATTTTTGGTTGCTTCGCATTTTACTCTCCAAATAAACTCTGAAGACAGCATTTCCTGTGGATAGAATTTCTACCCAACATCTACCAGTTTACTACTTTGTTGTGTCTCCTTTATTTACATCTTATTTATTGCTTTCATCAGAGCTTCAGCTGAGAGTCAATGTTTACTTTCAGTCTCTACAGTTTACTACTATATCAGTCTCTACAGTTTACTACTATATCAGTCTCTACAGTTTACTACTATATCAGTCTCTACAGTTTACTGTCACACGAAAATTTCAGCTATTTAAATATTCAACCCTTTCACTCTAAAATTGTCAATAAAGTTGCTTGATTCTAGCTTCCAGCCAATCCTGGTAGTTCCATCGTTCAACTGTTTTGTTAATGAAAATCTATATTCAATAGGCTGAGTATTCCATCAGCTCATATAATACACAACACAAGACATATATAAATACAACAGTTATATTTTGATATATACATACAACAGTTATATTTTGATATATACATACAACAGTTGTATTTTGATATATACATACAACAGTTATATTTTGATATATACATACAACAGTTGTATTTTGATATATAAATACAACAGTTATATTTTGATATATACATACAACAGTTATATTTTGATATATACATACAACAGTTGTATTTTGATATATACATACAACAGTTGTATTTTGATACATACATACAACAGTTATATTTTGATATATACATACAACAGTTATATTTTGATATATACATACAACAGTTGTATTTTAATATATAAATACAACAGTTATATTTTGATATATAAATACAACAGTTATATTTTGATATATAAATACAACAGTTATATTTTGATATATAAATACAACAGTTATATTTTGATATATACATACAACAGTTGTATTTTGATATATAAATACAACAGTTATATTTTGATATATACATACAACAGTTATATTTTGATATATACATACAACAGTTGTATTTTGATATATAAATACAACAGTTATATTTTGATATATACATACAACAGTTATATTTTGATATATACATATAACAGTTGTATTTTGATATATAAATATAACAGTTATATTTTGATATATACATACAACAGTTATATTTTGATATATACATACAACAGTTGTATTTTGAGATATAAATACAACAGTTATATTTTGATATATAAATACAACAGTTATATTTTGATATATACATACAACAGGTATATTTTGATATATACATATAACAGTTGTATTTTGATATATATATATATAACAGTTGTATTTTGATATATATATATATAACAGTTGTATTTTGAGATATACAAACAACAGTTGTATTTTGATATATACATACAACAGTTGTATTTTGATATATACATATAACAGTTGTATTTTGATATATACATATAACAGCTGTATTTTGATATATACATACAACAGTTGTATTTTGATATATACATACAACAGTTGTATTTTGATATATACATACAACAGTTGTATTTTGATATACACATATAACAGTTGTATTTTGATATATACAAACAACAGTTGTATTTTGATATATACAAACAACAGTTGTATTTTGATATATACATACAACAGTTGTATTTTGATATATACAAACAACAGTTGTATTTTGATATATACATATAACAGTTGTATTTTGATATATACATACAACAGTTGTATTTTGATATATACATACAACAGTTGTATTTTGATATATACATACAACAGTTATATTTTGATATATACATACAACAGTTGTATTTTGATTTCGTGCAGACAAAGGCTACGTTACTCTTTTTTTGTATAATTCCAATATTGATGGCCAGGGAACCATTCTGAATATAATCGCACAATAGCAATCTTTAATCGGATTAAAAACTGTTTATTTTCTATAAAAGGCGTTCCAGCTAAATAGATAAATTCAGTTGAACATCCGCAATACTGAGTTTTAAAGGAAGTTACCTTTGTCTATCTGAGACTCTTTTTTTATCATGTAGGATATGGTTTACTCTTTGTACGTGTAGGTAAGGAAGTCCGGCAAATTTACGGGACTTTTTGAATGTGAAGGGATGGGCGTGTATGGGGGGGCTGTTTGTATGTGTATGGGACTCTTTGTAAATGTGAGAGATTCTTTGTACTTTGTATGTGTTGGGAACACATTTGTATGTGTTGGGAACTCTTTGTATGTGTTGGGAACTCTTTGTATGTGCTGGGAACTCTTTGTATGTGTTGGGAACTCTTTGTATGTGTAGGGAACTCTTTGTATGTGTAGGGAACTCTTTGTATGTGTAGGGAGCTCTTTGTATGTGTAGGGAGCTCTTTGTATGTGTTGGGAACACTTTGTATGTGTTGGGAACTCTTTGTATGTGTAGGGAGCTCTTTGTATGTGTTGGGAACACTTTGTATGTGTTGGGCACTCTTTGTATGTGTTGGGCACTCTTTGTATGTGTAGGGAACTCTTTGTATGTGTAGGGAACTCTTTGTATGTGTTGGGAACTCTTTGTATGTGTTGGGAACTCTTTGTATGTGCTGGGAACTCTTTGTATGTGTTGGGAACTCTTTGTATGTGTAGGGAACTCTTTGTATGTGTTGGGAACTCTTTGTATGTGTAGGGAACTCTTTGTATGTGTAGGGAACTCTTTGTATGTGTTGGGAACTCTTTGTATGTGTTGGGAACTCTTTGTATGTGTAGGGAACTCTTTGTATGTGTAGGGAACTCTTTGTATGTGTAGGGAACTCTTTGTATGTGTAAGGAGACACGATTGATCAGATAATCTATATTAATATTTTATTCAGAAAATGAAGAGGAAATAAGAAGTAAAAATATCACAGATAAACGTTAAATCAATAATCAACCTATCTATATTTTCTATGGACTAATAATTTCTTATCTATTCTGATATATTTATACATATTTATTATAATATTTAACATTTTGCTACATTATTTTATAAATATACTTCAATAGAGACGAGAAGGTTTCTAGTACGGTGCTGGGTCCCCTTTCAGATCAAATTATACATCAAGTTTGCCTCTCACAATGTAAAATGCTACACTTATGACAAATTCTTATCAAAGATATTTTGAGGAACAAAGTCGTAATTTATATAGACGTAGAGGAGGCAGCTTCCTCCAACTTGAAACAAAACATGAAATTCAGCTTCGGAGTTGTCATATCTAAGGATTTTGCGTTTATTGTGTAAGTATCGAGTTCGGGGAGTAAAAGATGTTTCTAAATACAATGTAAATATTTCTATAACATTCTAAAACTATAATTAACTTACATATAAAATATTTATAAACTTTGAGACAATAGGCACTAAATATATGTAACCTTTCTACCAACAGGATCAACAAATATAAATGGTTCCCTCGCATTTTTGGTGAACAGACTTCAGACTTTACAACTACAGACTTTAGACTGTACAACTACAGACTTTAGACTGTACAACTACAGACTTTAGTACTGTACAACTACAGACTTTAGTACTTCCTATATAAATACAAGGTCAGGGAAATCTCTTTTGAATTTTTACAAGATAATGAGGCAATTGTTTGTTTCATCAAGAATGTCTGACGATTTTCACTTTCAAAGCATTCAGACTTAATATTTAATGAAATCAACCAAGCAAAAACAACATGCTATTTATCTTGACACTTTCTTAAAAAATTACTTAGTCTAAATGGTTATCATATTATCTTGATGATTGGTTGTCATGGTAACTAATAAATAGAATAATAAATATTTAATTTATCAAGAAAAGACTAATTATAATCAAATAATGTTTGAGAAAGATTAGTTTTACCAATCAGTATTAATGGATAAATATTCTGTTATTAGGTAAAAAGATAACTTGACTTGGGAAGTTTTAGTGAGTTTATAAACCCAAATATCAATTTAACTTTATTTTAATAGAAATATTTTTCACTATACTTGTCAATACTCATGTCCTTAAATTACTGGAAATGTTGAATCAATTTAATAAAAATTGACACAGTTAAAATATTGTAATCAATATTTCTTTACTAAAATATATAGAGGAAATATTTAAATTATTAAAATACTATTCAATATATCAATTAATAATTGATTGAAAAATATTTCAACGATTCGTTTTATTTTATTGTTCATAAAGTCAGATTATATCATTAAAATTATTTCCACCATAAAAACACCTCAATTCATTAATATAAACACTTTTTCAAAAACTACCTAGTCAAATTACAATAGATAATTCCAGTTTTCACCTTGATATTAATCTTTACTTTATCAATAGGTAGTTTAAAATATCTTTCTAGTTTATGAATATTCACATTGTTAACAATTGTTGATAAATACATTAATTGTTGAATAATATTAAAATATTTCTATAACATAAGACTATAATAGTTATAGATATCTCTAATGTTAAAATAGGGAACAGTTAATCAAGGCTGTCTAATTTATCTCCTTAAATTTCAAGTAATCTTACAATATTTTATATCAATCAATAGTTTAAACACAAGACTATTAGTTGTCTATTTATTAATGGATGGTACATTAATAAAAGAGTCTTGTAAAAATCTATCTGACTAAATTACTAGAATGTTTATACAATTTATTATACATTTTACTTAAATTATCATTAAATAACTCTCGATGTGATTTCCCACTCAATCTGGCCGCTCTCTCTGTCCAGTAATGACCATTATCTATATAAACTTGACTGAAAATAACAAAGAAATATAGTTAAACGATTAGTCTAAATATTTACTTTACTAGTTGATATAAATATTATTACTACTGTACCAGTTTTAAACAATAGAAATCATGTCATTAACTAATTAATCAATGTAGGTTTTAATTAATATTTGCAGTGTTCCTATAACACTTTAGTTTAGTTATTTACAATTCAAATCAATAAAATGCATTTAACATTTCCTGTTTTCAATGATCTGAAGTAATGGTCTCTTGCTATTTCTCTCAGAAATAAGATAACAATAAAATAGATTCTATAAACTTATTCTTCTTCTATTATTTTACTCTCTCTAATAAATATCATTCAACAATAAAATAACATTTAGTGAATCAAATGTCTGTTTAGAGAGATAAAAGTGGAATATCTAATTATTTGATAAAAACCCAAGATATGATAAAAAATACGCCTAATACCTTTTCAATAAACAATAAACATTAAACAATAAACAATAAACAATAAACATTAGGATTTAAAATATGTAGTGAATTTTACAGAGAGAAATAATACTTAACCAATATCGAGATTAATTTTATTTTAGAGAAATAGAGCTGGGAAGTTGAAATAGTGCAGGAATATTTTTTCATGCAGATAGAAAACAAAACAAAACTTTCCAGATAAAATATGTCATGCAAACAGAACAAAATACAAACACATGCAGGAAAGACACACACTGACAAATACAATCAACACATGTTTTGATATGTGCTTCTTTTAAAATAACATTTATCATTCAAGCAAAGAATTTCTATATAATTTACATGAAATTTCACAACAGTAAAAACAATATTCTTAACTTATATTATTAAGATCTATTATTTTATTCTTTTTGTATCAGGATTTCCAGCAAATAAGTTTTACACGGAATTCAACCCTAACTAACATTAGTTTTATTAGATATTTTAAATTACTCAATTCCCAGATGATTGTTTCTTACAATATAAAAATTTTACAAAGAAAATATAACAATGTTTAGATTCACTTTGAAAATGAAATTTTATTTCACCTTAGTTTTAATCAATATAGTTGTACAGCAGATATCAAAACATACAACTAGTTCAAAACATGTTGATACTTTCAAATTTTTTTAACATCACTGTCGTTCACCTAGACATTATAGTTTATAACATTAGCACTAGGATATCCTAGGTTCTGATCTTCTAACATTGATTCTAGGATATCCTAGGTTCTTATCTTCTAACATTGATTCTAGGACATCCTAGGTTCTTATCTTCTAACATTGATTCTAGGATATCCTAGGTTCTTATCTTCTAACATTGATTCTAGGATATCCTAGGTTCTTATCTTCTAACATTGATTCTAGGACATCCTAGGTTCTTATCTTCTAACATTGATTCTAGGATATTCTAGGTTCTTATCTATTAACATTGATTCTAGGATATACTAGGTTCTTATCTTCAAACATTGATTCTAGGATATCCTAGGTTCTTATCTTCTAACATTGATTCTAGGACATCCTAGGTTCCTATCTTCTAACATTGATTCTAGGACATCCTAGGTTCTTATCTTCGAACATTGATTATAGGACATCCTAGGTTCTTATCTTCTAACATTGATTCTAGGACATCCTTGGTTCTTATCTTCTAACATTGATTCTAGGACATCCTAGGTTCTTATCTTCTAACATTGATTCTAGGACATCCTAGGTTCTTATCTTCTAGCGCTAAGATTGTTTGGAGAATAGGTGGCGTGGAGTAGAGTCAGCCATGTTTTAAACTAGGTGTATCGTTAATTAAAAGATTAAAGAATAAATAAAGAACATGAACCTTTTAGAGATACTTGGGATTATACCTCCTGTATTTAGCCAGACTGGTATCCATAGCGAGGTCGTCTAGAGTATCATGGGTAGGGTAACGGTACCTGTGACTTCGTTCTACAGCCTGAAATATATATCATACTGTTATTATTAACTAATATATAATGATCTGAATGTTAGACAGGACTATGTCACCTTAGTGTTTTAAACCTAATTCTGACTCATGTCAAATAATATTAAAATGATTAGATCTCATCTCACGCTGTAAACATGAGTTCTGGATACACAATCAAGTCCATTCTATTTATAAGGGAAGTAAGTAGTTATAGATACAATATACATCTAGCTTGTATAGGTTCAATTATTATATATTCTACCCTCAAATAAAATGGACTGCTCAAAGAGCAGGAAGACCTGGAAGAGAATAGATATCTATATTTGACAATAGATTAGGTCATAAATAACCTTGTAAAAAGTTTAAATTTGGTTATCAAAATAATTATCTTCAAATTAAAACAACTGATAAATAAACAATGAAAATATAATAGTGATAATTGTATGATAACTATCTATGGATACTATCTTATCATTGTTAAACTAGGATATAAAATAAAATATTAACCTGTCTAGAAACATGCATGATTTCTATACTAGAATATTATTATATAAATATACACACGGAGGGGAAACAGTTATCTTAATTTCTCAGTTTACTCAGCTGATAGTATTTAATTTCAGCTGTCTGTATCACTTACTGCAACTAAATATCTGGCTTGGGGAATGCCTACAATGATGCCTTATGTTAGAAAGAATGTTTACAAAGGCCTGAATACTTTCACTAATAAATGCAGTTTGTTTTTATTTATTTTAAACAAGATGATAAAAGCTGAAATTAAATTTTATCAACTGGAAAAGAGAAATTTAGGTGACTGAATACCTTTAAAAGCTGACTATAAGCAATCTAAAGAAACTGATAAAATAACAGCAACTAAATATTAATTCTTCCACCACTGTTTAAAGCACAGAACCAAATATCATTATTTGTCCATTTTCTTAGAATTTTTGAGAGATGAAGTCTGTCAATAAAAAAAGCCACACAAACGTTTAGGCTACCAATAACCAATAACGTTGATTTCCGAAGATGAGTCTGCTAATTGACTAGTATTTATTTTCTCTGTCTCCATCAATAATGTTTTAATTCATCTTCAAGAATAATTCACTAAGTCCTTAGATTACAACTGAATATTGTTTGGAAAACACTTAAAAACTAGAGATTGACCTATTACTGCTCTACTACTGAATAAAATAAACTAAAACTCTATTTAAATTTATAAAATGTTATTTAAAGTCTTTATGTTGTTAAAAACAATCTATATGTCATCTATTTCTTGCTCGAGTGTTTAATGAAGGTTACAGAATTTTCCAATGCAGACTCTCTCGAAGGAAACTTAGTTGTTTATCAGGTATTTTGGAACTGAGCATACTCTGACAAAGTTTCCTCGCAAATGA
>NW_008708684.1:6700-8099 GCF_000327385.1 Lottia gigantea | reverse complement strand
GCCAATTGAATGTCCTTGGGCATAATGGTCACTCTCTTGGCGTGGATGGCACACAAGTTGGTATCTTCGAAAAGACCGACCAAATAAGCCTCACTGGCTTCTTGGAGAGCCATGACAGCTGAGCTCTGGAATCGAAGATCAGTCTTGAAGTCTTGAGCGATTTCTCTCACCAATCGTTGGAAGGGAAGTTTTCGGATCAACAATTCGGTGCTCTTCTGGTAACGACGGATTTCTCTCAGAGCCACGGTTCCGGGTCGGTATCTGTGAGGTTTCTTTACACCGCCGGTAGCTGGGGCGCTCTTTCGGGCAGCCTTGGTGGCCAGCTGTTTTCTTGGGGCCTTGCCTCCAGTGGATTTACGGGCAGTCTGCTTCGTACGGGCCATTTTCTTCTTTTAGCTTCTAATACGTCTGCTCAGCTCGACAGTCAAATAGTAGAATGAACCCAATACCACTCAAACAAACACATAAATCATGGATATTAGTAAAAACAGCAGTAAAATTCCTTTTTTGATTTATTTTCAAAGTGTTAAGACAAAATTCCTATCGTCGTTTTTCATCGGAATAAAAAGACTTGATAACAGAGAGTATATAAATAGACGCGATTATCAACAATGATCACACATAAAAACATTGATGTAAATAATTTATTTTTACTATTTCTAAGATATTTGCAAATTCCAAAGTTAATGTATGAAATCAGACAAATATTAATGTAATGTGTGATTTTTTTAAACTTGAAATAACTTTATACATACTTTATGCATATTTTGAAAAAAAAAAAAAAAAAAAAAAAAAGACTCCAATGACCTTGGGAATCTGTATAATTTTCCTATTGACTTAACATGGGCTTGACCTTGCTGGCCCCATCACCTGACAAAATTTTACACTACTTTTCATTAGGCCCGGTATATGGATAATCAATTGTTCACCTTTGACCTTTTATTACCATATTTGGAAGTTACCACTGACTTTTGGTGGCACAATGACATCATTTTTTTTTACTTTTCAATATGGCGACCAGCTATCTGAAATTTTGGAATACAGCTTCGATATTTCTTTATATCATAAGACATGTTTATCGAAAGGTAAGAAAACATTTCTAAATCCTATGAATTGTTAAAGTATTAAACGAATTCATTTCTAACAATTCGATTATCCGAATTTTTCGTCGCTTATTTAGTTTTGTAGCTACTTCAGTTAGGCCTCTGTACCTCTTCACGATTTTAACTTTTGGTCACCTGAATCCCATAATTTTTTCTGCTTTAAATCGATTTTTATATTCGTAATTTGAATATATCACAGTAGACTATTCAGAGAAAATATTCGAATGTCGATAAAAGGTTAACTTCAATAGTAAACTGAAAGACGGCGAAGAATAACTTCCGAGACGATTCGTAAG
>NW_008708684.1:232-1419 GCF_000327385.1 Lottia gigantea | reverse complement strand
TATATAAATCTAATTGAAAGAAATTTGAACTTTGACTACATGTGTAAATCAGTTTGTTTTGGTGAGAAACAACTTTTTGGTCAAATGACAGGTGTAAAAATACAATTTAGCAGACAAAACACATATTTTGGCTAATAGTGATGGATAGTTTTTAACTTCTCCAGTAACAGAGAAACCTATTAACTAAGCAAGATGAAGTGTAAAAATACAATTTAGAAGACAAAACTCATATTTGGGGTGAAAAACACTTTTTGGGATAAAAAAACAGAGATGTATATTGTGATTTATAGAAATATCATGACTAAATTATGGCAGTTGAAAGGTGAATTTGATGACAATATTGTTGTCTATGATATCAAGGCATGAAATGGGTATACTAAAGCTAAAAATAGATTATGACATCACAAATTAACATAAAACAACATTTAAAACTGCATTTAAGATATATGATGCTGATATTAAAGATGGGTTTCCTTATTATTTTGTGACAAACTGAGAAAAATTATTTGATTAATTGATGTTTTTAATGAATTATCATGTATTCTTAATCATATCATTATGTTCTTGTTTTAACCAATCATAAATGTCCATGTATGTACAGTCTGGATAAACAAAACAGACTTTTTGACCTTTCAATGACAAAATCTAAACCTGGACACCCCAACTTCTTTTTTTTAGATCATTAAATGATTTGAGAGAAGACTATATTCCTCCATATTATCACACAGACAAATTTTATCAATTGATTAAGTCCTGTAAAAGTAATTGTATTATGCTGAACATGTCCAGTTTCTTGGATAAAGTGTGGAAAAATGCACCCAATACTCATTAGGTCCCTTCAGTAAGCACACAGAATATTAATACAATACTAAACTACCTTAGTTAACACGAAACCGTCCTGTAGACTAGAACGTTTTCTCGATTATCAAGTACTATCAAATATCAAGCTAAACCTAGTAAACAATTATTCGTCTGCTCATAGAACTACAGTTCTATCGTCTGCTTGAGTCATTTTGATTCGATCAAGTGAAGTGAAATTTGTTTGTTTGTTTGTTTGTTTGTTTGTTTGTTTATTTGTTTATATACTGTCATCTTCCTTCTCAAATTTCAATTTTAGTAGCTCCAAATTTTCATGGTCATCATATATTGAATTTTTTAGGAGACATTAAGAATTGGTCAGACTTCAT
>NW_008708684.1:0-182 GCF_000327385.1 Lottia gigantea | reverse complement strand
ATGGGCGAGAAGTATAGTATCTGTTATGTACTGATTGTTTTTAGTTTAGTGTTAGCTTTGACACTTCTGTTTCCAGATTTTGAAGTTGTAGTATAAAAGAGAACACGTTATTATCAAAAAGACTGATTTTTCTTTTCTTTTTCATTTCAAGGCAAATTATACATTTAAATATCATTGAGAAT
>NW_008708683.1:2227-5085 GCF_000327385.1 Lottia gigantea | reverse complement strand
AATTGAAAATAGTAAATAGTATTCCGATAACCCCTGCGTTTATAATAACCTTTTAGATGAAAATTGTTTTCAACATGCAATTCAATTCATCATATTATTCTCACTAACTTGGTCCTGAAGTATTTAATGTTGGCCATTTGAAATAATAGTTATTGAGAACTGCAATGAGTGTATAATCAATGATTATATATTTAAAGGGACATGTTCGCCATTTTTGGATATTGATTTTGGTCTTGAATACTTGTACATGTAAATAGCCTTCAGGACTACTGGAACAATGTTCTCTTGATAACGCTGTCTGTATGAGCATGTGAAACGTTGAGTTAATAAATGTTAGAAATAGTATATCTATATATCTAGTGATTCTTTATAATATTTGATAACACTGTCTGTATGAACATGTGAAACGTTGAGTTAATAAATGTTAGAAATAGTATATCTATATATCTAGTGATTCTATATAATATTTGATAACACTGTCTGTATGAGCATGTGAACCGTTGAGTTAATAAATGTTAGAAATAGTATATCTATATATCTAGTGATTCTATATAATATTTGATAACACTGTCTGTATGAGCATGTGAAACGTTGAGTTAATAAATGTTAGAAATAGTATATCTATATATCTAGTGATTCTATATAATATTTGATAACACTGTCTGTATGAACATGTGAAACGTTGAGTTAATAAATGTTAGAAATAGTATATCTATATATCTAGTGATTCTATATAATATTTGATAACACTGTCTGTATGAACATGTGAACCGTTGAGTTAATAAATGTTAGAAATAGTATATCTATATATCTAGTGATTCTATATAATATTTGATAACACTGTCTGTATGAACATGTGAAATGTTGAGTTAATAAATGTCAGAAATAGTATATCTATATATCTAGTGATTCTATATAATATTTGATAACACTGTCTGTATGAACATGTGAAACGTTGAGTTAATAAATATCAGAAATAGTATATCATACATCTTGTTTTTCTTAACTAGAAATGTACGAACATTGCATAATTCCTTTCAAAAATACCCCAACTAAGAATTAATTTCTATTTCTATATTCGTCTTATCTATATATGACAGTGTCAGGTAAAGATGAGTCATTTTAACTTTCAATTCGCGGATAATTATGGATACACATGGATTTGAAGACTCAAATCTTGACGGGGAGCTGTAAACACTATTACTGATGATCTTAGTTAAATAATTCCCTTTTCTGAGACTAAGGTATGATTGGTCAAACGGGTGGCGAAACTATGCCTTTAAAACATTGATTTAGTCGGTTGACGAATTACGGACACCCACTGTGGTTAAATTTCGTTGGATGGGGCTGAGTGCCTTATTATAGCCGGTTTATATTTTACTGGTGCTTACAGGCTCACAGCATGTCCAATGTCCAAAGTGGACTGATATCTTTCAACTCTTTGACCCGACCCGGTAATCATGACAATTAACATTGCAATTTTAACGTTTTCTGTATCAGACTCAGATCTTATGAACAGCATAGGATAACAGCGCTCTAAACTATCGTGTCCAACAGTTGCAGTTTCATACCGATGTATATAGTGTTCAATAATAAAATTCCATTCAAGTAAGACAATTCCGTCAATCGAAAATCCTTTCCAAAGAATGACAAAATCGGGAGTAAAGGTATTATAGTAGTGGACTCCTTCAAAGAGAAGTACCACCAGGTGTTTCGAAAAAAGTAATCATGCAGCCTATTGGCTACCAACGTAACTGTTACGGTTGCAGTTCTCTGTGATCATCAGATACTTTGTAGTTAGATCAAACAGTTTTTATAACTCCATATTGCATACTTACGAAGTTTTCCTCTAATTGTTTGTGGCAAAGACTAGACATGAATAACATTAGATGATCTGAAAGGTTGAAGAGTTGCAAGATCAAACGTTTGATTGCAACTATTGACAATCTTCAAGACTTATTATTGACAGTTTAAGTACGTATTTGTCTTAGAAACTTTTAATAAAGAATTATATAATCATGTTATTTGGAACAATTTCATGCCTTTTAACTTCCATTTTAACTGAGTTGTCAACTTCAAAGGATGGTATATTGTCTGTATACACGGCGTGTGAATACATGACCTTATTTGCATAGTTATTATCCTGTGATACGAGTTCATATCGTTTTTATGAACCCGTGTTATGAACCCGAGAACAGTGTGAGATAAATTATCAATCCGCCGTTATAGAATAACGAATTACCCTTACGACTTCTAGTTTATTAAAGGATGTTCTTTCCTATATAGACCAAGTAAAGTGCTTCCAAACATATTAGAAATGAAATGTGAAAAATATTTGAGTCATATAATCGTACATAAGTCGGACAAATTGGTTTGTGAGAATAAAGGTAAGTTATTTAAAATGTTGGGACATCATAAGTAAGATAAACACTCTATCTCCCTGTAGGGCACAAATAGAGAGCAAATTAACTTAATCTTAAGATGAAGCGCATAGGTAAAGGCTTCCAACTAAGCATTTGAGAGTGTACTCCACAATTATAGAATTGATTTGGTGTCTTCTGTTGATACACATTTTGGGGTAATAATCATGTTAAAAGCGAATAGGGGTATAAACCATTTTTCTAGGGGCACCGCCACTGGGATCATCTTTATATTTGTAAAGACCCGAAGACATTCTAAGACTAAAAGCATACTAATGAAAAATATATTTCAAAAATTTGGGAAATGAGAGGAAAAAAACGTTCAATTCGGATCCCTTTAGCAGACCCCAGAGCCACAAAACATTTCTCATGTTCAGCTTAGTTTTTACTCAAATTCCTAACAACCCTTTCATCAAGGAAAGGTCAAATTTGAAGATA
>NW_008708683.1:0-2177 GCF_000327385.1 Lottia gigantea | reverse complement strand
CTGTTCGAAGATTTCTGATCAGCTATTCACGTTTAAACAAGTACAATGTAGGTTAGATTATGCGTTTGGTGCCAGGCTTTGCTCAAATATTTTGCGGATTCTGTAAAACAGGCTTTTGTACTAGATTACCGAGCTGGCATTGACGCCAAAAGTTGAACAATGCCTGAACGGTCTTCATTACTACATGTTCACAATATCTAGTTGTCGTCAAGGTATAAGACAAATTCCTAATAGCTTGACATTGTGAAGATCCGGTTAATCAATCGGTTTTACCAACGGCTGCGGCCATGACCGTCTTTTACCGACCGATTCTGCGATTTACCGATAATTCACCTGTGAAAGGTCAATTTTGAAGGGGATTCGGTTTAGAGGAACACCTCTCATTGAACTACGTTAAGATCAAATTCCAATTCAACTCTGGTGGTTTTCGCTTCAGGTCAATCTCACCAAGTTAATTAAAAACTGTTGTGAAGCCATATGACGTTAGAACCGGTAGTAGAATAAGTAGTATCGTCCATCTGTCTGCAACATGACAACTGATTAGCTTAATGACAACCTTTCTGATGTTTCTGGCTGGTTCATGCTGGGGATATATCATATAGATTGGTTTCAAATTAACCCCAATTTAGCTATAAGTGTTACTTATGTTTTTCTAGCTTTAACCGTTTAATGGTATAGAAGGGAAATTACATGGTACGGTGTCCGGTGCGGCGTACGTTCTGGAATTGTCGATACGGTATAAATATAAGATGTCAATCGTCAATGTTGGCATCCTGTCCGAACCTGTATCTCGTGTATTCGCTTCGTTTTACTACTGTATCGATAGTCTAGCACCGGGCGCAAAGCGCCTTCCATACCAACCGTCACCCCTCACCCCGGTTCAAATTTCATTGAATGGAGTTCTTAAATGCCTGGTGCAATTGCCCCTCCCCCTCGGTAATTCTGGGGCCTTCTCGACCCCTCCATCTAATGATTGATAGAAACACCACTGGGAGAAAAGATTTGGTCAAAATTCCTGGCATACACTCCCGTTTGAACACATTATGGTTTTATCGTATCGCGACGTCGTGTATCCGTACTTGGCGATACCTTTTATTTCGTTCAAAAGTGGAGATTTTTATCATTTGTTTCATGATATTACAATTTTTTTTTTATGTTTAATCAAGAAATAAAGAAAGTAACACAGTGCTTTCCTTTCTTGATTTAAAATTTCACGATATCAATAACTTCAAAATGAAATGAAATAGACTTTTACATCCTTCCTTTCTGCAACTGACTCATGAAGACGGGCGACACTATTGTAGTCTAGGGTTTTTTAAGAGAAACTCTCTTATAGAAGCACTGGCCTAGGTCACAAGTAGGGACTGCAGTGTATAACATTGGCAAGGACAGTGGTATTAATCTTCACCTTTTCGATTTCTTCCAGTAAATTTTCCCTGAAGCCAAAAACCGAGGTTTCCCCCATCCGCCACTTAACATTTATCATTTTTGCCCACAAACCCCTGCTCATCCCCCACCTCCAAACCTTATGATTCACCACTGTTGCATTTGCAAAGATCAGTCGGGTGAGAAAGATTTATCTGGTATCTAACCCGTCAATTATAAGTGAGATTATCTAATGAAAGAATGAAGATGGAATTTGAATGACAAGTATGTCACTAAACTTCTTGATCAAATTGTCAAGTTGTATAAAAACGTGGACTTAGTTTGACGGTATATGAAGATTAACTCAAGCTATCGACTCGGAATCAATAATCTTATACAAATTAACATTCAGTTTTTCTTCTTTGGTGTAATTTCTGTATGAGATATTGGTGTGTTATGTGGTAAGGAGCAGATTAGATTTTAGGGCTGTGGGTTGCTCTTTGTTAGAGTTTCGAGAATTCAAAGTTTGCATTTTGTTAAAAAGAGTGTAGCTGCCTCTAGGTTCTTTGTTAGGGTTAGTTTCATACGAAACTTCGCATCTTGTCTAGCTCCGTATAGTCGCAGATCTATCTCCGATAGGTAGAATTTCTCTGTTGATCAGGATGGGTTAGTTTTAGGGTACGGACCAGTTTTTAATGAATAAAACAAATGATTTAGTAGTCTGTATTCATATGCAAAGAGTAGATGAAGTTTGTGTTGTGTAATATAAACACATCACTTGTGTATTAACTTGTGTTGTTTCAACACAAGCT
>NW_008708682.1:9516-10772 GCF_000327385.1 Lottia gigantea | reverse complement strand
AATATCATACCAAAAATATTGATAGATTCGTATGTGCCTTCTCTGACCTCGGTATTGCAGGCACATATTGTATTTTAAGTTTTGTTTAGCCCTCGCTACGGTCAAATATGTCATTGAACCGATCTACTAAGTCTAACAAATAGTTTAAAGGCTCTTGTCCTGTTCTATCGAATCGAAACTACCTTCTGCTAGCCAGGTTTGTTTTGCATGTATTATTATAACCTCTGAAAACTGGTAATCAACTGGATATTTGGACACATTATTGCCTTTATGTCATGGACAATTTTCTGACTAGTTTTATATCGGAACTGACACGTCATATAAGTCATAACAACACTAATAGCAATAATCTGATGTAACAAGAATAAATCAGTGAAGTATAAGTTTTTAAACTGTATCGGTGAGTCAGTTTTAATCCTGTATAGTGTCATATCTAATGTATTTTTCATAAATCGTGACTTTCAGTTTCTTGTATCATTTAATTTTCGGAGAATACAGTATATGATATGAAAAAAATATCATAAAACTTGTTTAAATAAGACCACCGCCCATATCCCCTTTCTGTAATAACTATAGAGTTATTTTAATTCACGAGATTAAGTCTTTCTCGGTGTGATGAGAAGTAGAGGTGTTCTAATGACTTGGAAAAATACCAGTTTGTCTCACATGTCCATAATTAATTCATAATTAGCTAAAATAGAAGAGAATTACCAGCGGAATTCCAATGAGGGACCGATCAAGAAAGGTCAAAAAGCCTTTTTTGTTTATCCAGACTGTCCATGCATTAATGATTGGTTAAAACTCTTAATTATATGCCAGAACATAATTATATAATTAAGAATACATGATGATTCAAAACACCAATTGATCAAATAGTTTGCTTAATTTGAAACTAAAAAATAAGAAAACCCATCTTTAAATACAATACCTTATCTATATTACATAATTCTTTCTCGGGACAGAAAGTGTTATAGATGTGTGAGTCAACACAACTGAATTAAAATAGATATTTACCCTAGTAATACGTCTTATTGATATATAAAAATCTTAACTGAATTAACAAAATCTAAATTTTAGCCTTTTATAAAACTCTATGTTATTTATCTAATGTAAGTTATTGAACTGTATAGATATAAAGCAGGAAGGTAAAGATTTTGCTATAAAGGTTTTTTGAAGATATAAAGATAACACTGGCTAGAGTTAAATAATTTCAAAAACGAATTTTTACAAAAGCTTTCCGACTTCATAAATTTCTT
>NW_008708682.1:6938-8689 GCF_000327385.1 Lottia gigantea | reverse complement strand
TTGTTATATAGCCACTAAGCTTGTATTTTTAATATAGCCACTTAGCTTTTATTGTTAATAAGGCCACTTAGCTTTTATTGTTAATATAGCCACTAAGCTTGTATTTTTAATATAGCCACTTAGCTTTTATTGTTAATAAAGCCACTTAGCTTGTATTTTTAATATAGCCACCTAGCTTTAATGTTAATATAGCCACTTAGGTTTTATTGTTAATATAGCCACTTAGCTTTTATCGTTAATATAGCCACTTAGCTTTTATTGTTAATATAGCCACCTAGCTTTGATGTTAATATACCCACTTAGCTGTTATTGTTAATATATCCACTTAGCTTTTATCGTTAATATAGCCACTTAGCTTGTATATTTAATATAGCCACTTAGCTTTAATGTTAATATACCCACTTAGCTTTTATTGTTAATATACCCACTTAGCTTGTATATTTAATATAGCCACCTAGCTTTTATGTTAATATACCCACTTAGCTTTTATTGTTAAGATAGCCACTTAGCTTGTATATTTAATATAGCCACCTAGGTTTAATGTTAATATACCCACTTAGCTTTTATTGTTAAGATAGCCACTTAGCTTGTATTTTTAATATAGCCACCTAGCTTTAATGTTAATACCCACTTAGCTTTTATTGTTAATATAGCCACCTAGCTTTAATGTTAATATACCCACTTAGCTTGTATTTTTAATATAGCCACCTAGCTTTAATGTTAATACCCACTTAGCTTTTATTGTTAATATAGCCACCTAGCTTTAATGTTAATATACCCACTTAGCTTTTATGGTTAATATAGCCACCTAGCTTTAATGTTAATATACCCACTTAGCTTTTATGGTTAATATAGCCACTTAGCTTTTATTGTTAAGATAGCCACTAAGCTTTTATATTTAATATAGCCACCTAACTTTTATGTTAATATAGCCACTTAGCTTTTATTGTCAATATAGCCACCTAGCTTTAATGTGAATATACCCACTTAGCTTTTATTGTTAATATAGCCACTTAGCTTGTATATTTAATATAGCCACCTAACTTTTATGTTAATATAGCCACTTAGCTTGTATATTTAATATAGCCACCTAGCTTTTATGTTAATATACCCACTTAGCTTTTATTGTTAATATAGCCACTTAGCTTGTATATTTAATATAGCCACCTAACTTTTATGTTAATATAGCCACTTAGCTTGTATATTTAATATAGCCACCTAGCTTTAATGTTAATATACCCACTTAGCTGTTATTGTTAATATAGCCACTTATCTTTTATTGTTAATATAGCCACTTAGCTTTTATGGTTAATATAGCCACTTAGCTTTTATTGTTAAGATAGCCACTTAGCTTGTATTTTCAATATAGACACGTAGCTTTTATCGTTAATATAGTCACTTAGCTGTTATTGTTGATATAGCCACTTAGCTTTTATTGTGAATATAGCCATTGAGCTTTTATTGTTAATATAGCCACTTTGCTTTTTGTTAATAGCAACTTCAGTTTGGTTGCTTCTGATTAAGTTATGAGGTAAATAGGTCACAATGTCATGTAGCCAATTTGGGATGCTAGATGAACAAATTGTCATGATAGCGGCGTATTCTTTTCTGCTTCTACCAATCTGGGGTTTATCTGGTGGTTCAGACTTTAGTACACCGGACCTGGGGGTTTTCACATTATCACACTATCATCACACTATCATCACCTTCGACACTACCACACTATCACACTATCACAGAATCACACTATA
>NW_008708682.1:0-1209 GCF_000327385.1 Lottia gigantea | reverse complement strand
CGATATAGAAATACCACTGTTAAAATAGTGTTCAATACATCGATTGTAGAGCGATATAGAAATACCACTGTTAAAATAGTGTTCAATACATCAATTGTAGAGCGATATAGAAATACCACTGTTAAAATAGTACTCAATACATCAATTGTAGAGCGATATAGAAATATCACTGTTAAAATAGTACTCAATACATCAATTGTAGAGCGATATAGAAATACCACTGTTAAAATAGTACTCAATACATCAATTGTAGACCGATATAGAAATACTACTGTTAAAATAGTGCTCAATACATCAATTGTAGAGAGATATAGAAATATCACTGTTAAAATAGTGTTCAATACATCAATTGTAGAGAGATATAGAAATATCACTGTTAAAATAGTGTTAAATACATCAATTGTAGAGAGATATAGAAATATCACTGTTAAAATAGTGCTCAATACATCAATTGTAGAGAGATATAGAAATATCACTGTTAAAATAGTGTTCAATACATCAATTGTAGAGAGATATAGAAATATCACTGTTAAAATAGTGTTCAATACATCAATTGTAGAGAGATATAGAAATACCACTGTTAAAATAGTGTTCAATACATCAATTGTAGAGCGATATAGAAATATCACTGTTAAAATAGTGTTCAATACATCAATTATAGAGCAATATAGAAATACCACTGTTAAAATAGTGCTCAATACATCAATTGTAGAGCGGTATAGAAATACCACTGTTAAAATACTGTTCAATACATCATATTCATATTATAGTCCACAAAACAGAGTCTAAGCGAAATGTTATAGTGAAAGTAATGTTTAAAAAAATAGAACAAAATAAAGCTACAAAAAACATAAGTTGAGGGGGCCAAAAAGGGGTCACAAAATTTTCCACCGGCTACAGGCCATTCTTTCACTATATAAAATGATTAACAAATTAAAGTGGGCAACCTTATTTTTTTTTGGAATGAATGAAAACTTTGAAACACCTTTATCATATTATTGTTCATATTTAGTTGATACAATTCTGTGGAATGAAAGATACCTGTGTACATCCGGGTACAAATTAAATAATAAAAGGACAGAACAGTTCAGTTGTTGAGAATAATAATCCGTACATGCAGGACAATTCCGTCAATCAAAAGTTTCGTCCAACGAATGGCTAAAATCGGGAGTAAAGTAAGTAAAGTAGAGAAGTACCATCAGGTGTTTC
>NW_008708681.1:7086-9915 GCF_000327385.1 Lottia gigantea | reverse complement strand
TAATTGGTGTTCTAATGAATCATTATGTATTCTTAATCATATCATTATGTTCCTATTGCATATAATTAAAAGTTTCAACCAATCATAAGTATCCATGTACGATAGTCTGGAAAAACAAAAAAATACTTTTTGACCTTTCTCGATCGGCCACTCATTAGAATTCTGTTGGTAATTCTCTTTAGCTAATTATGAATTAATTATGGACATGTGAGACAAACTGGTATTTTTCCAAGTCATTAGAACACATCTACTTTATATTCATATAAGTATTAGCATTTTCATTTTCATAAATGAAAAAAAAAGGAACCAATCTTTAAGACCACCGCGTATGTTTTTACCATCATTAAAATAGTTTTTGAGTTTATCGCCATTTGTATCATTGTTAGTGATTATTCCGGATTGTAAAAATGGTGGAACGTTGGTGGAAGAAAATGGAAAATTTAAATGTAACTGCCCACTAAACACATTCGGTGACGATTGCAGTAAGTACAAATTAAAAAAAGAAATTTACCAATCTCTCCTCGCTCGTCTAGTCGTTCAGATTGGACAATAAACTGAGGCCCCGTGTGCTTAAGGCTGTACACAGTTGGAAATCGAACAAGAGTAGGATAATGCCACTGTCCTGGTAAAAATTTCCCTCATTGTACACTGCATGGCGTTATCCGTCTCAATTAGCCAAATTATAAAAGTAGAACGTAAAATTCCATTCATTTCATTTTTCAGATTGTCGATTCAAGTTTACAAATGCAACATCTTTGTTTCCCAAACCCTACGCAGAAAGATTAGTGTCTGATTCAGCGGAATGTGATGAAAACTGTGCTAACGATACCAGATGTTCCACTTCTACCATGACTTATCTTAAAAAATGTAAACTTTACGAAACACCAGTCATCTTCGTGTCGTATGACGAAGACCTATGTATTGAAAAATGCAACGAGATGAGTGAATGTAAAACGATTGGCACTGAAATGCATAATGTGAGTTTTTCCTGTTATGTATATAACGCCACCTTGGACAAGATTCCAGATAAAATGAAACGATCTTACTATTTTACTTTTACCGTAGCAGAAAAAATCTGCGAATAATAAAAAAAACATGTTTATCATGATATAGACCTATCTCTTTTTTATTTTTGGCAATAACCTTGGGCATAAGGGGGTGAGAACCGACTCTAAGAAACAAAGGCACAGGCATCAAAATTATTCTTACTTTCGAACCCAATGCACCTAATCACCTAGCAGACTATAATCCAACTCGCTACCGACTGAGCTATTCTAGAAACTATGTATTAGGGGGGTTAGAGCTGACTCTAAGAAGCACAGGCACAGGCATCAGAATTGTTTTTACCTTGAGGAGGATTCAAACCCACGGCACCTAATCACTTAGCAGACGACAATGAAAGAGATATTCTAGCATGGGCAAGGATAGGTAATGATCGTTTTATATTGAGAGTAAACGAGGTTCACTATATACCCTTGAGGTTGACGTAGATAACAGAGGATAAAGGCATTAAAACGCAGCCGTATTGCATTGGATACGTCTACAAGAAGTCCAAGAAACCGAATTGTATCACTGCACGAGCATAGATCATAGAGAGTCTCACATGTCTTGTGTGTACTTCAAATAAGTGAAAGAAATGAGTTGCCGATGATACTAAACAAGAGTACCCCAAATGGACACAGGAAACGCGTCTGGCCACTCTTTCTCCAACTGGATACTCGATTGGTCTGTGCGCTTAGTCGAGGGCAGTGGACTGCACGCATGGTATTAGGCATCTGTGACACATAGTCCACTTCTCAATAGACACTCCATGTTACCAAATGGACTAGACTTGGTCCTGGAACGGCAGACGAAAAGGTGTCAGAGATTCAAAAAGCAAATAGTTTGCTTAAGTCGACACTAAAAAATATGGAAACTCATCTTTAACTATATAATTATATGTTTATTACATATATTATTCAGAACATACAACAATGTATTCAGCTAACTGTTCATACACTTCACTTAAAACATTTTATTTCTAAAATACAAAATTACAAAATTACACAGCCAGAGCAGCAACAGTAAGCGTCCTCTTCTTCCTTTTCACGTCCTCTTCTCTTCTTCTCCACCTGATCTCCCACCGTCCGAAACTTCACCTCTCCATCCTCGTCTCCCACCGTCCGAAACTTCACCTCTCCATCCTCCTAGTCTCCCCGGAACTCTGTCAACCCCCCAATCCTGACCCTCCTCAACTTAACTCTCTCTGGAACCTCCTCCCTCTCCTGTCCGAAACCAGCTCTAATCCACTCCTCTTGTCTCTCTATACAACATTCCGCTTCCCTCTCCTGCCTACTCTCTTTCTCTACCACGCCTTCCGCCAAAACCTCAATCTCCTCCATCCGTTTAAAAAATTCAACAATCTGGTGTCTCCTAAGCTTTTTCTCCCTTTCCCTCCTCATCCTTCTCCTAGCCTGCGACAGTTTCTTATTAAACCTTGCTGTAGTTGTGTCCTCCATCTCTCTAGCTAACTCTTTCCATGCAGTACCTTATATGCATTTTCCGAGTCTTTACATCCTGTATAAGGTTTTATATCGGGACCCCATAAAACGACCGATTTCAATTATTTGTATATACATGTATATGATACATAACCCTATAATTGTGGTGACTATGTAAATATCCCTGTATAAGGTTTTATATCGGGGCCCATTTCAAATATGCAACATAGTTACGTAATGTATGTAAATATAAATAATCAATCTGTATTCTGGAAAGCTTAGAATGTACCCTACCTACTGTGAATACTTCCTTCCATGAGACTTGATTCAGAATCATGTGATGTCTTTG
>NW_008708681.1:0-2227 GCF_000327385.1 Lottia gigantea | reverse complement strand
TTTAGTCGAGAAGGTAATTTAACAACACATCTGAGAATACAAACTGGAGAGAAACCTTATACATGTGATGTTTGTAATAAGTCATTTAGTTAAAAAGGTAATTTAACAATACATCTGAGAACACATACTGGAGAGAAACCCTATACATGTGATGTTTGTAATAAGTCATTTAGTCAAAAAGGTAATTTAACAACACTTCTGAGAACACATACTGGAGAGAAACCCTATACATGTGATGTTTGTAATAAGTCATTTAGTCAAAAAGGTAATTTAACAACACATCTGAGAACACATACTGGAGAGAAACCTTATACATGTGATGTTTGTAATTAGTCATTTAGTCTAAAAGTAATTTAACAACACATCTGAGAACACATACTGGAAAGAAACCTTATAAATGTGATGTTTGTAATTAGTCATTTAGTCTAAAAGTAATTTAACAACACATCTGAGAACACATACTGGAGAGAAACCTTATACATGTGATGTTTGTAATTAGTCATTTAGTCTAAAAGTAATTTAACAACACATCTGAGAACCCATACTGGAGAGAAACCTTATACATGTGATGTTTGTAATTAGTCATTTAGTCTAAAAGTAATTTAACAACACATCTGAGAACACATACTGGAGAGAAACCTTATACATGTGATGTTTATAATAAGTCATTTAGTGAAAAGGGTAATTTAACAACACATCTGAGAACACATACTGGAGAGAAACCTTATACATGTGATGTTTGTAATTAGTCATTTAGTCTAAAAGTAATTTAACAACACATCTGAGAACACATACTGGAGAGAAACCTTATACATGTGATGTTTGTAATTAATCATTTAGTCAAAAAGGGAATTTAACAACACATCTGAGAACACATACTGGAGAGAAACCCTATACATGCGATGTTTGTAATAAATCATTTAGTCTAAAAGTAATTTAACAACACATCTGAGAACACTTACTGGAGAGAAACCTTATACATGCGATGTTTGTAATAAATCATTTAGTCTAAAAGTAATTTAACAACACATCTGAGAACACATACTGGAGATAAACCTTATACATGTGATGTTTGTAATAAATCGTTTAGTTAAAAAGGTAATTTAACAACACATCTGAGAACACATACTGGAGAGAAACCCTATACATGTGATGTTTGTAATAAGTCATTTAGTCAAAAAGGGAATTTAACAACACATCTGAGAACACATACTGGAGAGAAACCCTATACATGCGATGTTTGTAATAAGTCATTTAGTCTAAAAGTAATTTAACAACACATCTGAGACCACTTACTGGAGAGAAACCTTATACATGCAATGTTTGTAATAAATCATTTAGTCTAAAAGTAATTTAACAACACATCTGAGAACACATACTGGAGATAAAACTTATACATGTGATGTTTGTAATAAATCGTTTAGTTAAAAATGTAATTTAACAACACATCTGAGAACACATACTGGAGAGAAACCCTATACATGTGATGTTTGTAATTAGTCATTTAGTCTAAAAGTAATTTAACAACACATCTGAGAACACATACTGGAGAGAAACCTTATACATGTGATGTTTGTAATTAGTCATTTAGTCTAAAAGTAATTTAACAACACATCTGAGAACACATACTGGAGAGAAACCTTATACATGTGATGTTTGTAATGAGTCATTTAGTCGAAAAGGTAATTTAACAACACATCTGAGAACACATACTAGAGAGAAACCCTATACATGTGATGATTGTAATTAGTCATTTAGTCTAAAAGTAATTTAACAACACATCTGAGAACACATACTAGAGAGAAACCTTATACATGTGATGTTTGTAATAAATAATTTAGTCTAAAAGTAATTGAACAACACATCTGAGAACACGTACTGGAGAGAAACCCTAACAATAAAATGCTAAGTAGGAATAAAGTAACAGGGTCAAGGTCATTATTGCGCATGTGCACAAGCCCCCGGCTAAGTGGGCCAAGTTGGCCCGTCCCAGTGGCGCGTTTACACAGCACTAATATTTTGCCGTGCCGTACTCGGTCCGGACCGAGACCACCTCTTCTTGCGAGACTCGCCCCACTTGAAACTAGCACGGTGCCGAGCCCTCTTAACCCGTTTACACAGCCACTTTTTGTCCCGAACCGTACTCGGACCTGGCCCGGATAAATTGTGGCTGTCTAAACGCGGCTATAGTGTCATGTAGGTAATAAGAGAGAGCAAACAACTTACA
>NW_008708680.1:5824-8793 GCF_000327385.1 Lottia gigantea | reverse complement strand
TAAAGTTACAACAGAATCCCTGTAAAATCTAGAAAATTGGAAAATTCATAAAACTAAGTAATTATTGAAAAATGCTTAATCTTGATATTTAGCGTTTTTCAATAGTTAATTGCATATTTATGGATAATTACTAAGTTTTTTTGATTTATCGGATTATATAAGGATCCTGTTATGTTATTTATGACACCAGGTATATCTACTGGATCTTATTCGCCAAGTTTAAAATTCTTCAATTTTATGTTAATTCTAAGACGTAGTATCACTTTAAATAATTAGGGACACAACATACCAATTGAAACACTTCATATCACTCTGCTACAGGTGTGTTAACTTGACATCTCTTTCAATGAACCCACATAGATCATAATGTATTTTGTCATAACTGAGTAAGTCAACTAACTCATAATATTTATTTGGTTATTGGGTTTGTCAGCTTGGGATTCCTTTCAGAGAGTTCACATGACTGTTTGCTAATTATGAATTATAAAAAACATTGTAATTTTCTATTGTTTCCTTCCAGGAATATCTTACCTGATTCCGGTCTATTTTGTGAACTATTGAACGCTGCCTTTGAGGAACCAAGTGCCACTAACCATGCCTGCCGCTCCTGATAGTTAGCAGCTTTCACATAATATCTCTGTTCTCCAGGAATTATCAGGTCCAGTCTTGTACTGTCTGAATGATGAACTAAAATGAGAGAGAGTTTCACATCCAATTTTTTTTTTTAGATAGATACGGTACCTTATTGACTAAGAACTTGTCTTATTGAGACTTCAATCAAAGTAAAGAAACTCATCGAAATATCACCAACAAAAAATATTAACAAGCCTATTGAACCAAAAACTTGTATAATAATACAGTATACAAGGTTTTTCATTTTCATCCTCAGAAAAAGGAACATTGAACCTCGTATAATAATATATTTTACGAGGTTTTAAATCTGACTGTTTATATACGTGTTATTTAATTGTGGTTTTGGGGTTATTTACCATCAAGCTAAGAATACGAGGTTTTGATCACAAGATCCTCGCTTTTACGAGCTTTCAAACGGTACCAAAAAGTCAAAATGATCAAATATGGCATATACGAGGTTTCAAGCGGTCCCCAAGATATTCAAGAATAAAGTCAAGCAAACCTGAGATGTCACAAGCTGACATTTTAATGGATCCTTTACAACCATTGTTAACATCTTCTTGTGATTTATAATATGATAAAATACCATTATCCAGTACGAACCAACGGGGCTGCCAACCTGAAAATTTCAAAAATCAAAAAAAAAATTTTTAAAATCGTCTAAATATCCCTTTTAAAGGGATACTACGTCTTAGAATAAACATAAAATTTAAAAATTTTAAAATTGGCCATTGAGAGCCAGTAGATATACCTGGTGTCATAAATAACATAACAGGATCCTTATATAATCAGATAAATCCAAAAAAACTTAATAAAAATGCAATTAATATTATGATTAAGCATTTTTCAATAATTACTTAGTTTTATGAATTTTCCAATTTTCTAGATTTTACAGGGATTCTGTTGTAACTTTATGACACCAGGTAAGTTCACTGATGAATATATACTCATATTGACCATTCTTGAGAATTAAATTTTATGTTCATTCCAAGACGTAGTATCACTTTAATCAGGCAATAGATCATAAATTCATATATTGGACTTACTGATATCAGTATATCACCCAGCTATAGCCTATCATATGCATTTTTTTTTTTTCATGAACATTAGAGAAGTCAGTTTTTCTTATCATTCGTGTCAACCCAGTTCTAAAAGGATAATCTGAGAAAGATCACTGTATATTAAAAGACAAGGAAAAGCTGATCGAAAAAAGATCAAAATGGACAGGTTAAAAACTAAAAGGAAGATCTGTAAAGATTAAATTTACAGCCTGTCACTGCAAAATGTACAGAGGTGTAACCTATTTTCGTGGATATAAGGATTCAACACCGAATTTCGTCAAGGTTATAAAAACGAAAAAAAAAAATTATGTCTTAGATGTTTCCTCAGATATTCTACAAAATAATTGAAATTGGTTTATTTCGATTTTCTTTATGAATCCTTCACTTTGACCCATATTTCATGAGCAACCAACTCGACAACGGCAGCAGAATGCGTCACCTATTTTCGTGTACAATGTTTGATCTATAAATAAGTCTAGAAAAACACGTTGTATGGATACCGGGTGGTATAATTAACTTCTCTTAGTATTTATCTTTAATATCAATTTATTATAACTAGTGACAATTCCTTCAAAGAACCACGATTTAAAAAAAAAATAGTGACTGACAAAATATGATACGTAGCGTGATTTATTGCTAAAAGTCACTGAAACAATATAAGAATATGGTCCACTTTGTGTTCCGTAGAAATTTTCTGCTAACACGGAATCCGCTAGTTGATCACGTGACTTCATTCGTTGGAATATATTCTAGCAGACGACACTTAGAATTCCGATTACCGCTTGGGATTATAAGGAAATACGGCCGATGAAAAATGGTGACGTTTGGTAATAAGTGAAATCCGCCATTTTGTATTTGTCAAAGTATACATTAATACATTTTACCTTGCTTGAAACTACTGAATTCATTCTACTAGCTGATATTGTAGAGAAAACTCATGTTTATCAAAACAAACTAATGCGGAGGTCGCGCAAGGTCGCTCATGTAAATTATTAATCCTTTCCGGAAATCCACGAATAATAGGTTTCCACGAAATTAGGTTACTTGACTGTAATTATTGTACTTTTTTTTTTTTTTTATAAATATTAGCCTATAGCAATATTTAGCATGTTGATGTGCCTATTGTTACTGTAGGCAAAGCTCACAACATTGTAGTAGGCCAAGTCATGCTGGATCACGTCATTGTTACTGACCCAGTGAAGCAAGAAGCAGATCCGTGTTGTTTTGGAAAAAATGTAAACAAACCAGCATTTGGTCATAAATCGTTAATTTTTA
>NW_008708680.1:0-2102 GCF_000327385.1 Lottia gigantea | reverse complement strand
AACCGTGACTTCAAGATTCAGAATGTGCCGTCTGATTAGACCAAATATAACCAATCTGTGTCACTAATCTGAATTTTAACTCCGAAAAATTATGCGTCGATTGGTTAAGTGCATTTTAATCCAGTGACATTTGCTCATTCGATCTTTGCATTAGTTAGGTAAAAATGATTTTATTGTCGTTCACGACCCCACGAAGGCGTCCAATTGAGTATGTACTATGTTAGTGCTTGCCTACTATGGGACATACTTAATTATCTATTTCAGTGTTAGATGGTGATGAGAACATAGTCTCATGAAAGCACTGGCCTAAGTCACAAAGTAAAGATTTATGATAAAACAAGGTGCAAGTTAAAGGTTAAGATGATAAGATATGTTAACTAAGGATGTCTCTGTAATACTATCTGTGGTAGTATTAAAGTTTAAGATAATTAGATATGTTAACTAAGGATGTCTCTGTAATACTATCTATGGTAGTATCAAAGGTTAAGATAATTAGATATGTTAACTAAGGATGTCTCTGTAATACTATCTATGGTAGTATCAAAGGTTAAGATAAGTAGATATGTTAACTAAGGATGTCTCTGTAATACTATCTGTGGTAGTATCAAAGGTTAAGATAATAAGATATGTTAACTAAGGATGTCTCTGCAATACTATCTTTGGTAGTATCAAAGGTTAAGATAATAAGATATGTTAACTAAGGATGTCTCTGTAATACTATCTGTGGTAGTATCAAAGGTTAAGATAATTAGATATGTTAACTAAGGATGTCTCTGTAATACTATCTGTGGTAGTATCAAAGGTTAAGATAAGTAGATATGTTAACTAACGATGTCTCTGTAATACTATCTGTGGTAGTATCAAAGGTTAAGATAATTAGATATGTTAACTAAGGATGTCTCTGTAATACTATCTGTGGTAGTATCAAAGGTTAAGATGATAAGATATGTTAACTAAGGATGTCTCTGTAATACTATCTGTGGTAGTATTAAAGGTTAAGATAATAAGATATGTTAACTAAGGATGTCTCTGTAATAATATCTGTGGTAGTATCAAAGTTTAAGATAATTAGATATGTTAACTAAGGATGTCTCTGTAATACTATCTGTGGTAGTATCAAAGGTTAAGATAATTAGATATGTTAACTAAGGATGTCTCTGTAATACTATCTGTGGAGGTATCTCTTCTTTAGCTGAAATAGCTGAAAATATAAGAGTCAATATTTTTCTGATATATCAATAATCATCTCAAGATAAAACCTGTATTGTGAAACAAAATCTTTTCATGTATCTATAAGAAAATAAGAAGCATTAATATGAATAGTCATCGTAGGAAGGTCAGATATTTTAAGGCTATTGAGGGTTAAGTATACCATAGACTAGGATATTAATGAAATTTGTATTTCTTCTGTAAGCTGTAACAAGTCTCTTGCTGTAGACCTAAACATATTGGTCTTGAAGATTCTGGTGAAATCAAATGTAAATTGGTACTATGTCATCTTATTTATTCATTAATCCAGTTTATCTATCCGTAAATAGGCATTGAATAAGTCATACTGCATCATTATTCTAAATAGGTAGGAATAAACTAAGTGAATAGGCCAAGGCACTTGGTAGACAGGATCCCATCGCCATTCAAGTTTAAACCACACTTCTTAAAAGAATAAATTGATGTGACCGTGGTTCATTTTATCTAAATAGCTTAGCATGAGGCGGCGAATTTTGGTATAGATATGAATACGCTTTTATTAATAATATATAAAGGCCTTATTATGATACGAAATTGTCCATAGGCGAATTGTTGATTTTGGTTTTTCGGTAAAAACTACAAACGAAATTAATAACCATATGTTTCTTCTGGTTTGAGTCGTAGACAACTAAAACATTGTTTTCGTTTTATGTCTCTCGGCCTCAAAAATGTCAAAGTTGGATGTTGCGCGTATGTAAAGATGGAGGTATAATAAGATTAAGATTTAAGAGCACATATTAACTATTGAAAGGAAATTTCAAAGGCCTGGTGGCATTGGAAGGTAGGCTATATCTCTTCCATCAACTTTTTCAATTTCGTTCTTTGAGTTTTCACTTATAATATGATTACAGTAA
>NW_008708679.1:6963-10395 GCF_000327385.1 Lottia gigantea | reverse complement strand
GCGCGATGTTGACATGCTAGAGGTAGTAAGAAATGATCAATGACACTGCATATGACTCACTACCACAGTCAGATATAATCGGGCGGCCTTTAGGGATGTTATTCGAGATAAACCACTCCTTGGTTGGATTCTTATGGATTTTAGGCAAAGTGTACAAATGTTGAAATCGTTCAATGGATGGTCGAAGATAATTAAAGTTAGCTATCTTTGGTGTGGGAATAAATTTAAGTCCACGGTCTAAGATTGAATGCTGAAGGGGTGTGAGAATTTTGCGGCTCAAGTTAACTACAGTTTGGCCTAGCGGTGGCCTCTCAGTATTTTTATCCCCAGTAATTAGTTTAAAGACTTACTCGATGCTTGAAGCTGGTGTATCCAAAACAAATAAATGCTGTTTGCTGTTTCTGGAGACCAATGAAGATTATCAACTGGTTCGAATTCTTCTTCGTAGGGTGGTAAGATTGTTGCGCTGTTGATACTGGACATCATGTTGTTGAGAAGCATATTGTGTTTGATATCTGGATGTCTTCCTTTAAAACTCCATTGATGGTGTTAATTAGTCGAGAAAGTTCCAGTCTTGGTATAGTGGTAGGGGAAAGCGGCGAAATTCTTGTCTTTGATGCTATAAATCTGATGAAGGATCCATTATGGGTATTAATTCTCAGGTAAACAAATGCGACATAGGCTATGGTTGAGGCATCACAGAATCCCATGACGTCATAACTGGTTACTGTTTCAAGTATACCACAATTGAAATATCTCGGAATAGATGTCGATGGCGAAAGGAAACCAAGTGGATCGAAAAATTTGCGGCTACACTGACTACATGGTGTTTGGTTGGAGTATTGTCTTTGGCATAATCAGCTATTTCACTGATATCAAAGATGAAATGATCTGATGTTGAATTCCATCTCACACCAAGAATTTTCTCATCTTCATTAGTGGAATCACCTAATGTGGACTTTGTATACGTGTTAACTTCTTCCCTGATTACTGGCTCTACGAGATCATTGTCAATTGTCATTCCATTTGCGGCTTCTTTCTGGCTAATTATTTGGTTAAGTGACTTTGAATTTGAAGTAAATTTTCGAAGGTTGAATCCAGCTGAAGCTAGGTTTTATTTGGCGTTTTCGTAAAATTCCTTGGCTTCCTGATCAGTGGCTGCTCCCGAAGTTAGGTCGTCCACATATATGGATCGCAGAAATTTATGTACAAATTCTGGTTGCTCCGTGGCGTACTGTTCCATATGACATTTTATAGTGGCATTCCAGAGATGGACTCGATGTCAATCCAAATACCACTCTGGTGAATCTGAAAACCTTTGGTTGTGGTTCGAAACTGTTGACATCATCAAGCCATAGGAATCTGACGTAATCCCGATCCTTTTCGTCAATAGCCACCATCAGGAATGCCTTCTCTATGTCTGCTGTAATACCAATGCGATGAGTACGAAAACGTACTATGATGTCGAATATCTTTTGATTTAACGAAGGACCAACGGATAGGCAATCGTTTAAAGATGGCAAACCTTCGGATTTTGATGAAGCGTCGTAGACAATGCGTAGTTTGGTTGTTAATTTGTCCTGACGTATTACAGCGTGGTGTGGCAAATAATGGACATTTCCAATATCTGGTGATTCTACATCTACTTCTTCAACGATCCCAAGGCTGATCTGATTTTAATGATGGCGTCATACTCGTTCAAAAGTTTTAAATTGACTTCTAATCTCTTATATAAATTTCTAAATCATTTGAGACTCAAGGAATAATTATCTGGCAATAAAGGATGTGGTTGTTTCCATGGCAACTTCACTGTGGATCTGACCCCATCAAAATTCAAATTATCTGGAAGGCTTTCTAGTATTGATGTGGACGTTAATCCCATGGCTTCAACGTCCAAAAATCTGTGTAATTGGCCAGTCTCCCCCCGTATTACATTACTCGTGGCAAAATCCCAATAATGGTCCATTCCGATGAGAACGTCGATATCTGTGGTACCGGTACCTTCTTCACCTATATTATAATCGGCTAAGGTTAGATTGGAGAATTGTGGCCTTTAAGTTGGATATTTCACAAACTGAGTCTAAATGAAGCAGGTTTATTGAATGCTTGTTTATTATTTTCTGTTTATTTCCAAACCGTTTTTTCAATATGGCTATGGCTTCCTGATAGTTAGATCCTATAACTGGTAGACCCGTTATGGCGTCTGCAGCTTCACCTTCCATCAAGGTATGTAGGTAGTTGAATTTATCAATCTCCGAAAGTTCATCGATCAAATGTATTGAGGATTCAAAAGTATCCCAAAATTGCAACCATACAGTGGAATCTCCCTTAAACTTCTTAAGTTCTAATTTTGGTAATTTTACTCTAACACGCTTTGTACTTCTTGAATTTATACTACTATTTTCTGACATTGGAGTTGTAGATGAAGATGTGTTTTCGTCCGGTTCTGCGAGGTTCTGGCTATGGGAGTCATGGTGGCTTGTAAATGACAATTATTGGCTGTTCAAATCCCTATGTGTCTGCATCTCGCTCTGGATTTGGCTATGTTTTGTGAAATTTCTGGTTTTGTAACTTCCGATTTTAGCTTTGATAGTTCAGACAATGCTAGATTTATATCAATAATGGCGAATTCAATAACGTCTCTGAAGGCATCCGACTCGTCAATTTCGACATCTTCTGCCTTTGTAAGTTCTATCAACGCAGAATTCAGTTCTTCTAATGTTTCTTTTCAATTCAATTTTTCTTTCCAGTGATCTTTTAGTTTGGCTTAATTTACCTGTTATTGAACCATTTTCATCATCATCCATTTGGCTTTTAATTAATCTGCTGGCTTCATTCATCATGCGTTTGGCTGACGCTCTATGCCCACCCATAATCTGTCTCTTTTTGGCCAAATCCGACATTTTCTTTTAAATATTGGCAGGATTATAAGAGGTTTACGGTAATAATGTGTTCACACTCAGCTAGTGGGTGAAGGTCAAAGGTCGATCTCGTGGCTACTGGCTGGAAATTTCCCTTCCAAATAATAATAACTTTATTTGGCTACCCATTTAGACAAAAGTCTAATTTTCAATAGGTCCCACTAAACTACATATTATATACAAGATTACAGAAAGAAGAAAAATACAGAAAATGACATAAAACATATAAACATTTACAATGTAACATGGATGAGGAAGGAAATATGAAAATGTAACCACTATGTTTCCCCACGAAACTACGAATTATATACTAAAAATATATAATACTATATATGATAAAAACACAGAAAATTTCATATAACATATTTACAATGCATCACGGATGTGGTGAAAAATATAAAACTATAAACACTTGGTTTCTTATATTATATATGATGGTATAAGTTTTTAAGTAAAATGAAATGGAGAGAAAAAGCAAAAGAAATGGTTATAAATGCTATGGAATCAATTA
>NW_008708679.1:725-1702 GCF_000327385.1 Lottia gigantea | reverse complement strand
ATTTCAAAGAATTCCCAAAACTGTTCGATAGAATAAGTCCAAACCATAAAAATGTCATCCAAAAAGCGTCCGTAAAAAAGTGGGTCAAATGGACAGAGGGGCAACACCTCACGTTCCCACTCTGCCATGAAAAGGTTTGCGTACGAAGGGGCGGATCGTTTGCCCATTGCTGTCCCTGAAGTTTGTAAATATGTTTTACCATTAAATGTGAAATCGTTTCGACTAAGACAAATCTCTAAAAGCTGTAGAATTGCATCGTCGGGTCTGTTTGGATCTGGGTTTCTATTAAAAGCTTTACGAACTGCCGTTAAACCAGTAGTGTTATCGATATTGGTATACATAGAAGAAACGTCGATAGAAATTAAAATAGCATTAGAGGGAACTCGAAGATATTTTATTTTATTGACAAAATCGGTTGTGTCTTTAAGGTTGGCGCGATGTTGACATGCTAGAGGTAGTAAGAAATGATCAATGACACTGCATATGACTCACTACCACAGTCAGATATAATCGGGCGGCCTTTAGGGATTTTATTCGAGATAAACCACTCCTTGGTTGGATTCTTATGGATTTTAGGCAAAGTGTACAAATGTTGAAATCGTTCAATGGATGGTCGAAGATAATTAAAGTTAGCTATCTTTGGTGTGGGAATAAATTTAAGTCCACGGTCTAAGATTGAATGCTGAAGGGGTGTGAGAATTTTGCGGCTCAAGTTAACTACAGTTTGGCCTAGCGGTGGCCTCTCAGTATTTTTATCCCCAGTAATTAGTTTAAAGACTTACTCGATGCTTGAAGCTGGTGTATCCAAAACAAATAAATGCTGTTTGCTGTTTCTGGAGACCAATGAAGATTATCAACTGGTTCGAATTCTTCTTCGTAGGGTGGTAAGATTGTTGCGCTGTTGATACTGGACATCATGTTGTTGAGAGTGCTGAGGCTCTGTTGTGCTTTCTTCGAGATTTTATTTGAAATGGGTA
>NW_008708679.1:0-675 GCF_000327385.1 Lottia gigantea | reverse complement strand
ATCTATGCTGGCGGTCTACACCACGTAAGTTTCAAGTCAATCCGTCCGATAACAACCGAAATAGTATTTTTCGATTAATTTCGGCAAAAAAAAGTATGCAACGAATTTTCGAAAATCGAAAATTTTCAACTGCTATCATTTGTCCTTTGTTACAAGAAATACGATGCAGAAAACCCGATCAAAATCGGTTGATAAACACGCCCTCTAGAGTCCATTTTCCGTTTGTTGCAATTTTGCATAATGTTGCTCAGAAAATTTTCGTTTTACATTTAAACTGTGATTAGCCACGAGTTACAAAACGCCATGAAGTCCGTTTTCCCGTACCTGTTGCCGTTGCCGAGAAAACCGACCTGCCGTAGACGAAAAAAAAAAAAAGTCACTCGTGGCACAGAGTGGGACTTTGCAAATGTAGCAAATCGCAAAAGACCCCAAAAAAAATCATCCTTCCACGATAATTAGATCAAGCGCAAGAACAGTCTAAAGTTGAGAAATTTTCATTTTTTAGAAGATTCTAATACCGGAAGTAGACGTCAGACCTCACAAATGAAAGTATCAGCAGATAGTCAAGGTCAATGACCTTTGATCTTGTAAAAGAGAAAGTCTAAAAAGGTCAAGATCAAGAGATATACGTCATCAAAATTTCTAATTGCACACGACTATAAACCGGAAGTGACT
>NW_008708678.1:1534-5112 GCF_000327385.1 Lottia gigantea | reverse complement strand
ATCTGTAGAAATGCCATATTTTGCTAATCATAGGCACATTTGTTGCACAGCAACATTGGATGGGGTACCATGTTTGTTGTGCATAAGTGGAAATAGACGTACAGTGCCACTCTTTCTGGGAGTATGACACATTTTTGGACACAGCCACGCCTGATTGGCTTTTGATGGATAGTCACTTTTGTTAAGCATAAACCACAGTTGTTGAATTTTTCACATAAGTGTTCATTTTAGGAAATCTGCCTTTCACAGTAAGGATAAATTGGGTATTGCCATTTGCTAAATTGGATGGTCGGTCAGTGTGACACTCCGGAAGTGGTCATGCAGTAGGTGAGGGGACCACTTTGCTGCATGATCCTCGAAGGTGGTGTCATGTGTCCTACGGCAAATATTAGAACTGGATTATATCTGACATTATTCATTTTGTCCATACCTTGAGAGGGTTCAAATTTGATGACAACATGACACGGTTGCTGAATTCGGGACAACTTCTGTAGGCCATATTATGCTGCATCTGTAGAAATGCCATATTTTGCTAATCATAGGCACATTTGTTGCACAGCAACATTGGATGGGGTACCATGTTTGTTGTGCATAAGTGGAAATAGACGTACAGTGCCACTCTTTCTGGGAGTATGACACATTTTTGGACACAGCCATGCCTGATTGGCTTTTGATGGATAGTCACTTTTGTTAAGCATAAAGCACAGTTCTTGAATTTTTCACATAAGTGTTCATTTTAGGAAATCTGCCTTTCACAGTAGGGATAAATTGGGTATTGCCATTTGCTAAATTGGATGGTCGGGAGGTGAGGGGACCACTTTGCTGCATGATGCTCAAAGGCGGTGTCATGTGTCCTATGGCAAATATTAGAAATGGAATATATCTGACATTATTCATTTTGTCCATACCTTGAAAGGGTTCAAATTTGATGACAACATGACACGGTTGCTGAATTCGGGACAACATCTGTAGGCCATATTATGCTGCATCTGTAGAAATGCCATATTTTGCTAATCATAGGCACATTTGTTGCACAGCTCCATTGGATGGGGTACCATGTTTGTTGTACATAAGTGGAAATAGAAGAACAGGGCCACTCTTTCTGGGAGTATGACACATTTTTCGACACAGCCATGCCTGATTGGCATTATATGAAGTACCATTTAAGAACCAAATCTTTAGAAAGGACTCATTATAATCACATATTTGTTTTACTTTATAGGAGAAACAAAGTAATGCCTTTTTGTAAATTGTAAACAAAGTAAGTTTATTTCATCTGTGTTTATCAGGCCACTAATCTCTATTTTCCTTTTATCTAATTTTATCATTTTCATTTTCTTTCAGGAATGATATTGTGATGACATTTGTATCTGAAATTGATGGTCTACTTTAGCTTTTTACTATTCAAGTAGCCTACTAGGTATTTTTCAACACGTTGATTGGCCACAATTTGATACAAATGTTAGTCCCAATATGGTCTTTGTGCAGTTTCTATAGGTACCAGTCTACCAGTATGATGGTGAAATGGATGAGAGATGGTGGAGCAAAGACCGCTTTGACTATTTTGTGGCAGGTTATTTATACTTCCTGTCCAATTTCGTCATTGTGGTTTATGCTTTTTTGACAACATTGTCAGCAGTTTTTAAAGTAGTAAAATCACAGGCTGAGTTCAGATTGTGTTTTGAGAAGGTTCTGATTATCTTCTTTCGATATGGTTTATGTTTTTGGATGATCTTCACCAGTTCTTATAAGGTGCATTCATTTCAAAAGGCATGGTTCAACTGGTTAAAAGCTTTTAGATTGCAAGCAGAGTCCTATCCTATGCAGGTTGGATACATTCACGACCAATTTGACTGTTTTGTGGTATATTTTTGTAATAATCTTATGCCCAATTTAGTCAAAGTGGTTACTCTATTATTTCTACTAGTTATTTAAAAGCTATAGACAGAGAGCAGTGGTGATAAGTTTTTTTGGCAACAGGATTGAAATATTCATTTATTTAGCAGTATCATTCACAAATTTCGAGTGTTTAGAGGTGGGGAGTTGTTGCTATTGTAAAGTTGTAAATTGATAAAATCTTGTCTAAAATGAAAAGAGGCAAATGATCTGTGTGCTATGATTCTGTATAGAACTTTCTTACTTTCTAAAACTTGAGTTGACCAACGACCGAAGAAAACATGCAACGACAAGGAAACTACCAAAGAAAATGTAAAACGACCAGGAAAAACCTCAAACTATTTTGTAATGAATTCTAAGCATGCTAATCAGGCCAAATATGTACTTCATTTTTCAAAATTATACATAGTAGTCATCAAACACAGTTTTAGTGGAATTTCAGGAACAACAGACGTCTGATTGAATCTTAAAACTTTGAAGATAAAATGTTACAATTTGTCTATTACACAGTTTTGCGATAGCATACTGTTGCCCTTGTGTTATGATGCATGTCTTAAAGTGGAATGATTGCCAAGCTGTGTAATATAATTGAGCACTAGATCACATTCTAAGGAGAGTTAGAGCCACAGACGTCTAAGGCCCATCTACACAGTAAAACAGGTTGTATACAACTTTTATAATATATTCCTTGTCAGTTTACACAGTATATAAAGTTGCATGAATCACTCCCAATTTGTTTACATAAATTCCCGCCAAAATTGAGAATGACCTTTTAAGATTTAAACTTGTGCTCCCATTCGTCAGATATAAAAGTTGGATACAGCTTGCTATACAGAATAGAACATGTGTAATATACTACTCCTGGAAGCTGTATTAATACAGTGTTACAGCCCTTTTTACACAGCAAATTTTGCTTTATAAACCATGGTTGATACAACTTTCTTTACCTTGTAAATGGGCTTTAAATATGTTAACCCCTATTGGTAATAATAATAATTTTTATTAGAATCATAGTTTCTTTGTCCAATATGACAATTTGACCTTAACATGTGCTAATCACTGAATTATTTACATGCCTCAAACTACAAACAATCGGTAAGACTATGATTGTAAGGCTGAAAACATTGGTTGAAAAAACACTCATATTATAAGGTAAAATTGTTCCACCACTGTTCCTTCTGACTTGTATCCAGTATTATTATTTGATTATTATGTTTGTATCATGATTTTATTCATTCTAGTCAAGTAGAATAAACTTCACAATTATTTATGTTTAATTTAAACAAAATGTATGAACTGGCAATTAACAAAACGTGTGTTGCTCCAAAGAGCACTCATGTGAGTTACAAGATGCCTACAGTAATTGACAGTGTTTTGCCGACCTGATTAACATGATTGGGGACTGGGGCATTAAGCAATCAATCACTTCGGTAGATTGATTCACCTCATATAAATAGGTCCCGCCTCTTGGCTTATCTTGTGTGCAAACATATAAATAAAGAACAAAGCAGGTGTGTCTAGTTTACACTCATGCAAGTTCGTGATTTGTTTCCTCAATAAACTACTCTATGATATATTATACATGTATATGTATAAACTGAATTAATTTTACAGGTGCTGAGAACCATAATGTCCCGACGAAAGGATCAAAATCAACAAAAGAAGGAGAAAGTTTATACTTA
>NW_008708678.1:0-1484 GCF_000327385.1 Lottia gigantea | reverse complement strand
GAAGAGAACGGGGAAAAGTGGAAAGAGCTTACTGCAATTGTCCAGCAGGTCTATTGCAAACATTGCGTTGTCTTGTTGCACTTTATTGTTAGGCAAATAGAGTCTAGATGCTACAAAGCATGTACATCCCAAACAAACCACATGTTCAAGGGAAAAGGGTTATACAACCTGACTTTGTAAGAAATCTTGTTGTGAAAAAGGTTACAGGTAGATATTTGATACTACTCAAGAAGATTTTAAACCCGTGGAAAAAAGTCTCGATTGACATTTGAACCCAGAGCATTCTGCTACTGCAAGGAAAAAACACTATCAGATATTGACTTAAATAGGCTAAGAGAGATAACAAATGAAAATTGTGGTGTACTTTTATATTCTCCAAGAAGCAGTGTTAATTTTAAATTGTACTTATTTTGTACTTTTGTATCATTTAGTTGCAATATTGATGTCAATATGATATTAAACAAATAAGTTTGGTAACCTCAAACATGTCTTTGTTGTTGTCTTATACTGAAGAGTGAATTAATAATCAATTACTGTGTGAAATGGGACCAAAACACCATCAACATCACCCAGTAGGCTAGAAAGTCATCTTTATTATTGAAGCCCTTATCTGCCATAATTTTATCTCCTCTTTCATAAGTTTCAAACAAATCTAAAATGCCACATCTTCTAACAAGTTCAACGTCAGACATCTCCCCCTACTGTGATGGAAACAATGATACTGTACCCCCTGGTGTGCAGGCCAAAGATGGCCTCACAGTCTGAACTTCTCATGAAGGTGCAGGATCTGAGTTTAGCACTTAAAATAGAAAATAGCTCGAAAATAGTTAGATTTCATATCGGGTCGATTTGCCGCGAATGTGTATACTGAGGCGATTCGACCCGAATCTGTATGCAAGTTGAATGAAAGTTCAGCCCGGTCTTGGAAAGGTAGATAACTCCAATTAAACAATCGAACTAGTTTGATATAATTCAGTACGAAAATAAACTTTGGAACAAAAATTTACTTTGAACGATTTAACAAATGAATGGATGGATGGATGGATGGATGGATGAATGAATGATTAGAATGAATGAATGAATGAATGAATGAATGTCTGATCGATATCCAATCAAATATTATCAATCTATTATCAATCAAACACATTAGTTTATTATTCGTTATTTATTTATTTAGGCCCCGAGCTGCGCTAGTTAAAGGGACATAACCACGAAATCTTTGCTAAAGAAGCCCAGATATTACAACCATCTGCGTAGCATTTCGTAGCGTTGTATGGTTATGATATTAAAAGGTACCTGAAGGGGAAACCAATCGTTTTTTTTTTTTTTTTGAAAACACTGAAGCTCACAAACCGTGGGTGATGAAAAATGTCCAGTTTGGATAGTGATGTCCAATAGGCCCCATTAGAATGCAGATTGCGCTTTTGTGCTTAGTAAAATGAAGGTTTTCCGTGGCCAGAAGAAGTATGAAGATAACAAATCAA
>NW_008708677.1:2197-5169 GCF_000327385.1 Lottia gigantea | reverse complement strand
TTCAAACGAATAACCCATGCATATCTTGTATATAAATCTAAAGCTGTGAAACAATATTGAAATCCTCTTTCAACAGGCATATTCATTAAATCAGCTGACCATGTTTTATCTGTTTCAAATACTTTAACTTTTAAAAAGTTTTTAGTTTTTCTAAATTCTTTATGAATTTCATCTGCTAATCCCAAACCCAATTTCATCTTTGCTTTTAACAGTTTTATAATAAGCTCTCTTTGAATTTTCACTTTGAATGTGATAACAGTGAAATAGAAAAAGAACTTACTAATATTAAAACCTATATTCAACAACAAGTAAATCAAAATAAATCATAAATGCAACAACAATTAGCCGATGTAGGAGATAAAACTCAGTTACAAAATCTTACTTTATTGATTTCTAACTTAGATGATAAGATAGCAAAACAAAATTAGATGTAAAACAATTAGTATATAATATTTCACCAGGTATAAATGAAGAAAGATTACAACAGGAATTAACTACTCTAGAAACTAATAATAAAACCTATATTCAACAACAAATACAAAACATTGACGATGGTGATATTCAGCAACAGTAAGTTAACTAGAATTAATAACGAAGTTTAAAACAGGAAAGAGTGTATAAGTTTGAAATAAAAAAATTCAATCAAATGACATTCAAATTGAAATGGTATTTGTAAAATTAAATGAAAATTTTTGATAAATTGATAAAAGATAAATTTACCCTTTGAAGATGATAATAAAAATGGTGAAAGGTTTGGATTTGTTGCAAAAACTGAAGGACCTTTATATGGCACTAGCAGATTTAAAGCTATTGCTAAGACAATCCTATCGATAGCAGAAATTGTGAATGTTAATAATACTAACGTGGTTATTATTGTATTATTTCCTTTTAAATTTAAAATAAAATCAGTGATTATTTCTCAAAATGTTGTGATTGTGTCTCCATTCAATAATTTACGTTTTGATAGAGATTTTGAACAATATCAAATCATGAGAAGTGTAGTATCTGTTATGTACTGATTGTTTTTAGTTTACTATGAACAATATTATCAATCAAGTTCTTATTTTTTGAATATGCAACTATCATTTTATAGACATGGGGGAATTTCTCTAGGAGGATCTATTAATGGGTAGGGACTATCTTACTTACTTGATTGCTGGTTGTATTAAACGGGACAACAAAGGGTGCTATGCCTACATTATGGTGAATATTTAGTCCTATAGGTCTTGCCGTATTCAATGTCTCAATCCAATGGGCATCCCTAGATTGACGGAATTTGGTAGTTGCATCTTCGGGAAAGTCAATTTCTATGCGCTCAATTGGGTTTAGAGTTCGATCGTCTATTGAATGGTCGCCGAGGTTGAAATTATTAGAAACAGGCTTGTCTTGATTTGAAATCCGACCTGAGAGCATTAAAACGAGTTCGTAAATTATTCTTAGTTTATCCTACATATTATATTGTTTGGGGCATTTCTTACATGAAATTAAATGTATTACATTCAAATATTCACATGTTAAATGTTCCTGGATCGGGTACCGTTTATTCGTAGAGTTACTTAATGAGACACATGTCTTTTCACTTTCAGACTCGTCTCCCCCTTCCACGCCAATCTTCACCGCGTGATCCAGGATCCGTCAACCTTTCTTTCTTCTGTGCGTTTTTCGACCAGCAAACCACCCCTTAGTCTCCATTCAAGTCGAGACGTGTATCTAGGATGTAGATCAGAGTATCACCAAACCAAGTGACCATAGGATGTATCTTCAGATTTTATAAGTATTGAAGTTAGATCATAGTATTTGAAAGTAGATCATAGTATCGTCAATTCAAGTTAGTATTGAAGGTAGATCATAGTATCATCAAACCAGAGCTCTTATCAAAGCGTTAAGATTTACTAATGAAATCTTAGACTGCATTGAAGATAATCATATTTTAGCCTTTAACCTTTTAGCATAATCCGGTTATCACGATAACCTTGGTTCAGATCATAAACTGATCGCTGATCATGATAAAGAGGACAGTGAAGGAGGAAGTGTTCTGAGTCTTCGATTGTATGACCACATTGGCAACTTGGGTTTGTGGTCAGGTGTCGTAAGAACTTGTGGTAGCTAAATCGCTCATACTGTTTCGAATCCTACAGTGGTGTATTGAGCAAGATGACCAAAAAATATTCGAGATATGTTTTGTTTAAAAGTTGTTTGGTGAGGATTTTTNTTATATGTTCTTGCAGCGGATTCCGTTGACGAATGGTTGATGGCAGAAAAGATTCGTAATAGAGGTTGGACTGGGCTGGGAGTTCATGAAGTTTTTGATTATTGCGTAGATTGTACTGAATAGAGTAGCCGGTTTCAGGTGTTATGAGGTTGTTAAGATATGGTGGTGCTTGGTTGTTTTTCATCTTTTCATCAGTTGATGTTGAGAGCGACGTTCTTTCAGGGATGAAAACCCAGATTCCTCAAACAGTTTGCAATGAGAGGTGCCACAGACCATGCCTGTGATTGTTCGCAAGACATCAAGATGAAGGGTTTCAAGTCGGAATGAATCAGATTCAATGCAGTTATCCCAAACAACATCTCCAAAATCAAACTAGGCAGAATGAATGATTTATATATTATTCCGAGAGACTTTCTGGAGAGGCGATATTTCATGGCTCGTAAACAATTTATTGAATTTGACAAGTATCAAATAAACAGTCTAAAATACACTGGTGTTTTGTAAGTATAAGTAATCTCAAATTTTGATATGAAATGTTTAAATGTCATAACAGAAATATATTATAAGACAGTATTAAGTTAAGTTTGACAAGTATCAAATAAACAATATAAAATACACTGGTGTTTAGTAAAAATAAGTAATCTCAAAATTTGATATGAAATGTTTAAATGTCATAATAGAAATACATTGTAAGACAGTATTAAGTTAAGTTTGACAAGTATCAAATAAACAATCTAAAATACCCTAGTGTTTGGTAGGT
>NW_008708677.1:0-2147 GCF_000327385.1 Lottia gigantea | reverse complement strand
TCAGAGATGATTTTAATTTGGTGTTCTTTGGGTGATGATATTATACTATTAAAGACTAACATAATTGATTTCTGGGTTAGTATAATTTGTAATTAGTTCATTTTAAGTGTAAGTTTAATTTTGATTTTATCCGGGAGAGAATTGAAGCTTTAACTTTTTACGACTTCGATCTTGTCAGAAATCTTAGTTTTAACAAAGATTGTCCCGTCTGTGCACTGTGTACTTTCAATTCTTTTTTCTGTTAAAAGACGTCTGGTTCTTTATGCTAATGTTGAGTGTTTTGGGGTATTTTAGGTGCTTGTTTTATTTCTCTGTAAGGCGTTTCGGATTGGGTTTTTTTTTAGAGATTGAATCCTCTCAATTAAAAATTATCAAGTACGTTTAAACAGCAATCATGCTAGGGAGATCAATGTTTGATTTTTAAAGGGACAGGTTCGCCATATGTTTGACCTATGGGAAACGGGAGTTTTGCAGCTAAGCTAAGCAGTAATAGTGTTCACATCTCACTGTCGAAATCCATGTGTGTCCAGAATTATCCGTGTTTGAAAGTTGAGAGTCATCTTTTCTAGAGACTATGTCATATATATAAAGACATAATATAGGAATAAAAATTGAAAATTCCCAGTTTGAAATCGTTTTGAATGAATAGTTCAATTTTTGTACATTTCTAGTACTTCTGAAGGCTATTTACATATATTCAAAACCCCCCAAAATGTCCCCTTAAATAACACAAATTATTTAATACACACATAACCGGCCAACAACCGCAAATTTTGCCACACAAAACTACCGGGCGGATGAATGTTGTTATTTTCGAACGCTGTACTCATGTCCCAGATATTTAAAAACCATACTTTATCATGAAATTCGGCCAGTTCTCTTTTCAATATATCCATGTAAAGCTTGCCGTGATATATACTGAAATGTGTTGAACAACTAGTTACATAAAATATGTGCGGTGATTTGATTGCTATATGTATGTTCTTATTTCTCTTTAAGGCGTTTCGGATTGGTGTTTTTAGAGATCGAATCCTCTCAATAAAAGATGAATAATGCATTCTCATAAAATGAGCGTAGTAATGAATGATAAAAACCATACGTCCAGTACTCGGTGCCTCGTTCAACAGAACCGATGCCGGTTTCGAGTTCGTTTTTCCATCTGGTGCTTTCAAACCCTCCACAAAGGGAAATTCTTGAACTGCCCATGTAAGACTAAAATTATACCGAGGAACCTGACAATGGGTTGCCTTATACCACTTCCGATTCGTCCACTCCTCTGTAGTCTGTTTACATTTAAAGACCTTGTGTATATACTTATAGTATTGACGAACGGTCGAATCCCCAAACGCTATCATAGTTGTGTTCTTAAAACAATTAAAAAAGTTCTTCTTGTTCACAGGATTGTGGCATTTTGTATGTTCCCACACTGTTCCGTTGAAATATCCAGTAGGTTGTATCATGTTCCAGGTCTCACGACGGGATAACTTGGTACAATCAATCTTGTTTGGCAGGGGCTGGGATGTACGGTCTGAAAATAAAGATTGATACATGAAAGATCACCTCTTCAGATACATAATAAAAATAGTCAGATGTTGATACATACGTTGACGTCGTCCCCTTGACATTGTCCCCTTGACATTAATCGACGGTGTCGAAGTCAACGTTGGTGTCGATTAATGTCAAGATATGTAGGCGGAGGAAAGAAGAATATTGGAAGAATCCTTGGTGTTTTTGACATACATTATGTAGAAGATGTTTTTCCCCAAGCAAACTACCACCCATGAGAAAAAGTCTAGGCTCTACTTAACAACAGAATAGAGCATGGGGTTATTTTTATAATTACCTGATTCTATTTTTAAAATAATTTGGGATGAAATCATGATTTTTCTATCACGTCTGAAAAATAAAGTATTCACAGTATCATGGAAATTTTCAGACATTGCTTATTTGACAGGGCAAAATTCCACAAAAATTCAAGGTAAGAATGTGTTGTAAGTTTAGAATTTCGCATTGAGAAATACCATACTTACGATAAACTATATCGCAAGACTTTTTGTGGAACGGGAAGGAAATTGTGCTGATGTTTCTCAGCAATGCATCCCCCTTTCAAAATATTCTGACAACCAACCAATTCGATTACTGCTACT
>NW_008708676.1:187714-190836 GCF_000327385.1 Lottia gigantea | reverse complement strand
TTGAAAAGAAAATGAATCTGATTGGATGATGACTCTGTCTTGCTGACGATGAAACAATGGGTGACAAATAACAAACTGGTTTGATATTATAAATTCTGTATGCAATCAATATCTTGTCTTGGAAGATTTTACTCAAGATATGTATAAAAACTGTAGCCTCTATCGTGTCTACAAGACAAATATGACACGTCAAGGGCAGTAGCTACAGAAAACATTCATCAAACATGAACCAAAATAAAAATTAAACAGATTTCATCAATATATACATACATACCAAGTTTCATCAAGATCAGATAAAAACTGTAGTCTCAAATATGTTTATCAATGCAATTTGATTTTATTTACTGTAGCCCCTATCGTGATATTTTCATAATATGTGGCTGACCTGTGTTTCTCAAAAGGGTTTTATAATTATAATTTGAAGTAAGTGTGATATCTCAAGATGAGATATAACAAGTGGTTTATTTGTTTGTGTGAGAGATCAGGGTTTAAAGTTTACCTTCGTTCACTGTAACACAATCTTTATCAACTTCATCTTGTTTAACATCAGAAACTACAGGTTTTATTGACGTTGGTGTTTTTCTAGTTCTCTCCCCTTTATGTAACATTGGTATAGACCAACCCGGTGCTGTTGTTGGATAATCTAAAAAAAAACAATAAAAATATATTTAAAGATTGTAATATTGTCTTCAATCTCTTGTTTTTCATGTATATGTTTTTTGCTTGATCGTTTTAAGTAAGATATATGGTTTAGCTGTTCTATTATTATCTACTGACAAGTTATAAAATATCATGAAGGTGATTGTCAGTTTGACAGAGTGATTGTTGTTAGTTATTAAAATACACATTTAAAAACATTCATCTACCTTCAGTTAAAAACAATTCAGTGTGGCATGACCTTCATCACAACGTTAATGTTATTTGATTTAACATTTGAATATTCTGTGTTAAAATCTAATAGAACACAATAACATTACCCATAAACAGATAGATTAAATATATACAGTGTTTCATATATTATAAATAATTTCTTACCCAAACAATCTCTGAGAGTTTCGTTAATTTTTAAAACGGTGAGAGAAACTCCGGCCATTTCTAACGAAGTCATCAGACTTCCACAATAAACTCTTTCAACATGAAGACTTTTCTCTTCTACAACATAAATAACATTTTCATAAAATAACTAACTAATACCTTTCTCTTCTACAACATAAATAACATTTTCATATAATAACTAACTAATACCTTTCTCTTCTACAACATAAATAACATTTTCATAAAATAACTAACTAATACCTTTCTCTTCTACAACATAAATAACATTTCATATAATAACTGACTAATAACTAAACCACTTCTTACAGATAGAACACAGATAAAATGTTTGACTGATTTCAACCAACTGATACTTGATCTCATCTTTTGACAATAATTTTACAATGATATTAACTTAGGTTCACAAGGATCCTTTCTATCAGCTGGTCAAACCTCTTGGTAATGATTTTACAAGGATAACAACTTAGGTTCACAAGGATCCTTTCTACCAGCTAATCCTTGGTCAAACCTCTTGGTAATGATTTTACAAGGATAACAACTTAGGTTCATAAGGATCCTTTTTACCAGTTGATCTTTGCCCAAATCTCTTGGTAATGATTTTACAAGGATAACAACTTAGGTTCACAAGGATCCTGTCTACCAGCTGGTCCTTGGTCAAACCTCTTGGTAATGATTTTACAAGGATAACAACTTAGGTTCATAAGGATCCTTTTTACCAGTTGATCTTTGCCAAAATCTCTTGGTAATGATTTTACAAGGATAACAACTTAGGTTCACAAGGATCCTGTCTACCAGCTGGTCCATGGTCAAACCTCTTGGTAATGATTTTACAAGGATAATAAATAAGTTTCTCAGGGATCCTTGCCAAAACCTAACATTAATAAATACTCAAATCCATCAGCTGGTGCATGGCCAAAGAAAGAGCTAAATGGACAGGTTGCGCCATTTTCAGTGGTTGTCTTTAATATATATATATAAATAGTCTTCAGAAGTATTAGAAACTTTCATGGATTTGAAGGTTCAATTTTCGACAGTGAGCTATGAACACTATTACTGATTGACTTAACTATAAAATTTCCCATTTCTTACACTAAAGTATGATAAGTCAAAAAATGGTGCATTTTTCCCTTTCAGAGTCATTGATTATTAAAGATGGAGTGAAACAGTGAAAATAAAAGATCACCAGCTCTATTTTTCACATGTTATCTTAATAAAAGGGAGTATAACCTACCTAAATATTGTATTGCTTCATTAGCTACTATATTTATCTCTAAAACTGACGTACCACCTAAATTATTGACTACTAGAGCTATACTGTCACCTGTAATATAATATAACATTAGTTTACAAGGACTGTCGTTAGACCCTAACTATCAAAAATGTAAGCTTGTAAAAAACGGAAAGAAAGTTTGGACTAATTTTAATTTGACTGAATATTTTCTATGTCAATATTTTGACTGACCTTTACATAATTCTAGATGTGTATTGGTTGATTGATTGGTCATGTGATCTATCATGGTGGCTACCACATCTTTTACTGGCTGCAACTAAAATTAAGAAATATAACAGTGATATTAAATGTTTACAGGGATAATAATTTGATAAAAAATTACAAGAGGAATACAGTATTTCAGTCTATATTCCTGTTTCTCTGAAAACCAAAGTTGATTTTAAAGTTGGAAAATTCTACAGTTACACCAATTCTTAATATAGAAATTATATTTTTTTCTTATTATTGATTAAAGATGCTTCATTTTTGTCTGTGATTTAAAGGAATACTACCACTAAGATGGGACATAAAATTGAAAATCTCAAACTTACTAGGTGTCATGACTAGAGAATAGAATTTATATATAACACGATATATCTATTAAACTAAATAATAAACATGTTTCAAACTTACTAGGTGTCATGACTAGAGAATAGAATTTATATATAACACGATATATCTATTAAAATAAATAATAAACATGTTTCAAACTTACTAGGTGTCATGACTAGAGAATAGAATTTATATATAACACGATATATCTATTAAAATAAATAATAAACATGTTCAAACTTAC